>NC_057717.1:28230294-28238453 GCF_004010195.1 Chiloscyllium plagiosum | reverse complement strand
CTGTCAACCTGTCTGACCTTTTTCCACAACTATGTTAAAACAAAGACAGTTGTGGTGGCTGGACGCAATGTGCTCTCCGACTGATACTTCAATCACTTTTCTGACCTCGTTTTCTGCGGAGAGGTCCAGTGTTGCACCCGCCTGAGTAGAATAGAGCCCTCTACATTTTGATTGAGGAAACTTTCTTCCACACATTTTACAAATTCCACCCAGTACGGGCCTCTTACACTGTGGGTGACCCGGTCAATCCAGGGGAAGTTAAAATCTCCATCCAATGCGACTCTATTATTTTTATAGGTACCTGCAAACTCGCTACACATTTGCTCCTCTCGTACCCGCTGGCTATTTGAGGGTCTTGAACTCGATCCCAGCAGACTGACCATCCCCTCATTGTTTCTAACTTTTAAATTTACGGCCTCATTTGATGACTGCTTAACAGAATTGTCTCGATGCACAGGTGTCATGTCCTTCCTAATCAAAGGGACATCTCCCCCCCTCACGAACTTACACTTCTGTCACGCCTGTAGTTTCTTTAACCTGGAACACTGAGCTGCCGGTCCTGCCCTTCTCTCAGCCATATTTCTATTATGGCTATAATATCCCAGTCCCCAGAGCTAATCCATGCTCTGAGCTCTCTGCCTTCCTAGTCAGGCCTTGTGCGTTGAAATAAATGCCCTTTAAACTAAATATCTTTCCCTCCCTCGACTGTGCCCCTGGATATCCTGAATAGGTGACTTGCTCTTGATGGCTGATGTATTTCCCCTGACTTTTCGATGGTCCCTCTCTCACTCAGAGTCTCAACTCCCTGCCAAACTAGTTTAAATCCTCCTGGTTAACACGAGCAAATCTCCTCCCTGGGATACTTGTGCCCCTTTGCTTCAAGTGCAAACCATCCCCTTTGTACAGGTCCCCTCTACCCCAGAAGAAATCCCAATGACCCAAGAACTGAAAACCCTGCCCACTATACCAGCTCCTCAGCCACACATCCACCCGGCCTACCTTTCTATTTCTATCCTCACTGGCACTTGGCATTGGGAGTAATCTGGAGATGATGAAGGTCAATATCCTGCTTTTTTTAACTTCTCACCTGACTCCCTGTACTCATTTCACAGGACCCCATCCCTTTGTCTACCTCTGTCATGTGGACCGATGTGCACAATGACCTCTGGATGTTCACCCTCCCCCTTCATAATGTTCAATAACGACTCAGAGACATCCTTGACCCTGGTACCTGGGAGGCAGTACAGCATCCTGGGGTCTCTTCTGGAGCCACGCAGTCTCCTGTCTGTCCTCCTCACAACTGTGCCTCCTCTCAGTATCACGATCATTACAGAGGAACTGGCAAACATAGACTAGGAGGAACTCCCTGCAGTTGGGTCCATGTTAGGAAAGTGGAGTATTTTAAAGTGATGCAATGAGAACGCAGGGTCAGTGTGCTCCTTGAAGAGTGAATAGTAAAGGCAGCAAGTCCAGGGAATACTGATCAAGTGATATCGTGAGTTTGATAAAGAAAATACAGTGCAATAAAATCAGGTGAAGCCCTTCACAAGTATGTAGAGTGCAAGGGGATTGTGGAAAATGAGGAACAAACAATAGTCATGAAACATATTTGGCAGATACGATTGCGGAAAAGCCACAGGTATTTTATCAGCATCGTGAGAGTAAGAGGATTCCCAGCGAAAGAGGGAGGCCTGTGAGAAACCAAAGGGACAATCTGTGCATGGAGCCAGAGGAAGTAGGTGAGTTCTTCAATGAATACTTCCCATCTGTATTCACACAAGAGAAAGGCATTGTAGCTGGGGATTTCAGTTGGGATGCTGAGGTTCCAGAACATGTTAAAATCAATAAAGAGGAGGTATTAAATGTTTTCACAGGCATAAAGGTGGAGAAATCTCCAGTGCCCAATGAAATGTATAGAACATAGATAAAACAGAGATCAATACAGCACAGAACAGGCCCTTCGGCCTACGATTTTGTGCCGAACATTTATCCTAGCTTAAGCACCCATCCATGTACCTATCAAATTTCCGCTTAAAAGTCACCAATGATTCTGACTCTGCCACTCCCACAGGCAGCGCATTCCATGCCCCCACCACTCTCTGGGTAAAGAACCTACCCCTGATATCCCTCCATACCTTCCACCCTTCACCTTAAATTTATGTCCCCTTGTAACACTCTTTTGGACCCGAGGAAAATGTCTCTGACTGTCTACTCCAACTATTCCACTGATCATCTTCTAAACCTCTATCAAGTCACCCCTCATCCTTCACCGTTCCAATGAGAAAAGGCCTAGCACTCTCAACCTATCCTCGTACGACCTATTCTCCATTCCAGGCAACGTCCCGGTAAATTTTCTCTGCACCTTCTCCAACGCTTCCACATCTTTCCTAAAGTGAGGCGACCAGAACTGCACACAGTACTCCAAATGTGGCCTAACCAAAGTCCTGTACTGCTGTAACATCACTTCACGACTCTTGAATTCAATCCCTCTGTTAATGAACGCTAATACACCATAGGCCTTCTTACAAGCTTTATCCACCTGCGTGGCAACTTTCAAAGATCTATGAACATAGACCCCAAGATCCCTCTGCTCCTCCACCTTACTAAGGTGGAACCCTACCGTTAACCCTGTATTCTGCATTCTTATTTGTCTTTCCAAAATGGACAATCTCACACTTGGCAGGGTTGAACTCCATCTGCCACTCCTCAGCCCAGCTCTGCATCATATCCAAGTCCCTTTGCAGCCGACAAGAGCCCTCCTCACTATCCACAACTCCACCAATCTTCGTATCATCTGCAAATTTACTGACCCACCCTTAGACTCCCTCTTCCAAGTCATTAATAAAAATTACAACAGCAGAGGACCCAGAAGTGATCCCTGCGGAACTCTATTTGGAACTGGGTTCCAGGCTGAATATTTACCATCTACCACCACTCTGTGACTTCGACCGGTTAGCCAGTTTTCTATCCAACTGGCCAAATTTCCTCTATCTCATACCTCCTGACTTTCCGAATGAGGCTATCATGGGGAACCTTATCAAATGCCTTACTAAAGTCCATGTATATTACATCCACTGCTCTACTCTCATCCACATGATTGGTCACCTCCTCAAAGAATTCAATAAAATTTGTAAGGCAAGATCTACCCCTCGCAAATCCGTGCTGGCTGTCCCTAATCAAGCAGTGTCTTTCCAGATACTCATAAATCCTATTCCTCAGTACCCTTTCCATTACTTTGCCTACCACTGAAGTAAGACTAACTGGCCTGTAATTCCCGGGGTTATCCCTAATCCCTTTTTTGAACAGGGTCACAACATTCGCCACTCTCCAGTCCCCTGGTACCACCCCTGTTGACAGTGAAGACGAAATGTTCATTGCCAACGGCTCTGCAATTTCCTCTCTTGCTTCCCACATAATCCTAGGATATATCCCATCTGTCCCGGGGGACTTGTCTATGCTCAAGCTTTTCAAAATGCCCACATTACCCATTTTTCCTGAGTTTCTGCAAGATGGCGAACCACTGAATATTTTTGTTCATCCTGTATCCATGTCTCCCTGGTATCTAAATCCCTTTTATCTCTGTGTCACAAATCCATCTACCTTATTACAGTGACGTTGTCCATTAAAAAAAAAACATAACTTACTCTTTCCCACAATTTTCTGTCACAAATCTTCCTTCCTAACAAGTATCTCTTCCAGCTTCCCAGTCCGTTTCAAACTCTCCTCTTCAACAATATGGTCCCTCTCATTTGTAAATACTGAAGAAAAGTACTCATTCAAGACATCACTTATCTCTTCCGACTCAATACACAGTCTCCCACTACTGTCCTTGATCGGACCTACCCTCGTTCTCGTCATTCTCATGTTTCTCACATACGCATAAAATGCCTTGGGGTTATCCTTGATCCTACCTGCCAATGATTTTTGATGCCCTCTCTTAGCTCTCCTAATCCCTTTCTTCAGCTCCCTTCTGGCTACCCTTATCCCTCCAACACTCTGTCTGAACCTTGTTTCCTCAACCTTATGTAAACCTCCTTCTTCCTCTTTACAAGACATTCAACCTCCCTCTCCAACCAAGGTTCCCTCATACGACCATCTCTTCCCTGCCTGACAGGTACATACATATCAAGGACACGTCGTATCTGTTCCTTGAAAAAGTTCCACATTTCCACGACATCCTTCCCTGACAGCCTGTGCTCCCAACTTGTGCTCCTCAGATCCTATCTTACAGCATCGTATTTACCCTTCCCCAATTGTAAAACCTACCCTGTTGCACGCACCTATCTCTCTCCATAACCAAGGTGAAAGTCACAGAATTGTGGTCACCATCACCAAAATGTTCACCCACTAACAATCCTATCACTTATCCCGGTTCATTACCAAGTACCAAATCCAATATGGCCTCCGCTCTGATCGGACAATCTACATACTGAGTTAGAAAAGCTTCCTGGACACACTGCACAAACACCGCTGCAAGTATCCCAGGCTGCTATGTCATTCAGAGAAGGACATATGCTCATCCTCACGTGGTCTGCACGACATAGCCACAGCAAAGTATTTGCCTCCCAATTCCCCTCTTCAAAGGCCAAGCAAGTTACTCAGTTCAAGGACAGCTCGGACTGGGCAAGAAAGGCTGGTCAGCCAGAGACACCCACATCCCATACCTGATTTAATAAATAATCCATTTGGATGGTCCCACTGGAACCGTGCTGGGACCAGGGTCTTGGCCGATCATGTCGGTAGGTTTATGGACAGGGCTTTAAACCGACAGAGAGGATGCAGGGACAGGGTTCAGGTGAAAGGAACTTTCCAAATCCAAAGAGAAAAGGTGAAGCAATGGAACAGCACGGGGATGTGGCTAAAGACAAGCAGAAAATTGTACATCAGCGAAAGGATTTGTGACAGAAAATTGTGGGAAAGAGTAAGTTATGTTTATTTTTAATGGACAACGTCACTGTAATAAGGTAGATGGATTTGTGACACAGAGATAAAAGAGATTTAGACACCAGGGAGACATGGATACAGGGTGAACAAAAATATTCAGTGGTTCGCAATCTTGCAGAAACTCAGGAAAAGTGGGTAACATTAAAAATAATGTATAACAAAGGCATTACAGAGAAAGCATTTGGCTGCAGATCATGAAGTAGAGTCAGTCTGAATGTAAATTACTACTTGCCAAGGACACAAGCAGCAGAACAGTTTTAGCCACTGAACAGTATTCCATTGCTCATCATTGCATTACACAGAGACTCATTGGAATTTTATAACAAAGGCATTGTGATAATTTTGGAAAACTTCAATATTCGTATCATCTGGAACAACACACAGTCAACATTGATATTGGAATAGGACTTCGGTTAATTTATTTCTCAGTGTTTCTTTGAAACACGCATTGTGCAACTGACTAGGGACATAACTATCGCAGAGCGACCGTGTGATGAAACTTAGTGAATGAGTCATGTCACCGGGAGTGATCCTTCGGGAAATTGTGATAAAGTGCAGTTTAAATAAATAAAAAGTTTTAAAGTGATTCACAGAGGACAAGCTACAACTCGAGACAAAAATAGCCAATTACATGAGTGTGAGAGGAGAAATGACCAAGGTAAACAGGCTAAACAGACTGAGACATGTGTCTGCAAATGGACAGCAGAAAACATTTGAAGGAACAGTATAAAACACTCAACAGAAGGACATTCCATTGAAACAGTGTAAACCACAGCAAGAAATCCCCACTGGCCCAGCACTCAGGACAAAAGGGATCATACCAGATTATGAGGCTGAGAAGATCCCCAAAAAGTACTTAAATTCCTGAAGTGAGAGAGTGTTTTAGGAGTAAATATTAAATAGATTGCAAAGGATATGCGAGCAGGAGGAGGGCAGTGGGAAGGGGAACCATGGTCAGGGTTTATTGACACAATAGGAACAGGGAGAGGTGAAGTTGCTGGAGGTGGTGAGAGCGTTACAGAGAGTGGTCAGGGTCTGAACGGTGTTACAAAGCCAGTACGGATTGCTGCAGCTGGAAGAGTTTGCAGAGGTAGGGAGGGACATGTGTATTTTTATTTATTCATTCATGGGATGTGGGTGTCACTGCCTGGACGAACATTCTTTGACCCAACTGCTAATTACCCAGAAGGTAGCTCAGAGTCAGCCATATTGGTGTGGGTCTGGAGTCAAATGTTGGCTAGACCATGGTAGAATATTTAATGCCCTTCCTTAAAGGAAGTAAGTGACTAGAGGAGTTCTTCCTCCTGATCAACAATGTTTTTATGGTGTACCCACCAATGTCTTTTACAGATACAACATGACATCCCAACTCTTACTCTTAATGCTCTCCCCAGTGAAGGTAACCACCCCAAATGCCTGCTTCACCAGCCTGTCTACCTGTGACACCACATTAAAAGAACTGTGTACCTGCATCCCTGGGTCTCTGATTGATAACACTACCCAATGCCCGAACATGAACTGTACATTAACTGTACAAGTCCCATCCTGGTGTGTTTCACCAAAATGGATCACTTCACATTTATCTAATTAAACTCCATCTGCTATTCTTCAGCCCACTATCCCAGCAGTACTGTTCATCCTGTTGTATCATAGATAACCATATTCACTGTCCACTTTACCACCAATTTCAGTGTCACCCAAAAAACCTACTTACCAGGAAACCAATATTTCCATCCAAACCATTTATCCAAATGACAAACAGCAGTAGACCCACTACACCGCTGGTCACATGCCTCCAGTCAGAAAAACAACATGCCTCCCACCACCCTCTGTCTAGAACCATCAAGCAAATTTTGTATCCAGTTCACTAGCTCCTCCTGAATGCCATATCCTTTTACACTGATCTGAGCTTATTCCCCAGTTTACCAGACAGAACACAGAACAGTTCAGCCCAAGACCCTTCGGCCATGATTTCATGCCAACCTTTTATCCAACTGTTAGATCAAAGTAAACTACATACCGTTCATTTTACTATTATCAGTGTGTCTGTCCATGAGTCTATTAAATGTCCCAGATGTGTCTAATTTTACTACCACCATTGGCAGTCCATCCAACCACCTACCATTCTCTATCTTCTTATCCATCCTCCATTCACCTTAAAATTACACTCCCTTGTAATAGCCATTTATGCCTTAGGAGGAAAAGTCTCTGACTATTCACTCTCTCTGTGCCTCTCACCATCTTGTTCACCTCTACCAGGTCGTCCCACCCCCTTCTTCACTCCAATGAGAAAAGCCTTAGCTCCCTCAAACATTCTTCGTAAGAACTGCCCTCCATTACAGGCAGCATCTTGGTAAATCTCCTGTGTACGCTCTCTAAAACTTGCGCAGCCTTCCTGTAAACAGGGGACCAGAACTGAACACAATATTCCAAGTGTGGTCTCACCAGAACGCTATAAAGATGCAGTAAAACCTCACGGCTCTTACAGTCAATCCCCCTTCTAAGGGGAACCAACACAACATATGCCTTTTTAACAACCATGCCAACGTGCGTGGCAATTTTGAGGGATCTATGGACACGGACCACATGATCTCTGTTCCTCCGCACTGCCAAGTATTCTGCCATTCACCCTGTATTCTGTATTCAAATTCGACCTTCCAAAATGAATTACTTCACACGTTTCCAGATTGGACTCCATCTGCCACTTCCAGCCCAGCTCTGTGTCCTGTCAATGTCCCATTGCAACCTACAACAGCCCTCCACGTTCCCCACCACTCCACCAACCTTCATGTTATTTGCAAACTTACGAACCCACTCTCCAACATCCACATCCAAGTCATTTAAGAAATCACAGAGAGCAGAGTCCCAGAGCCGATTGTTACAGAACACCACTGGTCACTGAGCTCCAGGCTCAATACTCTCCATCTGCTGCCACCCTCTGTCTTCTCTAGGCCATCCAATCCTGTATCCAGACAGACAGATTTCCCTGTATTCCAATTTTCCTTCTTTTCTGAATGAGCCATCAACATATTTTGCCATATCTTCAAAGAATTCAAGAAGGTTTGTGAGGCATGACCCGACGCCTCACAAACCCATACTGACTGTGGCTAACTTAACTATGGTTTTCCAAGTAGTCATAAATCCTGTCTTTAGAGTCCTCACAAATAATCTGCACACCACAGACATTCGACCAAATCTGTAATTCCCAGAATTCT
>NC_057717.1:28228849-28230285 GCF_004010195.1 Chiloscyllium plagiosum | reverse complement strand
GGGTCTGAACGAGGTTACACAAATGGGAAGAGTTGTCAGGAGTGCAGGTGTTTACAGAGACAGCAATGGCCTGATCTGAAGCAGACGACCCAGATTGGGAGGGATATGAGGACTGGAGATGGTTTCACAGGGAGGGAGGACCATAGACCCACAGGAGGTTACAGAAATGTGGAGAGCTATAGGGCTGATGGGGGTTCATGGAGATGGGAATATTGGTAGGGATGGAGAAGTTTACAGGGATAAGGATGTTTGTAGGCCAGGGCTGGATCACAGACAGGGAGTGTTTTAGGGAGCTGAGCAGATTACAGAGATAAAGATGTTTGTATCGACTGGAAGAACAAACAGAGATGTGCAGGGTAGTCGTGACTGAAGATGTTTATAGACATAGGAAGGCTTAGGTTCTGGGGGTTATGGAGGCTGTGGAATCTGGATTTCTTTTCAGAGACTGGGAAAACAATTTTGGTCAGAAGCAGTTTCACAGATAAGGGAGCATAGCACAAACTGGAGGAAGTTGTAGAGGAAGGTGACGTTTTAACAGATAGTGGTATAAGAGCTGGGCAAGGCTATGTAGATGGGTAGATGGTGGAGACACAGGAGGAGCTTACATTGACATGGGGGTGATAGTGACAGGAGGGTGTTAAATAGATAATGGGTTTTGTGGGGACTGGATTGGGAGAGGCACAGGCATGGAGTGAGTTCGACAGTTCAGGATTACTGCAGAGACCTGAGAGGATTACACTGATAGGGATGGTGGTCGGGTCTCCACAGACTATTGGTGTTTAGGGAATGGAAGAGAATGGAAGAGATTTGGTAGATAGGGAGGGATATAAGAGCTGCAGGAGCTTATGGAGAGTTGAAGAGTTGGAGCAATTTGCAGAGGTAGGTTTCTCAGACAGGAGTAGGTTATAGATAGTGAGGGTTGTGTGGTCTGAGTAAGTCAAAAAGAGGAGAGTTTTCGCGTCTGGAAGAGGTTACACTGACAGGGACAGTTGAAGAGACTGAAGCAAAAATGCATTGGGAAGGTTACACAGAGAGGGAGGTGAGCAGGGACTGAAGGTGAATACACAGACATGGAGGGTTGTATTGTTAGACGGAGCTGAGAGGGATAGGGACTGGTGTAGGGATTTACACAGATAGAGAAGGTTGTGTTTTTGGAGAAGGTTACAATGATACAGACAGTGTTAGGGAGGGACACGCACACACACAGCGAGGGAGGGACACGCACACACAACGAGGAAGAGACACGCACACACACAGCGAGGGAGGGACACACACACAGCGAGGGGCACACATACACACACACACACACGCACACAGCGAGGGAGGGACACGCAGCGAACGGACACAGACACAGTGAGGGATGGGAAATGCACATACACAGTGAGGGAGCAACACGCGCACACACACACAGCGAGGGTGGGACACGCACACACACA
>NC_057717.1:28221034-28227979 GCF_004010195.1 Chiloscyllium plagiosum | reverse complement strand
CTCACACCCACAAACACACTCACTGTCACCCACACACACACACGCACCAACATAGAGTAAGGGAGGGACATGCACACACGCACACAAGGGACGGACACACACACGCAAAGCGAGGGAGGGACACGCACAGATACACACACACGCACACACACACACACACACAGAGCAAGGGAGGGACACGTGTGCACACACAGCGAAGAAGGGACATACAAACACACACAGTGAAGGGGTTACCCAGAGACACACAACGAGGGAGGGACACACACACACACACACACACACAGAGCAAGGGAGAGACACACACACACATACAGCGAAGGAAGGAACACACACACACATGTCGAGGGGGAGGGCATGTGCAAAGCAATTGAGAGGGGGCACACACACACAGCGAGAGGGGACACGCACAGACACGGCAAGGGTGAGACACGCGCACACAGCGAGAGAGGGACACGTGCACACAGCGAGGGAGGGACACACAAACACATAAAGAGCGAGGGTGGGACACACACACACACTGCGAGTGAGAGACACACAAACAGCGAGGGAGTGAAACGTACACACACAGTGAGGGAGGGACACACACACATACACACACAGCAAGGGAGGGAAGGACATGCACACACACAGAGCAAGGGAGGGACATGCACACACGCACACATGCACACAAGGGAAGGACACACACTTAAAGCGAGGGAGGGACACGCACAGATACACACACACACACACACATAAACACAGAGCAAGGGACGGAGGCGTGCACACACAGTGAGGGAGGGACACAAACACACAGCGAGGGAGCGACATACAAACACACACAGTGGTGGGGTTACTCGCAGACACACAGCGAGGGGGCGATACACACACAAACACACACACACACAGCGAGGGAGGAACACACACACATACAGCGAAGGAAGGGACACACCCATGTCAAGGGGGAGGGCATGTACACAGAAATTGAGAGGGGGCACGCACACACAGCGAGAGGGGACACACACGGCAAGGGTGCGACACGCACTCACAAACACAAGGGACGGACACATGGACACACAAAGCGAGGGAGGGTCACGCACACATACATACACACACAGAAACACAGAGCAAGGGAGGGACATGCACACACGCACACAAGGGACGGACACACATGCAAAGCGAGGGAGGGACACGCACACATACACAAACACACACACGGGACGGAAACACACGCAAAGCGAGGGAAGGACACGCACAGATACACACATACGCAAACACAGAGCAAGGGAGGGACACGTGCACACATAGTGAGCGTGGGATACACACAGCGAGGGATAGACACGCAAACACACGCAGTGAGGGGGATACCCGCAGACACACAGAAGGAAGGGACACACACAGACACAGCGTGGGGTGACATGCACACACACACTGCGAGGGAGAATCACTCACACAGCGAGGGAGGGACATGCACACACACACACATACAAACACTCAGAGGAAGGGGGCGACACGCAAACACAGCGAGGGAAGGACATGCACACACAGCGAGGAAGGAACATACACAAACACACACAGCGAGGGAGGGACACACACACGCACACACAGTAAAGGAGGGACAAGCACACACATGGCGAGGGGGAGGGCATGGGTACAGGAATTGAGAGGGGACACGCACACACAGCGAGAGGGGACACGCACAGACACGACGAGGGAGGGACACGCACTCACACAGCCAGGGGAGAAGCGCTCACAGTGAGGGGATATACACAAAGTGCAATGGAGACACACACACACACACACACACACACACACACACACACACGGGACGCACACACACACACAAAGAGCGAGGGAGTGACACGTGCACACACAGCGAGAGGGACACACACACAAAGCGAGGGTGGGACAAGCAAATACACTGCAAGAGGGACACACATACTCACTGCGGGAGGGACACACACACACACAGAGCAACGGAGGGACACACGCATACGCAAGCACACAAAAAGAAACACACACAGCAAGAGAGAGAGGCACACACTCAGCGAGAGAGGGACACGCGCACACACAGCCAGGGAGGGACATGCACACACAGCGAGGGAGGGACGCGCACGCGCGCACACACACACACACAGAGTGAGGGATATACACGCAGACACACGGCGAGGGAGGGACACAAACAGTGAGGGACAGGACACACACACACAGATACAGTGAGGGGGACACGTGCACACACACAGCGAGGGAGGGACGGACACACACACACAGATACAGTGAGGGGGACACGTGCACACACACAGCGAGGGAGGGACGGACACACACACACAGATACAGTGAGGGGGACACGTGCACACACACAGCGAGGGAGGGACGGACACACACACACAGATACAGTGAGGGGGACACGTGCACACACACAGCGAGGGAGGGACGGACACACACACACAGATACAGTGAGGGGGACACGTGCACACACACAGCGAGGGAGGGACGGACACACACACACAGATACAGTGAGGGGGACACGTGCACACACACAGCGAGGGAGGGACGGACACACACACACAGATACAGTGAGGGGGACACGTGCACACACACAGCGAGGGAGGGACGGACACACACACACAGATACAGTGAGGGGGACACGTGCACACACACAGCGAGGGAGGGACGGACACACACACACAGATACAGTGAGGGGGACACGTGCACACACACAGCGAGGGAGGGACGGACACACACACACAGATACAGTGAGGGGGACACGTGCACACACACAGCGAGGGAGGGACGGACACACACACACAGATACAGTGAGGGGGACACGTGCACACACACACACACAGATACAGTGAGGGGGACACGTGCACACACACAGCGAGGGAGGGACGGACACACACACAGATATAGAGAAGGAGGATACGCACACACACACAGCGAGGGGACCCGCACACTCGCATCGTGGGAGGGAGACAGAATTACACACACAAAGGGAGGGACACTTACGTTAACACACACACAGAGCGAGAGAGAGAAACATACACACAACGCGATGGAGTGACACACACTCAAACAGTGAGTGAGGGACACGCAGTGAAGGGGGGGACACACAAACACATACAGTGAGGATGTGACATGTACACACAAACAGCGAGGAAGAGACACACACATACACACAGCGAGCGAGGGACTTGCTGAGACACGCAGCGAGGGAGGGATGCGCAAACACACAGGGAAGGAGGGACAAGCACACACAGAGAGGGAGGGACACACACACAGCGAGGGAGGGACACGCGCATACACAGCAAGGGAGGGACACGCACACACACAGGGAAGGAGGGACAAGCAGACACAGGGAGAGGTGGAGGGCATGTGCACAGAAATTGAGAGGGACACACGCACACACAGCGAGAGAGGACACCCACAGGCACAGCGAGGGAGGGACACACGCACACACAGCAACGGGGTACATGCACTCACAAACCGAGGGGAGATGCGCACATACAGTGAGGGGGATATACACAAAGAGCAAGGGAGGGACACACACACACACAGCAAGGGAGTGACACGTGCACACACAGTGAGAGGGGGACGTGTGCACACAGCGAGGGAAGGACATGCACATACACAGTGAGGGAGATACATGCATATACACACACAGCGAGGGAGGGACACACACATACACAGCAAGGGAAGGACATGCGCACATACACACACATACACAGAGGGAGGGATGGAGACACACACACGCACAGTGAGGGGGCACACGCACACTCACAGCAAGGGAGGGAGACGCACACACAGAGCGATAGAGAGACACATGCACACAATGCGAGGGAGTGACACATACACAACCAGCGAGTGAGGGACACGCAGTGAAGGGGGACACACACAAACACATACTGTGAGGGTGTGACACATACACACAACGAGGAAGGGACACACACACACATACACACACACACACACACAGCAAGTGAGACACACACACAGCGAGCGAGGCACACACACAGCATGGGAGGGACTTGCTGAGACACGCAGAGAGGGAGCTACACGCACACGCACACCGAGAGATGGACAGGCACACACAGTGAGACACACACACACACACAGCGAGGGAGGGACACGCACACACAGCGAGAGAGAGACACATGCACACAGCGAGGGAGGGACACACAAACAGCAAGGGAGGGACTTGCTGAGACACGCAGAGAGGGAGGAACACGCACAGCGAGGGATGGACACGCACACACAGCGAGGGATGGACACGGACGCATACAGCGAGGGAGGGACATACACACGCAGCGAGGATGGGACACACACACAGCGAGAAAGAGACACACAAACACACAGCGAGCAAGAGACAGAAAAACAGCGAGGGAGTGAAATGTACACACTCACACAGAGTGAGGGAAGGACACACACACAGACACACACACAGCGAGGCAGGGAAGGACATGCACACACACACAACAAGGGAGGGACACGCACACACACAGCGAAGGAGGGACACGTACACACAGCAAGGGAAAGACATGCACACACAGCAAGGGAGGTTCATACACTCAAAAACACTGCAAGAGGGACACACATACTCATTGCAAGAGCGGGACACACACACACAACGAGGGAGGGACACGCGCATGCGCAAGCACACAAACACAGGCACACAGCGAGAGAGGGACACACAAATACACGGTAAGGGAGGGATACGCACATACACAGAAAGCGAGTGGGGACCACACACAGAGAGAGAGCGAGGGAGAGACACACACACATAGCGAGGGGGCGACAAATGCACACACAGGGAGGGAGGGCCACGCACACACACGCACAGAGCAAGGGGGGAAACTCACACACACACAGCGAGGGGGCGACACATGCACACACACACGCACAGCAAGCGGGACACACACACCCACAAACAGAGCGAGGGAGGTACACACACATACACAGAGCGAGGGAGGGACACACACGCACACACACAGAGCGAGGGAGGAACACACACGCACACACACAGCGAGAGAGCGACACATGCATGAGAAAGCTCACAAACACAGACACACACAGCGATGGAGGGACAGGCACACACACAGCGAAGGAGGGACAGGCACACACACAGCGAGGGAGGAACACACACAGCGAGGGAGGGACACACACACACACACACATACACACACACAGTGAGGGGGACACGCACACACTGCGAGGGAGGGACAGGCTCACACACAGCGAGGGAGGAACACACACACATACACACACAAAGTGAGGGGACACGCACACACAGCGAGGGAGGGACGCACACACAGCGACAGAGGGGCGCACACACACAGCGAGGGAGGGACACCCACAGAGCGAGGGAGGGATACACACACACACAGCGAGAGAGAGAAACATACACACAACGCGATGGAGTGACACACACTCAAACAGCGAGTGAGGGACACGCAGTGAAGGGGGGACACACAAACACATACAGTGAGGATGTGACATGTACACACAAACAGCGAGGAAAAGACACAGACATACACACACAGCGAGCGAGGGACTTGCTGAGACACGCAGCGAGGGAGGGATGCACGCACACACAGCGAGGGAGGGATGTCACACACAGCGAGGGAGGGACACACGCATAGCGAGGGCGGGACACACACACAGCGAGGGTGGGACACACACACACACATAGTGAGGGAGGGACACGCACGCACACACAGTGAGGGAGGGACACGCACACACAGTGAGGGAGGGACACGCACACACAGTGAGGGAGGGACACATACACACAGCGAGGGAGGGACACACACACACGCAGCGAGGGAGGGACACACACAGCGAGGGAGGGACACACGCACACAGCTAGGGAGGGACACGCACACAGCGGGGGAGAGATACGCACACAGCGAGGGAGGGACGCGCACACACACACACAGTGAGGGGGAAACGCATACACACAGCGAGGGGAGGGACGCGCACACACACAGTGAGGGGGAAATGCACACACACAGCGAGGGAGGGACAGGCTCACACACAGTGAGGGAGGAACACACACACACGCACATACGCACACATGCACACACAGTGAGGGGGACACGCACACACTGCAAGAGTGAGAGATACACACTCACACAGTGAGGGAGGGACACAAAAACACAACGAGGGAGGGATACGCACAATCATAGCGAGGGAGGGACACACACACACAGCGAGGGAGGAACACACACAGTGAGGGGAACACGCGCACACACAGCGAGGGAGGGAAACACACACACACACACCGAGCGAGGGAGGGGCACCCACACACAGCGAGGGAGGGACACACGCATAGCGAGGGCGGGACACACACACAGCGAGGGAGGGACACACACACACACACACACACACACAGACACATATACACACACACAGTGAGGGGGACACGTACACACTGCAAGAGTGAGAGACATGCAATCACACAGTGAGGAAGTGATGCACACAAACACAACGAGGGAGGGACACACACAAACACAGCGAGGGAGGGTCACGCACACCCACAGCGAGGGAAGGACACGCACACAGGGAGGGAGGGACACACAGACATAGCGAGGGAGGGACACACAGACATAGCGAGGGAGGGACACACACACAGCGAGGGAGGGAAACACACACACAGAGCGAGGTAGGGACACCCACACACAGCGAGGGAGGGACACGCACACCCACAGCGAGGGAGGGAAACGCACACAGGGAGGGAGGGACACACAGCGAGGGAGGGACACACACACAGCGAGGGAGGGACACACACACACAGAGACACACACACACACAGCGAGGGAGGGAAACACACACACAGAGCGAGGTAGGGACACCCACACACAGCGAGGGAGGGACACGCACACCCACAGCGAGGGAGGGAAACGCACACAGGGAGGGAGGGACACACAGCGAGGGAGGGACACACACACAGCGAGGGAGGGACACACACACACA
>NC_057717.1:28214747-28220840 GCF_004010195.1 Chiloscyllium plagiosum | reverse complement strand
GTGAAGGCAGGTTTGCAGCATTCCCATCAGTTACACAGTGATGTGGAGTGCTGTGCTGGAGGAGGTTTCAGAAATCAACAGGGTTGCAGATACTGGAAGATATTACAAAGGCAATGAGCTGTAGTATTTGAGGAGGTTACAGCGACCGGATGCATTGAGGAGTTGGAGGCTGCTACAGGTGTTAAACATGCTGCAAGGGATCAGTAATCTTACATCGATCAGGGGGTTTGGAAGCTCTGGAGATAAAGAATGAGAAATGCAGTAACTGAAGACTATCACAGAGGTGGGGAGTCACATTAGATTTAGAGTAGTTATAACAGGAGATGAGCTGTATTCAATGATGTCAAAGAAGATACAGGGAGATCTGCAGGGACTACAGGTGATCAAACGGACAGTGAGGCTTCTCAGTGTAAGATTGGGGCAGTTTACGCAGACAGGGAGTATTTTATGGAATGGAGCTATTTATAGAGATTATGAAGTTTGATAGAATTGAGGAATAAACAAAGATATGGAAGGCTGTAGTTAATGAAGACATTTGTTGATGTCGGATGCTGAGATTCTTGAAACTATATGGACCAGAAAGCTGGACAATCTGTCAGAGTTTACAGAGACAGGAACAGCAATACAGCCCGGAGACACTAACACAGATAGGGAACATTGCACAGACTGGAGGAGGTTCCTGCTTTAAGGATGGTTGTAGGGGAGTGTAACGTTTACACAGATAGGGGTGTAAGAGCTGGAGAAGGCTATGGAGATGATTAGATTGGTGGGGAGACCAGAGGAGCTTACATTGACAGGGCGGGTGATAGCGACGGGAGAATGTTACATAGATAGTAAGTCTTGTAGAAACTGATCGGGAGAGTTACAAGCATTGGAGCTGGTTCCACAGATTGAGATTGATGCAGGGACCTGAGAGGATTATGCAGATCGGGAGGTTTGTAGGATGTTCTCATTTTCAGAGTGTTTCAGGACTGGAAAGGGGTAAAAAGTTATGGAGGGATTTTGGAGCTGTGGGAGTTCACAGGGACTCAGAGGTTTGAAGGGTTTGGCACTGTTTACGGATAGAGGGATATATTTAGGGGCAGTAATTGGAACGCAGAGGGAGAGATTAGATTAGATTACCTACAACATGGGAATAGGTATTTCACCCCAACAAGTGCACAACAACTCTCCAAAGAGTAAACCACCCAGAACCACTTCTCTCTGACAGTGGACCTCACACGTTGCTAACAAACAAGGAATGCAGATGCTGAAAACCAGATTCGAGATTAGATTGGTGCTGGAAAGGCTCAGCAGGTCAGGCAGCATCCGAGAAGCAGGAAAGTCCACGTTTCGGGCAAAAGTCCTTCATCCGGATCAGAGGCAGAGTGCCTGCAGGGTGGAGAGATAAATGAGAAGACAGTGGGGTGGGGGATAGAGTACAATAGGTGATTGTGCAATTTAGAATGGCCAATTCACCTGACTTTCACATCTTTGGACTGTGGGAGGAAACAGGAGCACCCGGAGGAAACCCACGCAGACACGGGGAGAATGTGCAAACTCCACACAGATAGTCGCACAAGATGGGAATCGAACCTGAGTCCCTGGCCCTGTGAGGCATCAATACTGACCACTGAGCCACCGTTATGCCCCAAATTGCGGAATTACACAAAGAACGAGTGTTTGAAGTGTTGGGAGGGCTGTCTGGAGTGGAGGATCAAACAGAGGTTTGGAGAGCTTTTGTGGCTTGAAAAGTGTCTGGAGGAGTTTAGATAGATAAGGAACTCAGTAGGAATGGGAGGAGGTTACTGAGGTTGTGTGGTGCTATAGGCCAGGAGGCAGGAGTGTTAAAGGGCCTGCAGAACATTGCAGTGATATCATGTTCTCCTGGGGCTTGAGGAAGGTACCCATGTGGTCCAGGCTGGCGGATTTTACAGAGACGGGGGCACTGTAAGTATTGTGCAAGACGACAGAAATAAGGATTATTGTACTGAGTGCAGAATGAGATTATTGAGATTGGGAATGTTATCGTCACTGGATCAATTTACACATAGGGAGAGTCGTTAGCATCGGAGTAGGTTTCAAATATACAGTGGGAATATGGGAGCAGTGGAGGTTACAGAAATAAGAAATTTTCTGGAAATTACAAGCATTCAACACAAATGGGTTTGACCGAAAAGCATGTTTCCTTGCTGTATGACGCTATCACATGACAATAGACAGTTGTGAGGGGGGAATATAGAACAGAAAGATCCTAGGTTTCAATGCCATCTGCTTGGGGAGGCCTGCTTTCCCCTCTGTTGTACTGATCCTCACTAAGACAGCACAGGCCTGGATTGATAACTGTCAATTTCCTATATTGACATAGGAAGGTTCAGTACAGCAGAGAGGAAAGTTAACAAGAGAGTGGAGTTTGAGCCTGGAACCATCATGCTCTGTTTTCACTCTTCAACATTGCATCTATGTCATGTCTTCTGGATCAAAGTTCGATCCCCTAAATACACTCTGCTTTGTTCACTGTGAGTGTTCTTTCCTCACTGCAGGATTTACTGAAGGGTCCAGATCTCACTCTCCGTCTCTCTGGCTGACCAACTGTCTTGAGTGTGGTGATGAACGAAACAGGAATTGGGAATTCTGCGGAGTCAGGACCTTCCTGAGTACCTACAGGAGACAGAAAAGTAGACAGAATGGGAAATTAGACTGATGCAGCGAGCGTTATACACTGAGTCCCACAGACATCTGGAAAATCCAAGTCTCCATCCCTGGCCTATGCTGCCCGTCTCCCTGGAGTGAAGAATTCTGTTGGCTCAGGATCTGGAGTAGCTGCAAAATGTGCAGTCACTGGCAGCAATTAGACACTCACAGTGTGGGATACCACATGGAGAGAGACTGTGTGATAGCACCAGTGAGCAGGAAGGTATCAGGATCAAACCACGGTCAGGAAGAAGGGGTTTGATTCATGGTGCACTGGGATCAGTACAAAGGGATGAGTGTGCAAACAGTAGGTCAGGCAATGGCCTAGTGTTACTCTCACTCGACTGTTCATCCAGAATTTAATGACGGTGTCAGGGATACCCATCTGACTGCTTCATACCCTTTAAGTAAGGAAATCTGTTGTTGGCTGCCCGTCTGGCCTACATATAAATCCAGACCCAGAGCAATGGGATTGACTCTGAAATGCCCTTTGTTCTGGTCTGGCAAGCCACTCAGCTCTAGGGCTGGTCAGGGTGGGCATGCGATGCTGGCCAACCAGAGACAGCAACATCCCATGAGTGATTTAAAATAGACACTGCTGGGAGCAGTGTCCTGGTCAATCGTGTCGGTAGGTTTATGGACAGTGTTTTAAACTGACATGGAGGGTGCAGGGACATAGTTCAGATGAAAGGAGCTTTCCAAATCCAAAGAGAAAATGTGAAGACTTGGAACAGCATGGGAATGTGGCTGTAGACAAGCAGAAAAGAACAGGAAGGGACAGAGTTTAACTAAAACTGTACATCAATGAATCGGTTTGTGACAAGACATTGTGGGAAAGAGGAAATTATAATGTTGTTTTTTTTGGAATGGACAAAGTATCTACAATAAGGTAATAGACTTGTGACACAAAGATAAATGAGACTTAGTCACCAGACAGACGTGGTTACAGGGTGAACAAAAGGTGAAACATAAATATTCAACAGTAAACAACCTTACAGGATCTCAGGCAGAATGGAAAAGCAAGATGGGAACCCTGACACTAATGGATAACAAAGGCATTACAGAGAAAGCATTTGGCCTCAAATTATGCAGCTGATAATTTGCATTGAATGCAAATTCTGGGGGATTTGTGTCAAAAACACAAGCAGGAGAACAGTTTTTATGCTGCCTTGCAGTATTTCATTGTTCATCCCTGCATTAAACAGGACTGCATTATAAATTGTAGCAAAGGTGGTGTGATAATTTTGGAAGACTTCAATCTTTGTATAAATTGGGACAGACACATTGGCAAGAGTGATATTATCCGAGATCCTCTTTGAATGGTTTTGTCAGTATTTCTTTGAATAATGTATTGTGCAAATAGCTAGGGATGTAACTATCTCAGATCGACTGTTGGGTGATGAAGCTGAGTGAATGAATAATATCACACCGAGATCCTCCAAGAAATTAAACCGGAGCTCAAAGAGATTATGACATTTTAAAGGGACCATAAAGCACACCCGAGCATCAGTCAACAAAGCCCATTATATGATTTTGAGAGAGAACTGACCAAGGTAAACAGGGGAAACAGACTGAAATGTCAGTCTGTAAAAGAACAGTGGAAAAAATTTAGAGCCAGAGAGATCTCGAGGCGTACAGCACATAAACGGACCCTTCGGTCCACTTCATCCACGCCGACCAGATAACCTTTCCTAATCTCGTTCCATCTGCCAGCACTTGGCCCATATCCCACTAAACCCTTTTTATTCATATACCAATCCAGATGCTTTTTGAATGCTGCAATTGTACCAGCCTCCATCACTTCCTCTGCCAGTACATTCCATACATACACCACACTCTGCGTGAAAAGGTTGCCCCTAAGGTCCCTTTTAAATCTTTCATCTCTCACCTTAAACCTACGCCCTCCATTTCTGGTCTCCACCACCCCAGGGAAATGACCTTGTCTGTTTATCCTATCCATGCCCCTCATGATTTTATAAACCTCAAGAATGTCACCTCTTAGCCTCTGACGCTCCAGGGAAAACAGTCTCAGTCGTTTCAGCCTCTCCCGATAGCTCAAAACCTCCAATCCTGGCAACATCCTTGTAAAACCTTTCTAAACACTTTGAAGTTTCACAACATCCTTCCTATAGGAAAAAGACCGAACTGCATGCAATATCCTAAAAATGCCCTAACCAGTGTGCTGTACAGCTGCAACATGACCTCCAAACTCCTATAATCAATGCTCTGAACAATAAAGGAAATCATACCAAACACCTTCTTCACTATCCGCTTACCTAGGTAAAACTTACGGGGGCATGGGCGTGGACATGGATTAGACGGTGCGTGTGGTGGGCGGAAGGTGGTGTTGAACGGGTTTGGAGATGGGCTGAGGGTGATGTAGGATGTGTCTGGGAGGTGGGGGCAGGCGGCGGGTGGAGGGTGGTGTCAGACAGTTTTGGGGGCAGGATTCGCTGTTGGGTCGGTGTGGGGGGGCGAGATTGAGAGGTGGGTGGGGGCGGTTTTGGGTGGGGTTGGAGCGGGCGGGGGGATGGGTTTGGAGGCGAGCGGGGTGGGTTTTTGAGGTTTGGAAGGGTGTGGGGGCTCGCTCATGGCTTGCTGCTGCCTAGTCACCTGAACAGGGAGCAGACTGGACTGAAAACTCCGAGCCCGAGAGGAAAGGTATTGAATCGATTAACCGAATAATCAATTATCCGACCGAAATAGTGCCCGCCCATCTCCTTCAGATAATCGAGGTTACTCTGTAAACCATCTGGACTATAGCCTAGTGTTGTGTGATTTTTACCTTCACCCAATCAACCCCTGCTCGATCCTGCTGAATGGCCCCAGTATTGGCCCAGTTCCAGTTTAAGACCGAAATCTGTCAACCCGTCTGATCTGTTTCCATAACTATGTTAAAACAAAGACAGTTGTGGTGACTGGACGCAATGTGCTCTCCGACTGATACTTCAGTCACTTGCCTGACCTCGTTTTCTGAGGAGAGGTCCAGTGTTGCACCCGCCTGAGTAGCATAGAGCCATCTACGTCTTGATTGACACATTTTACAAATTCCACCCAGTACGGGCAAATCCAGGGGAAGTTAAAATCTCCATCCAATACTACTCTAATATTTTTATAGGTACCTGCAAACTCACTACACATTTGCTCCTCTCGTACCCGCTGGCTATTTGAGGGTCTAGAACACGATCCCAGCAGACTGACCATCCCCTCTTTGTTTCGAGCTTTTAAATGTATGGCCTCATTTGATGACTGCTTCACAGAATTGTCTCGATGCACAGTTGTTATGTCCTTCATAATCAAAAGGGGCAGCTCCCCCCCCCCCCCCCCACTTACTTGTCCTTCTGTCCTGCCTGTAGCTTCTGTATCCTGGAACACTGAGCTGCCAGTCCTGCCCTTCTCTCAGCCATGTTTCTGTTATGG
>NC_057717.1:28210644-28212186 GCF_004010195.1 Chiloscyllium plagiosum | reverse complement strand
CAGTTTGATATAACGGTACTGCAGGCCCGCAGTAGTCAGTGGGAAATTGAGAAGCAAATACATCGGAGATCTCAGATATCTGTAAGAATGATAGGATCGTGGATTTTAACTTTCTAAAACTAGACTGGAACTGCCATAATGTTCACAACCTGGATGGGAGGAATTTGTTCAGTTTGTTCAAGAAAACTGTCTCAGTCAGTATGTCACTGTTCCGACTGGAGAAAGGGATGAAAACTGACCTCCTTTTGGGAAACAAGGGAGAGAAAGGGGCTGAAGTGTTTTTGGGGGAGCAATTTGTCAAAGTTACCACAATTCTATTAGTTTGAAAATAGTGATGGAAAAGAACAGGCCTGGTCCACAAGTTAAAGATCAAAACTAGCCTTGCCCCAGACCAGAAGGTATTAGGCAAGACAGTCCAAAAGTTGATTCATGGATGCTATTTGAAATTAAAGGGACGTCGGGCAAGTGGGATTCTTTCAAAAAAGAGATAAATTACTATTTCGGGGGCAGCATATTCCTGTTAGTGTGAAGGACAATGCTGACACAAGTGGGAAACACTGGATGACTTGGGATATTGAGGTTCTGGTCAAGACAAAAGTGGGCACATGTCCTATATAGCCAGCTGGATTAAGTCAATCCCTTGAAGAACATTGTGGGTGTAGTAATAAACTTAATAGGGAAACCATGAGGGTCTAAAGGGGAACTGACAGAGCATTAGCAGATAAGGATCAGGAAAATCCAAAGAGATTCTACAAGTATATTAACAACAGAAGATTAACTCGGGTCAGAATGTGACCCCTTAAAGATCAATGAAGCCATCCGTGTGTGAACCCACAGGAAATGGGTGAGATCCGAAACAAAAATTTCAAGTCAGAACGTAATGTGGAAAAAAACACTAGGGAAGCAGGGAAATTAAACAGTGATGTATTCAAAATAGTCCACATTGGAGAACAGGACGTGCTGAAAGTTTTAAAATGGATTAAGATTAGACAACTCCCTGGGAACTAATCAAGTACATCCCAGGACATTGGGGTAAGTTAGGGAAGAAACGTACAGAGATATTTCTATCACTGACAGCCACGGGTGGTGAGCTGGGAGCCTGAAGGGTGGCTAATGTTATGCCAGTATTTAAGAAAGGCTGCGAGAGAAAGCCAGGGACATAAACATCAATTAGCTTGATGTCAGTGGTGCTGAAAATGTTTTGCTGGAAAAGCGCAGCAGGTCAGGCAGCATCCAGGGAACAGGAGAATCGACGTTTCGGGCATAACCCCTTCTTCAGGAAGCATGGAAACGGTTCCTTCCATCCAACTAGTCCATGCTGACCACTGTTCATGAATGAATCGCATTTGCATGTGTTTGGTCCATATCCCTTCAAACATTCTCTTCTCCATGTATCTACCCAAATGGCTTTTCCATGTTGTAATTTTACTTTTCTCTACCCCTTCCCCAGACGCTCATTCCATACATGCACCATTCTCTGTGTGGAAATGTTCTCCTCTGGTCCCTTTTAAGTATTTCCTCTCTCACCTCATATTTCTGCCC
>NC_057717.1:28205942-28210175 GCF_004010195.1 Chiloscyllium plagiosum | reverse complement strand
CCTCTGACCAGCGGTGTGCCATAAGGATCTGTGCAGGGGCCACACATGTGCATTATTGACATAAGCGAGAATACAGGAATTATTGTTAGTAAGTTTGTGGATAGTAAAATACGTGTTATAGTGGGCAGTGAATACAGTTATCAAAGGTGGTCTTAACCAACTGAGCCAGTAGGTCAAGAAATGAAAGATGGAGTTGAATTCAGGTGTTGAGTTTTGTTAAGATAAACCAGGGAGGAATAACACAGTTAATGGCAGAGCTCTGTGCAGGGTTGTCTAACAGAGAGAGTACAAGGGGTGCAGTTACACTGTTCCTTGGAAGTGACATCACAGGTGTACAAGGTGGGGAAAGCAACATGAAGCAGACTTACCCTCATGGGTCAGAGCATTGAGTACCTGAGTTGGTACATCATGATACGGCTGTACAATACATTGCTGGGTCTCCAGTTGGAGTACTGTGTAGAATTCTGATCCTCCTGCTTCAGGAAGCATTTTCCGAAACTGCAAATGGAGCAAAGATTGACGAAGATGTTCCAGATACTGGAGGGTTTGCCAGAAGCAGAGAGGTTGGAGAAGCTGGAAAGCAAAACGGGGTGATGAGATAGCTGTGGCAGATAAGGTGAAGGAGAATCCAAAGAGATTCTACAGCGCACAAGTACAAAAAAGCAACTAGAGAGACAATATTTCCCCTCAAAGATCAAGAAGGCCATCCATTCTTGGAATCACAGGAAATGGGCGTGACTCTAAATGAATATTTAATATCAGAACGTACTGTGGGCAAAGACCAGGAAACAAAGGGAGAGAAACAATGATATATTGAAAAGAGCCCCCATTACAGAAGAGGTGGTGCTGGAGGTCTTAGAACACAAAAGTAGAGAAAGCCGTAGGTCCTGAACAAGTGTATCCCAGAACATTGTGGCAAAGTCGCAGCGGGGACCATGGCAGAGTTTTATGTAACATTATCCTTCGTATTTCCCTTGGGCGGAGGTGGCTGAGGGATGACCTTATAAAGATTTATAAAACCATGAGGGGTATACGTAATGCGAATAGTAAAGGTCTCTACTACAAGGTAGGGGAATCCATAACTACGGGCAGAGATATGAGGTGAGAGAGGAAATACTTAAAAGGGACCAGAGGAGAACATTTCCACACAGAGAATGGTGCATGTATGGAATGAGCGTCTGGGGAAGGGGTAGAGAAAAGTAAAATTGCAACATGGAAAAGCCATTTGGGTAGATACATGGAGAAGAGAATGTTTGAAGGGATATGGACCAAACACATGCAAATGCGATTCGTTCATGAACAGTGGTCAGCATGGACTAGTTGGATGGAAGGAATCGTTTCCATGCTGCATGCCTCTGTCTCTCGTTATTGGAGGAGGAGACTATAGAGATAAGGCATGGTGTAGACACTGAAGAGAGTTTCAGAGATAAGGATAATAGATTGAAATGCAGTACATTTCAAATATGGGGAGGGACTATCGGGAAGGTGGAGCTTATAGGGACAGGAACTGTTATAGGAGTTACAAATTATTAAAGACACTGGTCCACGAGAACATGGTATATGTACAGTGTTGGAGGGGGAACACAGAACAGAAAAATCCCAGGCAGCATTCCCACCCACTCACGGGAAGTCTGCTTTCTCCTCTGTTTTCCTGGTGCTCATTAAGACATCACAGGCCTGGATTGATAACTGTGACACTCCCGATACTGTCTCAGAACAACAAAACTTACAGCAGGCGTGGTGATTGAGACTGAGGTGTGTCTGTACACTGTTGCCCCTCCAGCAATGTCAGCTGATGTTTGGAGCCCTCTCGTTGCTCTCTGCTCTCTGCTCTGTGCACGGTGAGTGATCTTACGTCAGTGCAGGGTTTATTGAAGGTTCCAGATCTCCCTGCCCTTTGCCTCTCTGGCTGACCAACTATCTTCAATGTAGTAATGGATGGGACACCCGCAGCTGGGAAATCTATTGAGTCAGGAACTTCCTGAGTATCTACAGGAGACAGATGAATAGACAGAATGCGAAATTCGACTGATGCAGTGAAGGTTACACATGGAGAATACTACTGTGTCCCACAGAGATCTGGAAAATCCCAGGCTCCATTCCTGGCCTGTGCTGCTGCGTCTCTCTGGAGTGCAGAATTCTGCTGGCTCAGGATCTGGAGTAGCTGCAAGAGAGGGAGGCGCTGACAGAGGCAGCAATTAGACACACACAGTAAGGGATACCACACGGAGAGAGACTGAGTGATATCACCAGAGTGCAGGAAGGTATCAGGAACAAACAATCATGAAGGAAAAACAGGCTTAGTTTCATGATACACTGTTATCAGTGTTCAGGGATAAAAAGGCTGTGAGCAGACAAAGTACTGGCCTAGTGATATAATTGCTAGAGCATGTATCCCAAACCTTAGCTAATGTTCAGGAGAGGCAGGTTTGAAGCACATCATCTGAAATGGTGGAATTTGAAATAAATTATTTTAAAAATAGTATTTGACAATCTATAAATACCATTACTCACGTACAATAAATTCAAACACATGTCATTCAGAGAAGGACATCTGCCCATCCTCACGTGGTCTGCACAACATAGACACAGCAAAGTGTTTGCCTCCCAATTACCTTATGAAATGGCCGAGGAAGCAACTCAGCTCAAGGGCAGCTAGTGCTGGGCAAGATATACTGGTCAGCCAGAGACACCCACATCCCATACCTGACTTTTTTTAAAAAACCCATTAGGATGGGGTCCCACTGGAACTGAGCTGGACCAGTGTCCAGGCCATTCATGTCGATAGGTTTATGGACAGGTCTTTAAACTGAAAGAGGGTTCAGGTGAAAGGAGCTTTCCAAATCTAAATAGAAAAGATGACACATGTTAACAGCACGGGGATGTGGCTGAAGACAAGCAGAAAGGAACAGGAAGGGACAGATTTTAACTAAAACTGGACATCAGTGAATACGTTTGTAACAGGAAATTGTGGGAAATGTTTTATTTTGGAATGGACAAAGTCTCTGTAGCAAGGTAGACTGATTTGTGACACCGAGATAAAAGAGATTTAGACACCAGGGAGATATGGTTGCAGGACGAACAACAGTTGGAACGTAAATATTCAATGGTTTACAACCTTGCGGAAACTTAGGAAAAATGGGTAACTCTGACAATAATGGATAACAAAGGTATTACAGAGAAAGCATTTGGTCTCAGATCATGAGGTAGAGTCTGTCTGAATGTAAATTCTAATTATGACTTGCCCAGGACACAAGCAGCAGAACAGTTTTAGCCACTTAACAACATTTCATTGCTCATCACTGCATTAAAGAAGAACTCATTGGAATTTTTAATAAATGCATTGTGATAATTTAGTGAAACTTCAATATTCACATAATCTTCACCATCACACCAACCAGAGTGATATTCGAAGAGGAGATTGTAGAATTTATTTTTAGTGTTTCTTTGAATAACACATTGTTCAACTGGCTAGGGACGTAAATACCTCAGAGCGACCGTTGTGTCACGAAACTTCGTGAGTAATGTCACCTGGGGAGATCGTCTGGGAAATTGTGTAAAGTGCCGTATAAAGTGATGTAAAATTTTAAAGTGAATCACAGAAAGGACAAGCTACAACTAGAAACAAAAACAGCCAATTACATGAGTTTGAGAGGAGACCTGACCAAGGTAAACAGGCGAAACATGTGTCAATAATTGAACAGTGGAAAACATTTGAAGGAACAGTGTAAACCACTCAACAAAAGGACATTCCATTGAAACAGACAAAACCTCAGCAACGAATTCCCACCCATCCCTCACTCAGGACAAAATGAATCATGTCAGATTATGAGGGTTAGACAATTACCACAAAGTACTTAAGATCCTGAAATGAAAGAGAGTTTAAGCAGTAAGTGTTAAAGGGATTGCAAAGGATCTACGAGCAGGGGGGAAGACAGTGGGAAGAGGAATCTTTTTCAGGGTTTAATGACACGATAGGAACAGGGAGAGATGAAGGTGCTGGAGGTTGTGAGAGTGTTACAGAGAGTGGTCCGGGCCTGAACGGTGTTACAAAGCCAGTACGGATTGCTGCAGCTGCAGGGGTTTGCAGAGGTAGGGAGTGACATATGCATTTTCATTTATTCATTCATGGGATGAGGGTGACACTGATTGGACCAGCATTCTTTGCCCCACTGCTAATTAACCAGAGGGCAGATCAGAGTCAGCCATATTGCTGTGGGTCCGGATTCACAT
>NC_057717.1:28197638-28205442 GCF_004010195.1 Chiloscyllium plagiosum | reverse complement strand
ATTACCAACAGCATCAGAATTGTATTCCAGCACAATTTTCACTGTCACTGCCTGGCATATGCTCCACTTTACCCTGACCATCAGGCCAGGGGATAAATCCTTGTTCAATGAGGAATATAGGAGGACTGGCCACGACCAGCACCAGGTAGATCTCACAATGAGGTGATGTTACCAAACAGGACCACTTACTTAACAAATAGTGTAAACAGCAAGGGACAGACAGATCTAACTAACAAACCAGACCTAATCTCTGCAATCCTGTCACATGCAATCAGCATGAATTGTGTGGTCAATTAAACAACTCACTGGAGAAGTAGAATCCACAAAGATCGCCTTCCTCAAGGATGAAAGGGCCCAGCACAACAATAGAAAAGCTAAGAAAAACAATGTTTGGACCAAAGTGTCGATGGGATGATCTATTTTAGTCTTCTCCAGATGGCAGTCATCAGCTAATTTGATTCACTGTGTGTGGTAACTCAAACGGCTGGAGGGATGGGGAATGCAAAGGCTGTGGGCCTTGAGAACATTCCATCCAAGCTGTTCCTGTTGGGATACAGCACTGGTACCTACCTGACAATGTGGGAAACTATCAGGGTGTGTCCTGTGCACACACAGACAAAACATCCAACAATCAATGACTGGCCCATTGCTCTAATCCCAACATTAACAAAGTGATGGAAGATGTCAACTACAGTAGGGTCAAGCAGCACTGCCTCAGCTCCAACCTGCTCAATGAAGTTCAGTTTGAGCTCTCATCCCTTGGGCACATTGAAGCCTTGGTTTAACGATGTAAAACAAGGTGAATTCGAGAGATGAGGTGACAGTGACTGTACTTAACATCATCATTACTGCATTTGACCAAATGTCATATCCTGGATTAACAGCAAAACTGGAGCAAATAGGAATCGTCTGCACTGGTTGAAGTTATACCTGGTACAAAGGAAGGTGGCTGGGGTTGGTGGGGAGCAGCCATCTCCGAAGCGGTTCCCCGGGGGGTTCTGAGTAAACCTGTAGACCAGAAATGGAAAGGCAGGGCACCATACGCCAACAGGGTTGTTCTCTTGTTAGATAGATGCGACTAGCGGCAGCTTAACTGGACAGTCATCATGCCTCAAGCAAGGGAGAGGTTGAGTAAGGCAGCCATTTTCAGACACCTCATTCAGTGCAGGAACTGAACCCAGACTGTCGTCATTAATCTGCATTACAAACGAGCCATCCAACTTATTGTGCTAACCAAGTATTCGCTCAGATCCTTGGGGAAGACACTGTAACATTATTCTGTTCAGATATGTTGTTAGACACCTCTGGAGCAGGTGGAACTAGAAGCAAGCTTCCTAGCTCAGAGAGAGGGGCAGCATCCGTGAGCTGTAAGAGTGCTCTCTGCCCTAGGCCCAATAAGTTTCAGCTGCTTCATAAATGACCATCCCTACACTGTAAAGTCACAAGTGAGGATGTTTGCCAATGATTGGACAATGCTCAACACCATTCGTGATTTATTCAGATACTGAACTAATCCTTATCCAAATGCAACAGGACATGGAAATATGCAAGTGTGTGCTTAACAGTGACAAGTACAATTTCCATTATACACGTGCCAGACAACAATTACCTCTAACAATAGAAAAGTGTGCCGTATCCTTTAATGTTCAATGCCACCACTATCACTGAACACCCACCTAGCAATATCCTGGGGATTACCGTTAAGCAGAACTGGACTGACCATATGATTTCATTACCCAGTCCTCTGAAGGACTTATGCTAAAACATTGATTCTCCTGTACCTTAGGTGCTGCCTGTCGTGTTGTGCATTTCCAGCGCCCCACTTTGATACATATTAATTCATTGGCTAAAAGAATATGTCAGGGGCAAGAAATCCTACAAGAATGACTCACCTCAAAAATTTGGAAAGCCTGTCTCCCATCAAAACGACTCATGTTGAGTGTGTGTGTGAGTAAATGCTTCAATTTTCCCGTGTGAGTGCAGCTTCACCCCTCTTCCACTGCCACTGTGCAGCAGCAATGTGTGCCATCTACACAGTGCTCTGCAGAAATTTGCCAAGGCTCCGTACAACGTACCTCTGAACCCTCGATCATCAAGAAGGACAAGGCAAGCAGATACATGGGACCACCATGTTCGGGTTCCAATACAAGCCATCTACCCAGTTGATTGGGAAGTATATTGCCGTTCTACAGTGTCACTGTTTCATGTTCCTTCCCTAATGGTGTTCTATGTCTACCTACAGCACATGGGCTGCAGCGGGTCAATGTGACAGCTCATCCCCACCTTCTCAAGGGCAAGAAGGGACAGGCAATAAATACTGGCCTTATCATATTCCATGAATAAGTTAACATGAAAAGTATTGTCCAGACCTGCCCAATTCTGGACACTGTGCTTTGGGTTTTGTGAGCGCTGGCTAGTTGGGTCCAGGCAGTAACCTGTTTGTTGTAGACAGCTGAAGGAATATGCTGTTTGAAACAATCGGACAGTCTCTCAGAGGCATGGACTGCATACGAAGCATCACACAGACACTGACATTCACATCCCACATGACTGAGCTCTGAGATAGACAGAGGCAATTGAAAATATACTCATATCTGACTAACATGTTTAAACACACAGTAATATTGTTGCCACGAAAACGATTATGAGTGGATATTAGCAGGGGGAAAGTGAGGACTGCAGATGCTGGTGATCAGAGTCAGAAAGTGTGGTTCTGAAAAAGCACAGCCGTTCAGGCAACATCTGAGAAGCAAGAGAGTCGACTATTTGTTCACAATATTAATACAAGGGAAAATAATTGTATATTTTCAAAGTACTTGTACTTAATAATACTTCGGTCTTGGTGTGGGAATGAGATTTATCATTTCAATGCTCCTTACTGTGAGTTGTGCACTGTTTTCATCATAATCTTGTTTTCAAGGTGAACGGAATAAAGCGGGGATATAATGCTTATGGGACAATCTAAAAGTTGCTATTATGAAAGGCTATCGAAACTTCAGTAAAGAGACTTTGCTGTTAATGGTTAGAACAATGCTGCAAACATTTACACAGAAATTTCCAACTCAAGTCACACACAAGGTTGTTGGGCTGGGATGATGCTGGCCATCAATGGAGCTGTACAATTATGTTTGGACACTGACATCGTGGGGCTAACATATACTGGATATGGTTTATGAGGGATTCAATGTAAGATGCCATGTGCTGCAGGAACCCCTCACCTAAATAACACCTTCATTCAGAATCGGATCCAAGGTGCAGCATTGCAGAGTTTAGGTGCGATACCAGAAGATATATATTTGCAAGACATCGCTGTTTACAGGTCATTGTTACAAATGTTGAACTGCGTCTGGATCAGTACCATGTGCTAGTCCATTGACCAGTTTTCCCCACTCACATGTCCCCGTGTTCAGGTATGTCTCTAACCAGTCTATTGTGAGGAATTATGTCAGTAACTGCTCAGCTCCAGTTTGGAAACTCACTGGACAGATTTTGGAGATGGCCAGTATTTTGGAGGTCATGGTGAGGGCCAGTAACACTGTGTCTGAATTCAGGCTTTTCCTCAAAGTCATTTCCAAGAGATTTGCTGCCTGCAAGTTGGTGTGTTCACTGATCTGAACATGAATCGGCTGTTTACTACAGTCACTGAATTGAATAATAGTTAGCTGTGCGCTCTGGTAATTCAATTATTGTTCGCTTCAATTGTTTTCAACTGAAAAATAATGATGTCTTGGTTTATTTTAAAATATGCAAGAAACAAAGTGATATTAACTCTTCATTATACAAAATGTAAAAGCGACCTGCAGTATGTATCTCACAGACTAATCAAGCAAAGTCAGATATTATCTGTAAAGCAGGATTCTGTGAACAGGACTAATACCAGGCAACTTCACCATCCTCTCTGTTAGGGTCTGTCTAACTGACAGGACAAGCCAGGCAGAGGGGGACAGCTCCGTGTATATAGTCAGTATCGTGCTCAGCTTTGATGCTGGATCCTGTGACTGCTGGACTGCTCTGCGGCAGATTATGAGGGAATCAATAAAAGCGAAACGTATAATTGACCACACTGTCACAGATCTGCCTACTGCAGGGTGGATGCTTCCTACCTGCTGCGCTTTTCCAGCAACACAATTTCAGCTCTGATCTCCAGCATCTGCAGTCCTCACTTTCTCCTACCTTCACATTTTCCAGACTCCCATCACCATGATATGTAGCCCCCTGGACAGTGACATTTTCCAGACTCCCCTCACCATGATATGTAGCCCCCTGGACAGACTTTAAACAGATTGAGAAACTAATGATAATGCATCCATGAGGAGCAATGGACCATCGGCAGGAGCAGAATCATATTCTGTACAACTCATACAGTCTGCAACCTCACAGCCCAACATACCTCCAACGGTACAGTAACTATTACGGCCTGACATACCTCCCACTGTACAGTAACTATCATAGCCCGACATACCTCACACTGTATAGTAACCATCGCGGCCCGGCATACCTCCCACTGTACAGTAACCATCATGGCCCGGCATACCTCCCACTGTACAGTAACCATCACGGCCCGACATACCTCCCACTGTATAGTAACCATCACGGCCCGACATAACTTCCACTGCACAGCAACCATCATGGCCTGACTTACCTCTCACTGTACAGCGACCGTCAAGGCCCGACATACCTCCCACTGTACAGTAACCATCACGGCCCGACATACCTTCCACTCTAAGTAGCCACCACGGCCTGACATACCTCCCACTGTACAGTAAACATAACGGCCCAACATACCTCCCACTGTACAGTAACTATCAAGCCAGTGAATAACCCTGGGTCAATGATGAGTACAGAAGAACATGCTGGGAACAGCACCAGCCAGACCTAGAGACGAGGGACAACCTGGAGAAACTCTTACTGCCTTCAGCTGCAAAACGGGACGATTTGTATTCCGACAGCACAAGCAGCAAGTGATGGACAGAGCTCAGTGATCTCATTATCAATGGTTCAGATCTATCCCTGTAGTCCTGCCACATGTAGTTATAAAAGATAGTGGACAATGAAAGAGACCACTGGAGGAGGAGACTGCTGCTCTCCAGCAATGAAATCCTCAATTATTGGGGAGGAATAAAATAAAGCTGCGGCATTAGTAACAACGTTCAGCCAGGCGGGCTAAGCAGATGATCCATTTCAGCCTCCTTCAGTAGGCCCCAGCATCATTGACCCCAATTTTCAGGCAATTCGATTCACTCCACACAATGTCAAGAAATGGCTGGAGATACTGAAAGCTGTGATTTAACTCCAGAGATTGGCACATCTCTAGCCAAGCTGTTCCATTCCAGCAAGAACACTGACACCTACCAACAATGTGATAAACTGCCGAGTGTGCCCTGTGAAAAAAAAACCAAGGCCCTTGCATTGCAGCCAATCACTGACCTGTTGGTGTACGGTGCACCGTGGAAGTCTGATGGAAAATGTCAGCAAAATGGGATCAATCAGCAATAATCTGCTCAGTGTCATTCAGGTAGTGTGCAGTCAGGCACACTCAGATCCTGAACCTATTGCAAGCTCAGTTTTAAAGAGTGGAACTTCAAAGGGGCAGTGAGAGTAATTACTCTTAACACCGTGTCACTGTGTAACAGGGTGTGACAATAAGAGCCCGAGTAAAACTATAGTTAATCAGAGTCTGGGGCAAGTATTCTGCTGGTGAGAATTATCCCCAGAACCAATAATGCCTGCTGTCAGTGTGAGTAATTATCCCCAGAAACAATAATGCCTCTTGTCAGTGTGAGTAATTATCCCCAGCTACAATAATGCCTGCTGTCTGTGTGAGTAATTATCCCCAGAAACAATAATGCCTGTTGTCAGTGTGAGTAATTATCCCCAGCTACAATAATGCCTGTTGTTAGTTTGAGTATTTTTTCCCAGCAAAAGTAATGCCTGCTGTCTGTGTGAATAATTATCCATATCATCAATAATTCTGTTGTCAGTGTGAGTAATTGCCCCCAGCAACAATAATGCCTGCTGTCTGTGTGAGTAATTATCCCCAGCTACAATAATGCCTGTTGTCAGTGTAAGTAATTATCCACAGCAACAATAATGCCTGTTGTCAGTGTGAGTAATTATCCCCAGCAACAATAATGCCTGTTGTCAGTGTAAGTAATTATCCACAGCAACAATAATGCCTGTTGTCAGTGTGAGTAATTATCCCCAGCAACAATAATGTCTGTTGTCAGCGTGAGTAATTATCCCCAGCAACAATAATGCCTGTTGTCAGTTTGAGTAAGTATCCCCAGCATCAATAATGCCTGTTGTCAGTGTGAGTAACTGGAACACCAGGAGAGTTCTGCAGCCGTTCCTCAGGAAAGAGAGTGTCTGAGGCTCAACTATTTCCAGCTGCTGCAATGGCCCTCTCTCCATTATAAGGTCAGGCGGGGGAATGGTCACTGATTATACCATTCCTGAAACAGGCCATGCTGAAATGCAACAAGACCTGGAAAACATCAGGGTTTTGTCTGACAAACAGCAAGTAATGTTCACGACACTCAAATATTAGACAAATGCAACAATAAAGAATCAAACCATCATTCTTAGATTTCAATAGCATTCCCATCACTGGGTTCCCATCACTAAGTCCCCAACATGGTGTCTATCAGCATCCTGGGTGCTTTCATTGACTAGGAATTGCCCTGGACCAGCCATAATAAGAACACTGCCTTTAAGAGCAGGTCAGAGGTTAGGAATTCACGTACTAACTCCCCAAAACCTGTGATGGTTATTCTTGCGATGTAATGTAAGGTGAAATTTCAGCTAATTTAATAATTATCACTTCCACGACCATCCATCCATATCCCACTGATGCGCAGCAATAACAGTGTATACCATCGACACGACTCACTGCTCCAAGGCTTATTGGACAGTACCTTCTAAACTCACTGCCATCTAGAAGAACAAAGGCAGCAGGGACTTTGCAAAAGCAGCAATCTGCAAGCTCACTCCTTCATACGATCAGATGTGATGAGGTTGGCTCATGAGTTTACAAATCCCAACTCCTCAGATCACAAAAATCAGTCCAAATACAGCGTGACTTGGACAGCAGCCAGGCTTCGGGGCTGACAAATATGATCTGTGCCACACAAATGTCAGACAATGACCATCTTAAACCATCTCATCATCGGCATTCAACATTCAAAGGCAGTAGCATTGCTGAATCCATTGGCACTAACATTCTCAGGTTAATCCAAGACCATTTCACTGCTACGGTGAGAACATCAGATCAGAAGTTAGGAATCCTGCAGCAAGTAACTTTTCTTCTGCCTTGCCAAAGCCTGTCCAAAATCTCCAAGGTTCAAATCAGGAATACGATCAAATAACCTCCACTTGTTTGAAGAATGCAACTCCAGAAGTACTCAGTTTGACACGATTAAAGACCAAGCAGCTGAAATAAATGGTTCCCATCCACGACGACTCCCTCCTTCCACAACCGACACTCAGCAGCAGGAATGAATATATTGACATTTCCTCAGTTAGCACCATCCGCAGTCATTACCATTGCCAACTGGCAAGAAAAGGACAATATTTAGGGGATAGTGATCATAATTCATTTGATTTTAACATAAGTATTGTAAAGGACAAAGCTGGACAAAGAAGACATTGTCTAGCTTTATTTCTTGAAGTAAACAGAAACAAGTAACTAGAAGATAAATCAGAATGAGAGCTGTGGCAGGTAGTCTGAGAGGAGATTAAAGTGGTTCCAAGAAAATGTGTTCTCATAAAGTGAAAAGGGTCAGGCAGCTAAATCCAGAGCCCCCTT
>NC_057717.1:28185524-28197144 GCF_004010195.1 Chiloscyllium plagiosum | reverse complement strand
GGGGTGAGATCTAAACGCAATTAGAAAGCAAACAGTTGTTTGTGAATGATGCTGTCAAGAAATATCAAGTCATCTTTAGCAGATTTCTTTTCAGACCAGAGAAGGAAAAGTAAAATTAGGAATATAAAAGGCAAGCAATAGAAACTGTCAAAGGATTGTATATGGCTCTGAGTTTCAATTAAAGCTTAAAGGATACCAACAATGTGGGCTATTGTGATGAATCTGGGAGAATTGTCTGAGAAGCCCATCAGACCTTTCTCAATGTTACTATATTCAAAGATGTAAGATCTGGTCATGGAGACAGGGTGGTAAGGGTGGCAAGATTTGGAAAAGTTTAATGACAAGAGAAATCGTCAGTTCAGTCGAAAAGGAAAAGGAAGCACATCTAAGAGTTTGGGAACTGAAGACACACAGAAGCCTCGAAAAACATGATAAAAGACAGGTAAAACGTAAAGAAAAAGAGTTGGGAGGATGAAAAAGCACGATGCAATGTCTTTTCAAACAGGATTAAGGAAAATGCCAAAGCAGTTTATCACGAGGAACAGAGTAGCCAAGGAAAGAGTATGCCCAATCAAGGACAAAGGAGGGAATTAATGCGTGGAGCTGGAGGAAGGGAGTTAAGTTTTAATAAATACTTTGTATTGGTATTCATTAAGGAGGAGGACATGGTGGGTGGTGAGTCAAGAGATGGAAATGCTGATACCCGATGTCATTTTGATATTGAAAATGGAGGCTGTGTTGGGTTTTTTGAAAAATATGAAGGTCGACAAGTCTCCAGGAAATGATGGGATTAATCCCAGAATACTGAGGGGATCGAGGGAGTAAATTGCTGAGTCCTTGTGCGCACACTTTGTTTGCTCTTCAGAGAGCAGAGGTTCCAGAGAACTGGAAAAAAGCCAATGTTGTTCCTTGGTTGAAAAAGGGCAAAATGGATAATTCGAGAAATTTCAGTTCGGTGAGCCTTATATCAATGGTAAGGAAAATATTGGAGATTCTTAGTGATAGGACTGACCCACATTTGGAAAAGTATGGACTTATTCACGATGGGCAATATGGTTTTGTGTGGGGAAAAATGTGTCTCGCAAACGTGATTAAATATTTTGAGAAAATGGCAAAAGTGATTGATGAGGGCATAGGGCAGGATGTTGGTCATCTGGACCTCTGCAACGCCTTTGATTTGGTTCCTTATAGCAGGCTCATACAGAAGGTGAGGTGAAATAGGATCAGAGGTCAGTCAGTAACATAGACAGAGAACTGCTTGGCCATAGCAGTCAGTAGTGGTGGAAGGATGTTTTTTCTTTTCTGTCTGGATATGCGTGAATAGATTGGGGGAGTTGCAGATTGTCAGGATGATTGGCAGATGATGCAGCAGGATATACGTGAGCTGGAGACTTGGATGGAGAAAAGCATATGTAATTTAAAGTGGGCAATTGCGAGTTGATACCTTTGAGAAAATCTGCTGCAGGAGAGAAATATACAATAAATGAAAGACCTCTAAGTAGCTTCAACATTGAAGGGATCTGGGCATACAGGCCCATAGTTCCCTGAAAGTGGCAACACAGGGAAACATTGTCATGTCATGTTGCAGCTGAATAGAACTATATTTCGGCATCATTTAAAATATTGTGTGCAGGACTGATTACCAGATCAGCAAAAAGATGTCGAGGTTTCGAGAGGGTTTGAAAAACATTTACTAGGATGTTGTCTGGTTTGGAAGATATTGGAACCTGTTACAAGTTATGAGAGGTATGGATGGAATACACAGTTGGAGACTTTTTTTTCCCCCAGAGTAGAAATATTAATTGCTAGGTGGCATAAGTTTTAGAGTTGAAAAGTGTGGTGCTGGAAAAGCACAGCAGGCCAGGCAACATCGGAGGAGCAGGATAATCGACGTTTCGGGCATAAGGTCTTCTTCAGGAATGATTCCTGAAGAAGACCTTATGCCCGAAACGTCGATTATCCTGCTGCTCGGATTCTGCCTGGCCTGCTGTGTTTTTCCAGTACCACACTTTCAAACTCTGATCTCCAGCATCTGCAGTCCTCACTTTCTCCTAGACATAAGTTTTAGGTAAATGGGGGAACGTTTAAAGGAGCTATGAGAAGCAAGTTTTTTTTCTCTGTTCCAGACAGAATGTGAAATGCCCGGAATGCACTGATAAAGGAGGCTGCAGAAGAAGATACAACAGCAATGAAGGTATCTTGACACGTACATGAGTTAGCAGGGAATATAATGATATACAACATTTTATAACTTCTAAAGGCATCAAGTATCAGTGCAACTTGGGGGGGGGGGCGAAGGGCCTGTTCCTGTGCTGTACAGTTCAAGACAAGATTTCAGCAAGATAGTGGCCAATTGCTGATTGAATAACTATACAGCAGCCACATTCATGCAGATCTCTCCTCACTAATTTGCAGGATCATGTCCTCCATTCCACTGTGGGGAAACTCAATATGGAGAATTTGACATGAATGTTAGAGCTGGTAGCTGGTGACGCCATCATGACCCTCGCTCCTGTGGCCTTCTGTCTTGGACACCGGCAACTCAGGTGACACTGCACAGACCGAAGCTGCATGTACTACACACCCACCAATGCTGTCATCTGACATATGTCAGCCTCACCATGCCGTCCCAGCACATCTCCAACCCACTGACAGTACGCTTCTGTACTTCAATGCTGCAGCTCAGGGTGCACTGACAGCTCTCATTGCAATGCTGCTGCAAGGACACTGTGCTCAGGGACATACACCCAACTCATGGCTTGTCCATCTGGGCTGCTCACTCCATGTTTATACACACTCAATGCTGCTGCAAGTTCACTGTGCTCAAGATCACACACCCAGCTCACGGATTGTTCCTCTGGGTTGCTCGCTCCGTCTTTGTACACACTCAATGCTGCTGCAAGGACAGTGCGCTCAGGGACACACACCCAGCTCATGGTCTGACCCCTGGGCTGTTCACTCCGTGTTTGTACTCACTCAATGCTGCTGCAAGGACACTGTGCCCAGGGACACACACCCAGCTCATGGTCTGTCCCTCTGAGTTGCTCACTGTGTGTCTGTACTCACTCACTGTGAGCTGACTTGAATGCTCACCGAATTTTTGCTTTGCCTTACCCTGCCCTCAACAGCGTTTCCCCTCAGTCAGAGCTACCAGACTCACCCGCCTGCTGTAGTGTCTTGTTGTTTAGCAGAGACACAAAAGCAGGAAGCTTAATATCTGCTGCAAGGACACTGTGCTCAGGGACACACACCCAGCTCATGGCCTGTTCCTCTGGGCTGCTCATGCCGTGTTTGTACTCACTCAATGCTGCTGCAAGGACACTGTGCTCAGGGACACACACCCAGCTCATGGCCTGTTCCTCTGGGCTGCTCATGCCGTGTTTGTACACACTCAATGCTGCTTCAAGGACACTGTGCTCAGGGAAAAAACACTCAGCTCATGGTCTGTCCCTCTGAGTTGCTCACTGTGTGTCTGTGCTCACTCACTTTGAGCTGACTTGAATGCTCACCGAATTATTGCTTTGCCTTACCCTGCCCTCAACAGCGTTTCCCCTCAGTCAGAACTACCAGGCTCACCCGTCTGCTGTAGTGTCTTGTTGTTTAACAGAGACACAAAAGCAGGAAGCTTAATATCATTGTCCACAGTCAGTCACGGTGCCCAGCACAGTGAGTCAGGGGGAATCTCAGATCCCAGTCCGGTAGCTTGGACACGGTCAGTCACGGTGCCCAGCGCAGTGAGTCAGGGGGAGTCTCAGATCCCAGTCCAGGAGCTTGGACACGGTCAGTCAGCTTCTCGTGGTTGTTCGGGTCAGGATCCCTCCCCTGTGAGGGGGTGAGGACATGAATATCGAGGAGACCCCTATCCCTCTTGGCTCATTCTACTCTCGTGTGGGATGGTTCCTTCTAATATGTGAAAATTAGCAAGAGGTATTAAGGGAGACAAAAGTAATTGATTAAGTTGTTACTGCTGGGACAGCTGGGGGAAAGGTAGCGAGGTGTCCTGAGTGATGGAGTAGGCAGCACAGACACTAGGCAGAGTTGGAGAGAAGCACAGGGAAGAAGTTAGAGAGAGACCTAGAGAAGGTGCTGCATTCAGTGAGAGTGGGAGAACATGAGACTTGGTGGGAGGTGGGTGCAGTAAAAGAGAGAGAGAGAGAGAGGGGGGGCGGGGGGCGCGGCAAGGTCACAAAGTGCAGATGGTGGCACTTACCCTAGTGGAGTTGAGAAGGTCACTGATTTCCTTCCTACACTGCTGGGCATTCACCCAGAAGGCTGGAACCTCAATGATACAGGGGTCAGCCTCGAATAAAGCTGGCAGGGCCAGGTGCCATGGCCTCCCCTGCCAGTCCTGGAGGAAGGTAATGTCCCTCTCCTGCACCATGCCATCAACCAGAACCTCAGGGGCTTGTCCACAAAGTGGAGCCCCAGTTTTATCCCCTCTGCAATTTCCAGGCCAGTTTCGACTTGACAATCCAAGAGTATAATGACTTTTTAAAGATGGCTCCTGGAAGAGGGACGCCATTCTGGGATATCCAGGCCGAGGGCAGTTGTTATGACAAAGGGTAAAATCATCGCGTTATTGTCAGATGAGAGGAAGACCACGCGGCCTGGGAGGGTAGTTAATGAGGCAGATTGGGGATGGTATCATGAGAAAATGCACTTCACCTTGTGGAAAGAAACCCTCCACGAAACCCGACTAAAATGAGACTTGACCAAATCATAAATGGTTTAGGCCTCTGTCTGTCTGAACCAAAATAGGGATGAAATGTGAAAGATTGGGAGAACGGCTAACACTGCAACTTTGTTTAATGTGGAGCAAGGGACTGACTGAATAGGTCGCTGCTGGAATTCTGAGACAGTGGATAAACGGTCACTGAGGAAGTCCCAGGGGCTCCAGGATAGTCGGTATGGATTTGTGCAAGGAAGATCGTGTGTAATTAATCTGACTGTGTCGGTTTGAAGCAGTAACCTGTAACTGCATGTGACTTACTAGGATTTGACGAGAGATTCCATGGCAGGCTGTTTTAAAAACAGAAACTGAAGGATCCAGGAGAATGGAGCAAACAACCCAAGGCAAGGCATTTAGGGACATCAACAATAGTGAGGAATGGACAATAAATGAGAGAATGGTCAGTGTGGGCAGATAAACGAAGGTAGCTGGAAACACTAATAATCTCTTTAATGGAGCAAATGGCACCATTTCCTGTATCTGCCAAAGTGCAGAATTTCAGAGCAGGGAACCTATGCACGGACTGTGTAAATAATGAGTTCAGTCACAGCTCTGTGTGCAGTTTGGTACATGGAAGGATGGAATTGGACTGGAGAGGGTACAGAGGAGTTTCTTCACCCTGTGACAGTGGAAGTGCAGTTATGGGGAAAGATTGGAAAGGAGGATGCTGAGAGGAGATTTGATTGGGGTGCACATATTGTCAGGGTCCTGGGTAGAAAGGGAGAGAATACCTTGTTCCTGTTGGAGAGTTCAGTTACCAGCGGTGAATATTTAATGTAATGTTTGAAAGATTAAAGTAGTGGTGAGGAAAGTTGTTATTTCACCCAGAGTATTGTCGGGATCTGAGAGTCACACATGGAAGCGGGGTAGAGGCAGAAACTCTCAAACCATTTTAAAAAGCTGCCGGGTTCTGCACCTGAAGTCCTACACTGTCCGAGTAGACAGAACTATGGCTTTAACAAACAACGTTACATCTTGTCCAATATAGACAGTGGACAGGGTGATCTCCTCTATACTGTGCTATTTTCTGATGTTTTCAAAGGTTACCAACATCTGATAGGATCAATACGCAGGGCTGATGGGTAAGGACAGGGTAGGAGCAGTGTGTCAATTGACGATCATCACAATAATACTGATCCCATCATTTATACACAATGCTACTTCACTGTGTTGGCCTATTTATCCTTCCTGTAGAAATTGGGAAAACCTTTGATTATCCAGTTCTCAGTCATGGTCACACTGCAGCCCCATCTCCATAATCCCAGCTCCATCTGACCTGGTTCACACCATTTAAAGCTACCATTTCACTGGCCTTGTTGAAAAGTACCCAGCTTCATCGTTGCCCCATTGAAGGCTGCTCTCGATCAACTAATGTTTCTCACTCTCAATTATTGCATATCATTCTCTACCATCATCTTGAACTTTACAATAAAATGCGCCCCAAAACCATCCCATTCCGACACTGGATCCACTTGCCCCACCTCTTTCCCAAAGAACAGATCCAACTGTACTTGCTCTCTTGGGCTGGACACATACTCCTGCAGTGAGCTCTCCTCCATATAATCCAGGGATACTGGCCCCTCATGATCTGCACCACCAGCAACCCTGTATATATCTGGATAAATTAATTTTCTCCGTATAACCAATCTGTAGTATTATCATCGCTCTGAAATGACCCTGCCTATTAATTCTCTCCATCCTTTCCAATAGTTTCTGGCCGACAGACTGTACCTCACAGTTTATTTTTTGTTCTGTAGCTCCAGCCAAATTAATTCTGTCCTTGAACAACCTTCTTTCTCTTGGACTCCTTAACTAACGCTAAACTAAATCAATACTTCTACCTTCATTCTTTCCATTCCCTTCTATCATTTTGGAATCCTTTATACCCATCAATATTTAACACCCAGTCCTGACATCCTTGAGCCAGCTCTCGGTGATCAGTCCATCAGATTTCCACACAGCAATCTGCATCTGTAACTCCGCACACTCCAAGTATTCATATCTTTCTTACTCCATCTTCCACTGTTAAACTTGTGGTTGTAAATTAGTACCAACTGTATCGCCCATTATTTTGAGAATCCTGGTAGTCTCCTCCACTATTCCTTTTTGGATCCTAAGCACACACCAAGTTATTTTCAATCCCTCCCAAACACCCGGTAAGAAACTCAGTCCCAGCTCTGTCATGTTAGCCCATCCAGCTTGTACAGTTGCAGCCTTCCCCAGACCCAGTCCCAATGTCCCAGGAAGCTGAAGCCCTTTCTGCTGCACCATCGCTCCAGTCACACTTTCATCTACCTAAAACTCTGAGGTCTATTCTCACTTGGACACTGCACGAGGAGTATTCCAAGGATTTCTACATTTGAGGTCCCGCTTTCTAACCATCTCCCAAGCTCCCTAAATTCTGACTCCCAGACCACTCCACCCTTCCTACCCAGGTCATTCCTACCAACATGGACATGACCTTTGACTGCTCACTGTACCCCAAACGAATGGCCTGCAGACACAGTGACATTCCTAACCCCACTGTCCTGGAATTACAGAAACACTGACATCTTCTTCACTTTCCTGACTCTCTTGTGACTATTGCTACTCCTTCCTTCTCCCTCCCCTCCTGTACAGTCAGCGTTTTTGTGGTGCCACAAACATGTCTCTGACTGCCCTCCCTGAGCAGCACGCACCTGCATCACCTTCCAAACTGGGAAACTGAATTGGGAGGCTGATATCAGGATATTCTTTTATTCCCTGACTGTTTCTTTTCAATTGCCTAATCCCCCATTCCCTTCCGTCTTCCAGGTCGTCATAACGGCAGGCTGGTGTCCTCTGTATGTATGCTATACCACTAACTCTCAGCATCACAGACGTCCCATAGAGTATCTCGTCCCTGTCTGAGCTCCATGACCAAGTGCCCATCGAGGACAGGAGCAGGGGCTATGACTTCCCAATGTAACAGAACACATTTTCCATCTGACAAACATGTCATGCCATGTCTAGAGTAACATAATTAATTACTTAGAATGAAGTTGTCATTCGGGAAATAACAATATGGCTAAGTCCCTTATTCAGCTGTGGCTTACAGAGTGTAATTTATTATATTGGCTCACAATTTCACTTCTCTCTCTTATTAATGTGTTCAACCCCTATTTCCGAAGTTGAAAAAAAAAATTGCTAACTTATAGCAATTAACTGACAGTCGCTAATAGCGGTGCATTTATCAGCCAATGAACTTACAGCCTTTTCTGTGATGGCTCTTGCACTTCTTTCAAACTCAGTGCAGGCAGATCTCATCAGGAGAAAGTTAACTCTGTGACTCCCAGGTACGTGTAATCCTCTAGCTCCCATCCACTCTGCTCTCTCTCATGGTCACCGTCTCTGTGACTCACAGGGATGTGTAATCCTCCAGCTCCCACTCCACTCTGCTCCCTCACAGGGTCACCCTCTCTGTGATTCCCAGGGACGTGTAATCCTCCAGCTCCCACTGCAGTCTGCTCCCTCACAGGTTTACTGTCTCTGTGACTCCCAGGGATGTGTAATCCTCCAGCTCCCACTCAACTCTGCTCCCTCACAAGGTCACCGTCTCTGTGACTCCCAGGGACGTATAATCCCCCAGCTCCCACTCCACTCTGCTCCCTCACAGGGTCACCGTTTCCGTGACTCCCAGATATGTGTAATCATCCAGCTCCCACTCCACTCCGCTCCCTCACAGGGTCACCATATCTGTGACTCCCAGGCACAATTCGGCCTCGATCCTCAGTGCTGACTTCCATCCTCCCACTTTGCTGCCTCTGAACTCCCAGGTATGTTAGCCTCATTCTCCTGCTCCAAGTTGCTCCCTCATATGGTCACTCCCTCTGTGACTCGGTGCTGATTTCGAGCCTCCTGCTCTGCTGTTTCTCAAACTCCAAGTCCCAGTCGGCCCCGATCCTCGCTGCTGATTAATGTTCTCCCGCTCTGTGCTGCTCTCTCTCAGGTTCCCTGCCTTTGTGACTCCCACGCAATGGTAGGCCTCAAGCCTCAGCTTAGATTTATAACATTCCATTCCGCATAGCTCTCTTATAGGATCGCTGTTGTGCCTGGAAGACAGAGGAAAAGAGGAAGATTAGACAGAGCAGAGGGTGTTACAGTGATTGAGCGAGCAATATGGGATGGAACAGGTTATCTGGGGAGCTAGGCAGACCTGCATCAACTCAAGAACGTTACTGGAAGATGCAGTGAGAGTTTCAGACGTTGAAGAAGGCAAAGGGAATAGAGAGATGGTGGCTTGTTCATGATGGAGCTTTGTAGAGTCTAAAGGACCTTTTCTGAGCTGCTTACAGAGATGTGTGGACTTCAACAAATGCAAATTGACAGCCAGCAAGTGTTGTATGATAGTGGAGACTGTTGGATGTGACAGAGTCAGAAGACTTGCAGTAACGGGGGGAATATAAACATTTGGGGCACTGGTGGTTTTCAAGGACCCCCAGAACATGAGGAAGTGCAGAGAATGGGAGCATTCCAAATAGTGGGATTGTATGGGCTGGATGCCCTGAGATGGATAAGGAGGAAGAAAATTGCCAATGTATCACAGGCAACCATTGTAATTAGAAATTTAGGAAGCGAACCTGTGCTATCATTAATTGCAGTTATATGGAGAGTAACAAAACTGAAGGGGTTACAAATTTTAAAAAGGGAGAGGTTTAAACAAGAAGAAATAAATTTTAGTGATCTCTAGCACAGATGGGAATGGAGGAGGTGAGATATTGCGAGCAACTGTCAGATTTATATGGCAGAGAGGATGTCAGATATGAAAGGGTGAGTTGCATTGTCTGTATACAGTTACAGACGTGAGGAGTGTTGTAGCGCCTGCTGGAGGGTACACAGATATCAACAGCTCCAACGGCTGGTGCAGTGGCTCAGGAAGGCAGCTCACCACCACCTTCTCAGGGACAACTCGAAATCAACAATAAATGTTGGCTCAGCCAACAAAGCTCAAGTTCATGAATGAATGAAGGAATAAAAGATCTACAAGCAGCTCTGAGGTCACTCAGGAATGCTCTTTCAGCAGCCCTTCACAAACCCAGAACCACTATTCCCTGAAAGGACAGGAGCTCCAGGTGCATGGGGGCACCAGCATTTCCAAGGTGCCCTCCAAGCCACGCTCCATCCTCCCAGTACTATGTCCGTCCCTGCACGCAAAGGTGAGGACTTGCCATCTGAGGTAGTTTGGGCTGAGGTTAGGAATAGGAAAGGTGAGGTCACCCTGATAGGAGTCTTTTACAGGCCTCCTAATAGTCCTAGAATCATTGAAGAAAGGATAGGGAAGGTGATTCAGGAGATGAGTGACAGTAATAGGGTGGTTGTTATGGGGGACTTTAACTTTCCTGATATTGATTGGGAAAGCTATAGCTCAAGTTCGTTAGATGGGTCAGTGATTGTTCAATGTGTGCAGGAGAGTTTCCTGACACAATATGTAGACAGGCCAACAAGAGGTGAGGCCATACTGGATTTGGTTCTGGGTAACGAACCAGGCCAGGTGTTAGAATTAGAGGTAGGTGAGCACTTTGGGGATAGTGACCATAATTCGGTGATTTTTACACTCGTGATGGAGAGGGATAAGTGTGTACTACAGGGCAAGAATTATAGCTGGGGTAAGGGAAAGTATGATGCGGTGAGGCATGACTTAGGATATGTGGCTTGGAAAAGTAGACTCCAAGGCAAGAGTGTAAATGATATGTGGAGCTTGTTCAAGGAGCAAATATTGAGTGTCCTTGATAATTATGTACCTGTCAGGAAGGGAGGAAAGGGTCGTGCGAGGGAACCGTGGTTTAATAAGGAATTGGAATCCCTTGTTAAATGGAAGAGGGCAGCCTATCTCAAGATGAGACGTGAAGGTTCAATTGGGGCGATTGAGAGTTATAGGGTAGCCAGGAAGGACCTGAAGAGAGAGCTAAGAGCAGCAAGGAGGGGACATGAAAGGTCCTTAGTCGGTAGGATTAGGGAAAACCCTAAGGCTTTCTATAGGTATGTTAGGAATAAAAGAATGACTAGGGTAGGAATAGGTCCAGTCAAGGATAGTAGTGGGAAGTTGCGTGTGGAGGCGGAAGAGATTGGGGAGACACTGAATGAATACTTTTCTTCAGTATTCACTCAGGAACAGGGCATTGTCGATGAGAATACTGAGGCACAAATAAGTAGAATGGATGGCTTTGAGGTATGTAGAGAAGAGGTGTTGGAAATCCTGGAAAAGGTGAAAATAGATAAGTCCCATGGGCCTGATGGCATTTATCCTAGGATTCTCTGGGAAGCAAGGGAGGAGATTGCAGAGCCATTGGCCTTGATTTTTATGTCCTCTTTGTCTACAGGAGTAGTGCCAGAAGACTGGAGGATAGCAAATGAGGTTCCCTTGTTCAAAAAGGGGAGTAGGGATAACCCTAGTAACTATAGGCCGGTGAGTCTCACTTCCGTTGTGGGCAAAGTCTTAGAGAGAATTGTAAGGGATAGGATTTATGCACATCTGGATAGGAATAATGTGATCAAGGATAGTCAGCATGGTTTTGTGAAGGGCAGGTCGTGCCTCACAAACCTTATTGAATTCTTTGAAAAGGTGACGAAGGAGGTTGATGAGGGGAAAGCGGTAGATGTGGTATATATGGATTTTAGTAAGGCGTTTGATAAGGTTCCCCATGGTAGGCCACTGCAGAAAATACGGAGATATGGCATAGAGGGTGAGTTGGAGGTTTGGATTAGGAATTGGCTGGATGGAAGAAGACAGAGGGTAGTAGTTGATGGCAAAGTTTCTTCATGGAGTGCCGTCACTAGCGGTGTTCCGCAAGGATCTGTTTTGGGACCATTGCTGTTTGTCATTTTTATAAATGACATGGAAGAGGGGTTAGAAGGTTGGGTAAGCAAGTTTGC
>NC_057717.1:28177108-28184291 GCF_004010195.1 Chiloscyllium plagiosum | reverse complement strand
GTTTACAGCCAGACAGAAAAATAAATCCTGCAGTGGGTGTGAAATGAAATTTCCGTTTCAGAACAACATGCTTAGCATGGATAGAGGATTTGTCTGATTGGCACCACGCAGAGAGTGTGAAGAAAGGGGTCTTTTTCACGATGGGAACTAGTGATGAGGTGAGCTCCGCAGGGGACTACACTCTACACGTTATTCATTCAGAGTCTGGACAAAGGATGTGAAGGGGTACGAGAAATGGGTTTCCAAGAAAGATCCCAGCGACTAAATGCTTGTCTAAAGAGGAGCAGGTGAAGTCTCTGGATCTGCACTTGCTGAAGTTTCAGAGGCGGCAGCAGAAACTCATTCAATCTTACAGAACACTGAGGGGCCTGGATGGAGTGGACGTGGGCAAGATGTTTCCAAGAGAGGAGAGACTAGGGCCCAAGGGCACATCATCAGAGTGAAGGGACGACCCTTTAGAATAGAGATTTCGAGGAATTTATTCAGCTAGAGGGTGATGGATCAATGGAACTCAGTGCATGATGGGGCTGTGGATGCTCAGCGATTCAATGTATCTAACTCAGAGATAGCCAGGTTTTCTTGATGAGTAAGGAGATCAAGGTTCCAGGGAGTAAGTGAGAAAATGAGGTTGAGAAACAATTTAGCCATAATCGAATAGTGGAATAGACCCAATGGACCGAATGGCCTAATTCTACTCCTATGAATGATGGTCTTATGGACTGTGCTTTTTCCATAGGTTTCTAAGTGTGCAGTTATCAATTCAGGCATATCAATTGCCATACATTCCAGCGCTTTGCTGTCACTTCTTGGTTTCAGATCAATTGCAGAAAGCTACACCATGCAGTAACTTGGGAATCATTGTGTATAAATTTCAGAAACATGGCATATAGGGCCAGCAGGACACAGAGAAGGCAAATGGAAAGCTGGCATTGATTCCAAAGGGAATGGAGAATAATAATAGGGAAGGCTTGTAATAACTATAGAGGACTCCTGTCAGCCCGCACTGAGAATACTGTGAACAGGTTTGGTCCCCTATCTGGAGGGAAAATGTCCTTACATTGGAGGCAGCCCAGAGAAGGTTCACCAGGCTGATCTTCAAAATGGTGGGATATTGATGAGAAGAGGTGGAGAAGGTTGAACTTGCAATCGTTAATATTTAGAAAATGAGGCCAAAGTATTTATACACCGAAGATTCTTGTGTTCTTACATATTCGGTACTGAGAATTTGTTTCCCTGAGCAAGGATCTGTAACTGGACGTAAAGGGAAATACAGACACCGGAGAAGCTAACAGAGAAAAGCTGGATTGTAGAGACTGGAGGATATTACAGAGTTCGGGTGGTCTGAGATCACTATTGGTGGTTAGAGATCAGATAGGTTGTCAGGCTGAAAAATGCCAAGGTGAGTTACAGGGTTATCAGTCCTGTGGGAGTTACAGAGATCGGGAGGAATACAGTGATTAGAGATTATACAGATAAGGGTGGTCGTTGGAGCTACAGGAGATAAAGACACTTGGAGGGTTGTCGGGACTGGAGATTACACAAATAGGAGTGGTATTTGCAGCTACAGAAGCTTTTAGATAAAGGGAAGGTTGTGGCACTGCAGCTTAGACAGATTGGATTGTATTTGGAGCTACAGGCGTTTATAGAGAAAGGGAGGATTGGACGGACTGGAGATTACACAGATTGGGGTGGTATTTAGAGCTGCAGGAGTTTATAGAGACTGGGAGGATTGTTGGTGCACGGAATTACACTGACATGGACGATAGTTGGAGCTGCAGGAGTGAGATAGGGAGGGTTGAAGTGGCTGGATCAGCCATGGAGAAGTGTAAGGATTGGAGAAGCCAGAGAAACTGAGGGTTGTAGGGTTGCAGGAGCTAGTGAGGACGTGAAGGCAGATTTTCAGCATTCCCATCAGTTACACAGAGATGTGGAGTGCTGTTCTGGAGGAGGTTTCAGAAATCAACAGGGTTGCAGATACTGGAAGATATTACAAAGACAATGAGCTGTAGTATTTGAGGAGGTTACAGCGACCGGGTGCATTGAGGAGTTGGAGAATGCTACAGGTGTTAAACATACTGCAAGGGATCAGTAACCTTACATCGATCAGGGGGATTGGAAGCTCTGGAGATAAAGAATGAAAAATACAGTAACTGAAGACTATCACAGAGATGGGGAGTAACATTAGATTTAGAGGAGTTATAACAGGAGATGAGCTATATTCAATGGTGTCAGAGAAGATACAGGGAGATCTGAAGGGACTACAGGTGATCAGACGGACAGTGAGGCTTCTCGGTGTAAGAGTGGGGCAGTTTACGCAGACAGGGAGTATTTTATGGAATGGTGCTATTTACAGAGATTATGAAGTTTGATAGAATTGAGGAATAAACAAAGATGTGGAAGGCTGTAGTTAATGAAGACATTTGTTGATGTCGGATGCTGAGGTTCTTGAAACTATATGGACCAGAAAGCTGGACAATCTGTCATAGCTTACAGAGACAGGAACAGCAATACAGCCCGGAGACACTAACACAGATAGGGAACATTGCACACACTGGAGGAGGTTTCTGCTTTAAGGATGGTTGTAGGGGAGTGTAACGTTTACACAGATAGGGTGTAAGAGCTGGAGAAGGCTATGGAGATGATTAGATTGTTGGGGAGACCGGAGGAGCTTACATTGACAGGGCGGGTGATAGCGACGGGAGAATGTTACATAGATAGTAAGTCTTTTGGAAACTGATCGGGAGAGCCACAAGCATTGGAGCTGGTTCCACAGATTGGGGCTGATGCAGGGACCTGAGAGGATTATGCAGATAGGGAGGTTTGTAGGATGTTCACATTTTCAAAGTGCTTCAGGACTGAAAAGGGGTAAAAAATTAAGGAGGGATGTTGGAGCTGTGGGAGTTCACAGGGACTCGGAGGTTTGAAGGGTTTGGGACTGTTTACGGATAGAGAGATATATTTAAGGGCAGTAATATGGAACGCAGAGGGAGAGATTAGATTAGATTACCTACAACATGGGAATAGGTATTTCACACCAACAAGTGCACAACAACTCTCCAAAGAGTAACCCACCCAGAACCACTTCTCTCTGATAGTGCACCTCACACTTTGCTAAAAACCAAGGAATGCAGATGCTGAAAACCAGATTCTAGATTAGAATGGTGCCGGAAAGGCTCAGCAGGTCAGGTAGCATCCGAGAAGCAGGAAAATCCACGTTTCGGGCAAAAGCCCATCATCCGGATCAGAGGCAGAGTGCCTGCAGGGTGGAGAGATAAATGAGAAGACAGTGGGGGTGGGGATAGAGCAAAATAGGTGATTGTGCAATTTAGAATGGCCAATTCACCTGACTTTCACATCTTTGGACTGTGGGAGGAAACAGGAGCACCTGGAGGAAACCCACGCAGACGTGGGGAGAATGTGCAAACTCCACACAGATAGTCGCACAAGATGGGAATCGAACCTGAGTCCCTGACCCTGTGAGGCATCAATACTCACCACTGAGCCACCGTTATGCCCCAAATTGCGGAATTACACAAAGAACGAGTGTTTGAAGTGTTGGGAGGGCCGTCGGGAGTGGAGGAGCAAACAGAGATTTGGAGAGCTTTTGTGGCTTGAAAAGTGTCTGGAGGTGTTTAGATAGATAAGGAACTCAGTAGGAATGGGAGCAGGTTACTGAGGTTGTGTGGTGCTATAGGCCAGGAGGCAGGAGTGTTAAGGGGCCTGCAGAACATTGCAGTGCTATCATCTTCTCCTGGGGCTTGAGGAAGGTACCCATGTGGTCCAAGCTGGCGGACTTTACAGAGACGGGGGCACTGTAAGTATTGTGCAAGACTACAGAAATAAGGATTATTGTACTGAGTGCAGGATGAGGTTATTGAGATTGGGCATGTTATCGTCACTGGATCAATTTACACATAGGGAGAGTCGTCAGCATCGGAGTAGGTTTCAAATATACAGTGGGAATATGGGAGGGGTGGAGGTTACAGAAATAAGACATTTTCTGGAAATTACAAGCAATCAAGACAAATGAGTTTGACCGAAAAGCATGTTTCCTTGCTGTATGACGCTATCACATGACAATAGACAGCGTGAGGGGGGAATATAGAACAGAAAGATCCCAGGTTTCAATGCCATCTGCTTGATACAGTGGGAATATGGGAGGGGTGGAGGTTACAGAAATAAGACATTTTCTGGAAATTACAAGCAATCAAGACAAATGAGTTTGACCGAAAAGCATGTTTCCTTGCTGTATGACGCTATCACATGACAATAGACAGCGTGGGGGGGAATATAGAACAGAAAGATCCCAGGTTTCAATACCATCTCCTTGAGGGAGACCTGCTTTCCCCTCTGTTGTACTGATCCTCATCAAGAGAGCACAGGCCTGGATTGATAACTGTCAATTTCCTATATTGACATAGGAAGGCTCAGTACAGCAGAGAGGAAAGTTAACAAGAGAGTGGGGTTTGAGCCTGGAACCATCATGCTCTGTTTTCACTCTTCAACACTGCATCTATGTCATGTCTTCTGGACCAAAGTTCGATCCCTTAAATACACTCTGCTCTGTTCACTGTGAGTGATCTTACCTCACTGCAGGATTTACTGAAGGGTCCAGATCTCACTCGCCGTCTCTCTGGCTGACCAACTGTCTTGAGTGTGGTGATGAACGAAACAGGAATTGTGAATTCTGCTGAGTCAGGACCTTCCTGAGTACCTACAGGAGACAGAGAAGTAGACAGAATGGGAAATTAGACTGATGCAGCGAGCGTTATACACTGAGTCCCACAGAGATCTGGAAAATCCAAGTCTCCATCCCTGGCCTATGCTGCCCGTCTCCCTGGAGTGAAGAATTCTGTTGGCTCAGGATCTGGAGTAGCTGCAAAATGTGCAGTCACTGGTAGCAATTAGACACTCACAGTGAGGGATACCACATGGAGAGAGACTGTGTGATAGCACCAGTGAGCAGGAAGGTATCAGGATCAAACCACGGTCAGGAAGAAGGGCTTTGATTCATGGTGCACTGGGATCAGTACGAAGGGATGAGTGTGCAAACAGTGGGTCAGGCAATGGCCTAGTGTTCCTCTCACTCGACTGTTTATCCAGAATTTAATGACGGTATCAGGGATACCCATCTGACTGCTTCATACCCTTGAAGTAAGGAAATCTGTTGTTGGCTGCCGGTCTGGCCTACATATAAATCCAGACCCAGAGTAATGGGATTGACTCTGAAATGCCCTTTGTTCTGGTCTGGCAAGCCACTCAGCTCTAGGGCTGATCAGGGTGGGCATGCGATGCTGGCCAGCCAGAGACAGCAACATCCCATGAGTGATTTAAAATCGACTCTGCTGGGAGCAGTGTCCTGGTCAATCGTGTCGGTAGGTTTATGGACAGGGTTTTCAACTGACATGGAGGGTGCAGGGACATAGTTCAGATGAAAGGAGCTTTCCAAATCCAAAGAGAAAATGTGAAGCCTTGGAACAGCATGGGAATGTGGCTGAAGAGAAGCAGAAAAGAACAGGAAGGGACAGAGTTTAACTAAAACTGTACATCAATGAATCGGTTTGTGACAAGACATTGTGGGGAAGAGGAAATTATAATGTTGTTTTTTTTTGGAATGGACAAAGTATCTACAATAAGGTAATAGACTTGTGACACAAAGATAAATGAGACTTAGTCACCAGACAGACGTGGTTACAGGGTGAACAAAAGGTGAAACATAAATATTCAACAGTAAACAGCCTTACAGGATCTCAGGCAGAATGGAAAAGCAAGATGGGAACCTTGACACTAATGGATAACCAAGGCATTACAGAGAAAGCATTTAGCCTCAAATTATGCAGCTGAATCAGCCTGAATGCAAATTCTGGGGGCTATGTGTCAAAAACACAAGCAGGAGAACAGTTTTTATGCTGTCTTGCAGTATTTCATTGCTCATCCCTGCATTAAACAGGAATGCATTAGAAATTGTAGCAAAGGTGGTGTGATAATTTTGGGAGACTTCAATCTTTGTATAATCTGGGACAGACACATTGACAAGAGTGGTATTATCCGAGATCCTCTTTGAATGTTTTTGTCAGTATTTCTTTGAATAATGCATTGTGCAAATAGCTAGGGATGTAACTATCTCAGATCGACTGTTGGGTGATGAAGCTGAGTGAATGAGTAATATCACACCGAGATCCTCCAAGAAATTATACCGGAGTTCAAAGAGATTATGACATTTTAAAGTGACCATAAAGCACACCCGAGCATCAGTAACAAAGCCCATTATAGGATTTTGAGAGAGAACAGGCCAAGGTAAACAGGGGAAACAGACTGAAATGTCAGTCTGTAAATGAACAGTGGAAAAAATTTAGAGCCAGAGAGACCTCGAGGCGTACAGCACATAAACGGACACTTCGGTCCAATTCGTCCACGCCGACCAGATATCCTTTCCTAATCTCGTCCCATCTACCAGCACTTGGCCCATATCCCATTAAACCCTTTTTATTCACATGCCAATCCAGATGCCTTTTGAATGCAGCAATTGTACCAGACTCCACCACTTCCTCTGGCAGTACATTCCATACATACACCACACTCTGCGTGAAAAGGTTGCCCCTTAGGTCCCTTTTAAATCTTTCATCTCTCACCTTAAACCTACGCCCTCCATTTCTGGTCTCCATTACCCCAGGGAAAAGACCTTGTCTGTTTATCCTATCCATGCCCCTCATGATTTTATAAACCTCAAGAATGTCACCCCGTAGCCTCTGACGCTCCAGGGAAAACAGTCTCAGTCGTTTCAGCCTCTCCCAATAGCTCAAATCCTCCAATCCTGGCAACATCCTTGTAAAACCTTTCTAAACACTTTCAAGTTTCACAACATCCTTCCAATAGGAAAAAGACCAGAACTGCATGCAATATCCTAAAAATGCCCTAACCAGTGTGCTGTACAGCTGCAACATGACCTCCAAACTCCTATAATCAATGCTCTGACCAATAAAGAAAATCATACCAAACACTTTCTTCACTATCCGCTTACCTAGGTAAAACTTACGGGGGCATGGGCGTGGACATGGATTGGACGGTGCGTGTGGTGGGCGGGGGTGGTGTTGAACGGGTTTGGAGATGGGCTGAAGGTGATGTAGGATGTGTCTGGGAGGTGGGGGCAGGCGGCGGGTGGAGGGGGGTGTCAGACAGTTTT
>NC_057717.1:28158114-28176571 GCF_004010195.1 Chiloscyllium plagiosum | reverse complement strand
TGTATGGCCTCATTTGATGACTGCTTAACAGAATTGTCTCGATGCAAAGTTGTTATGTCCTTCATAATCAAAAGGGGCAGCTCCCCCCCTCACTTACTTGTCCTTCTGTCCCACCTGTAGTTTCTTTATCCTGGAACACTGAGCTGCCAGTCCTGCCCTTCTCTCAGCCATGTTTCTGTTATGGCTATAATATCCCAGTCCCCAGAGCTAATCCATGGTCTGAGCTCATCTGCCTTACCAGTCAGGCTTCGTGTGTTGAAATAAATGCCTTTTAAACCAGATATCTTTCCCTCCCTCGACTGTGCCCCTGGATATCCTGAATAGGTAACTTGCTCTTGATGGCTGATGTATTTCCCTTGACTTTTCGATGGTCCCTCTCACACTCAGATTCTCAACTTCCTGCCAAACTTGTTTAAATCCTCCTGGGAAACACTAGCAAATCTCCTCCCTGGGATACTTGTGCCCCTTTGCTTCAAGTGCAAACCACCCCCTTTGTACAGGTTCCCTCTACCCTAGAAGAGATCCCAATGACCCAATAACTGAAAACCCTGCCACTATACCAGCTCCTCAGCCACACATCCATCCGGGCGACCTTTCTATTTCTATCCTCACTGGCACTTGGCACTGGGAGTAATCTGGAGATCATTAAGGTCAATATCCTGCTTTTTTAACTTCACACCTGACTCCCTGTACTCATTTCACAGGGCCCCATCTATTTGTCTATCTCTGTCATGTGGACCGATGTGCACAATGACCTCTGGATATTCACCCTCCCTCTTCATAATATTCAATAACAACTCCGAGACATCCTTGATCCTGGTACCTGGGAGGCAGCGCACCATCCTGGGGTCTCTTCTGCAACCACACAGTCTCCTGTCTGTCCCCCTCACAACTGAGTCTCCTATCAATATCACGATCATTACAGAGGATCTGGCAAACATAGACTGGGAGGAACTCCCTGCAGTTGGGTCCATGTTAGGAAAGTGGAGTATTTTAAAGTGATGCAGTGAGAACGCAGGGCCAGTGCGCTCCTTGAAGAGTAAATAGTAAAGGCAGTAAGTCCAGCGAACACTGATCAAGTGATATCGTGAGTTTGATAAAGAAAATACAGTGCAATAAAATCAGGTGAAGCCCTTCACAAGTGTAGAGAGTGCAAGGGGATTGTGGAAAATGAGGGGCAAACAATAGTCATGAAATATATTTGGCAGATACGATTACGGAAAAGCCACAGGTATTTTATCAGCATCGCGAGACTAAGAGGATTCCCAGTGAAAGAGGGAGGCCTGTTAGAAACCAAAGGGACAATCTGTGCATGGAGCCAGAGGAAGTAGGTGAGGTCTTCAATGAATACTTCCCATCTGTATTCACATAGGAGAAAGACATTGTAGCCGGGGATTTTATTTGGCATGGTGAGGTTCCAGAAATGTCCAATGAAATGTATCCAGGCTGCTATGGGAGGTAAGGGAGGAGATTTCTGGGGCCCTGGTGAATATATTTAATACTTTGCTAGACACAGGTGAAGTGCTGAATGACTGAAGGATCGCTAACGTGTTTCCTTTGTTCAAGAAGGGCAGCATGGGCAGGCCAGGTAATTACAGAGCAGATAGTCCAACAGCAGTGGGAGGGAAATTATTGGGAACAATTCTGAGGGAAAGGTTGAATCAATAACAGGAAAGGCAGGGATCGATTAGTGATAGTCAGCATGGATTTGGAAGAGGAAGGTAATATCTAATGAAATCAGCTGAGATTTCTTTGAAATTACGATTGAAGATATTGATGATGGCAGTGCAAATATTGTGGTTTACATGGAATTCATTAAGGCCTTTGACAGGGTCCCACGTGGAAGGCTGGTCCAAAAGGGAAGAGACCATTACACCAAAGACAAGTTGGCACATTGAATCCAAAATTGTTGGGGGGTTGGTTTTGTGATTAAAAGCCTTTGCCCAGCGGGTGTACCACAGGGATCTGTGCAGGAACCATCGCTGTTTATGATGTACACTAATGAGTTGGATGTGAAAGCAGAAGGTATCATTAGTAGTTTTGCAGATGAAATGAAAGGTGAGGGTGTGGTCCACAGTGAGGGGAATGGTCTCAGGCTGCAGTCTGAAGGTTGAGGCTGGGATAGTATTTCAAGAGAGTAATTTCAATCGACAAGCCAGGCAAGAGCACAGCAGGCAATGATCGAAAACTCATCAATTAAGCTGCATTTACTATGATGTAAAAGGCCTAACAGGTTATACAGATGAACGCATGGCATGGATGGGAGCATGGGACAGGGATATCACAGGAATGACAGAAACACAGCTGAGGGAGCGGCAGGACAGCAACTCAATGTTCCAGGGACAGATGCTGCAGGGAAGATAGAAGGGGAGGCAAGAGAGTAGGGGGATTGGTGTTGTTGATCAGTGAAAACATCACTGCAGCGCTTAGAGAGGATATTCCCGGGGATCGCCCAGTGAAGCTGTATTAGTAGAACTGAGAAGTATGGCTGAATGATCAGTTTGATATAACGGTACTACAGGCCCGCAGTAGTCAGCAGGAAATTGAGAAGCAAATACGTCGGAGATCTCAGATATCTGTAAGAATGATAGGATCGTGGACTTTAACTTTCTAAAACTAGACTGGAACTGCCATAATGTTCACAACTTCGATTGGAGGAATTTGTTCAGTTTGTTCAAGAAAACTGTCTCAGTCAGTATGTAACTGTTCCGACTGGAGAAAGGGATGAAAACTGACCTCCCTTTGGGAAACAAGGGAGAGAAAGGGGCTGAAGTGTTTGTGGGGGAGCACTTTGTCAAAGTTACCACAATTCTATTAGTTTGAAAATAGTGATGGAAAAGGACAGGCCTGGTCCACAAGTTAAAGATCAAAACTAGCCTTGCCCCAGACCAGAAATTATGAGGCAGGACAGTCTAAAAGTTGCTTCATGGAGGCTATTTGAAATTAATGGGACTTCGGGCAAGTGGGATTCTTTCAAAAGAGAGATAAATTAAGATTTCAGGGGCAGCATATTCCTGTTAGTGTGAAGGACAATGCTGACACAAGTGGGAAACACTGGATGACTTGGGATATTGAGGTTCTGGTCAAGACAAAAGGGGGCAAATGTCCAAAATAGCCAGCTGGATTAAGTCAATCCCTTGAAGAACATTGTGAGTGTAGTAATAAACTTAAGAGGGAAACCATGAGGGCCTAAAGGGGAACTGACAGAGCATTAGCAGATAAGGTTCAGGAAAATCCAAAGAGATTCTACAAGTATATTAACAACAGAAGATTAACTCGGGTCAGAATGTGACCCCTTAAAGATCAATGAAGCCATCCGTGTGTGAACCCACAGGAAATGGGTGAGATCCAAAACAAAAATTTCAAATCAGAACGTAATGTGGAAAAAACACTAGGGAAGCAGGGAAATTAAACAGTGATGTATTCAAAAGAGTGCACATTGGAGAACAGGACGTGCTGAAAGTTTTAAAATGCATTAAAATTAGACAACTCCCTGGGAACTAATCAAGTACATCCCAGGACATTGGGGTAAGTTAGGGAAGAAACTTACAAAGATATTTCTATCACTGACAGCCACGGTTGGTGAGCTGGGAGCCTGGAGGGTTGCTAATGTTGTGCCAGTATTTAAGAAAGGCTGCGAGGGAAAGCCAGGGACATAAACACCAATTAGCTTGATGTCACTGGTGCTGAAAATGTGTTGCTGGAAAAGCGCAGCAGGTCAGGCAGCATCCAGGGAACAGGAGAATCGACGTTTCGGGCATAAGACCTTCTTCAGGAAGCATGGAAACGGTTCCTTCCATCCAACTAGTCCATGCTGACCACTGTTCATGAACGAATCGCATTTGCATGTGTTTGGTCCATATCCCTTCAAACCTTCACTTCTCCATGTATCTGCACAAATGGCTTTTCCATGTTGTAATTTTACTTTTCTCTACCCCTTCCCCAGACGCTCATTCCATACATGCACCATTCTCTGTGTGGAAATGTTCTCCTCTGGTCCCTTTTAAGTATTTCCTCTCTCACCTCATATTTCTGCCCCTAGTTATGGATACCCCTACCTTGTAGTAGAGACCTTTACTATTCGCATTATGTATACCCCTCATGGTTTTAGAAACCTTTATAAGGTCATCCCTCAGCCACCTGTGTCAGCCACCTCAGTCAGTGGTGCCAAAGTTGTTGGAAGCAATTCTGCGGGACTGGAGTTACATGCATTTGGAAAGGCAATGATTGATTAGGGATGGTCAGCATAGCTTTGTGCGTACAAAGGAGTGTCTCTAAAACTTGACAGAGTTTGTTGAAGAGGTGACCAAGGAGATGGATGAAGACAGAGCAGTAGACATTGTCTATCCTGACTTCAGCAAGGCCTTTGAGAGTGTTTAGCCTGGTGCACCGGTTAGTAAGGTAAGATCACATGGAATCAGGGACAGCAAGCCAAACAAACACAAAATGGGCTTGACAGTAGGAGAAAGAGGGTAGTGGGAGACGGTTGTTGTACAGACTGGGGGCCTCTGACCAGCGGTGTGCCATAAGGATCGGTGCAGGGGCCACGCATGTGCATTATTGACATAAGCGAGAATACAGGAATTATTGTTAGTAAGTTTGTGGATAGTAAAATACGTGTTATAGTGGGCAGTGAATACAGTTATCAACGGTGGTCTTAACCAACTGAGCCAGTAGGTCAAGAAATGAAAGATGGAGTTGAATTCAGGTGTTGGGTTTTGTTAAGATAAACCACGGAGGACTAACACAGTTAATGGCAGAGCTCTGTGCAGGGTTGTCTAACAGAGAGAGTACAAGGGGTGCAGTTACACTGTTCCTTGGAAGTGACATCACAGGTGTACAAGGTGGGGAAAGCGACATTAAGCAGACTTGCCCTCATTGAGTACCCGACTTGGTACATCATGATACGGCTGTACAAGACATTGCTGGGTCTCCAGTTGGAGTACTGTGTAGAATTCTGATCCTCCTGCTTCAGGAAGCATTTTCCGAAACTGCAAATGGAGCAAAGATTTACGAAGATGTTCCTGATACTGGAGGGTTTTCCAGAAACAGAGAGGCTGGAGAAGCTGGAAAGCAAAACGGGGTGATGAGATAGCTATGGCAGATAAGGTTAAGGAGAATCCAAAGAGATTCTACAGTGCACAAGTACAAAAAAACAACTAGAGAGACAATAGAGCTTGTCAAAGATCAAGAAGGCCATCCATGCTTGGAACCACAGGAAATGGGCGTGACCCTAAATGAATATTTAATGTCAGAACGTACTGTGGACAAAGACCAGGAAACAAAGGGAGAGAAACAATGATGTATTGAAAAGAGCCCTCATTACAGAAGAGGTGGTGCTGGAGGTCTTAGAACACAAAGGTAGAGAAAGCCGTAGGTCCTGAACAAGTGTATTCCAGAACATTGTGGCAAAGTCGCAGCGGGGACCATGGCAGAGATATATGTAACAATATCCTTCGTATTTCCCTTGGGCGGAGGTGGCTGAGGATGACCTTATAAAGATTTATAAAACCATGAGAGGTATACGTAATGTGAATAGTAAAGGTCTCTACTACAAGGGAGAGGAATCCATAACTAGGGGCAGAAATATGAGGTGAGAGAGGAAATACTTAAAAGGGACCAGAGGAGAACATTTCCACACAGAGAATGGTGCATGTATGGAATGAGCGTCTGGGGAAGGGGTAGAGAAAAGTAAAATTGCAACATGGAAAAGACATTTAGGCAGATACATGGAGAAGAGAAGGTTTGAAGAAATATGGACCAAACACATGCAAATGCGATTCGTTCATGAACAATGGTCTGCATGGACTAGTTGGATGGAAGGAACCGTTTCCATGCTGCATGCCTCTGTCTCTCGTTATTGGAGGAGGAGACTGTAGAGATAAGGCATGGTGTAGACACTGAAAAGAGTTACAGAGATAGGGATAATAGATTGAAATGCAGTACATTTCAAATATCGGGAGGGACTATCGGGAAGGTGGAGCTTATAGGGACAGGAACTGTTAAAGGAGTTACAAATTATTAAAGACACTGGTCCGCGAGACATGGTATTTGTACAGTGTTGGAGGGGTAACACAGAACAGAAAAATCCCAGGTAGCATTCCCACCCACTCACGGGAAGTCTGCTTTCTCCTCTGTTTTCCTGGTGTTCAGTAAGATATCACAGGCCTGGATTGATAACTGTAATACTCCTGATACTGTCTCAGAACAACAAAACTTACAGTAGGCGTGGTGATTGAGCCTGGGGTGTGTCTGTACACTGTTGCCCCACCAGCACTGTCAGCTGATGTTTGGAGCCCTCTCGCTGCTCTCTGCTCTCTGCTCTGTGCTCTGTGCACGGTGAGTGATCTTACGTCAGTGCAGGGTTTATTTAAGGTTCCAGATCTCCCTGCCCTTTGCCTCTCTGGCTGACCAACTATCTTCAATGTAGTAATGGATGGGACACTCGCAGCTTGGAAATCTATTGAGTCAGGAACTTCCTGATATCGACAGGAGACTGAGAAATAGACAGAATGGGAAATTAGACTGATGCAGTGAGGGTTACACATGGAGAATACTACTGTGTCCCACAGAGATCTGGAAAATCCCAGGCTCCATTCCTGGCCTGTGCTGCTGCGTCTCTCTGGAGTGCAGAATTCTGCTGGCTCAGGATCTGGAGTAGCTGCAAGAGCGGGAGGCGCTGACAGAGGCAGCAATTAGACACACACAGTAAGGGATACCACACGGAGAGAGACTGAGTGATATCACCAGAGTGCAGGAAGGTATCAGGATCAAACAATCATGAAGGAAAAACAGGCTTAGTTTCATGATACACTGTTATCAGTGTTCAGGGATAAAGAGCCTGTGAGCAGACAAAGTAATGGCCTAGTGATATAATTGCTGGAGCATGTATCCCAAACCTTAGCTAATGTTCAGGAGAGGCAGGTTTGAAGCACATCATCTGAAATGGTGGAATTTGAAATAGATTATTTTAAAAATAGTAATTGACAATCTATGAATACCATTACTGACGTACAATAAATCCAAACACATATCATTCAGAGAAGGACATCTGCCCATCCTCACGTGGTCTGCACAACATAGTCACAGCAAAGTGTTTGCCTCCCAATTACCCTATGAAATGGCCGAGGAAGCAACTCAGCTCAAGGGCAGCTAGTGCTGGGCAAGATATGCTGGTCAGCCAGAGACACCCACATCCCATACCTGATTTTTTTAAAAAAATCCATTAGGATGGGGTCCCACTGGAACTGAGCTGGACCAGTGTCCAGGCCATTCATGTCGATAGGTTTATGGACAGGGCTTTTAAACTGAAAGAGGGTTCAGGTGAAAGGAGCTTTCCAAATCCAAATAGAAAAGATGACGCATGTTAACAGCACGGGGATATGGCTGAAGACACGCAGAAAGGAACAGGAAGGGACAGATTTTAACTAAAACTGGACATCAGTGAATACGTTTGTGACAGGAAATTGTGCGAAATGTTTTATTTTGGAATGAACAAAGTCTCTGCAGCAAGGTAGACTGATTTGTGACACAGAGATAAAAGAGATTTAGACACCAGAGAGATATGGTTGCAGGACGAACAACAGTTGGAACATAAATATTCAATGGTTCACAACCTTGCGGAAACTCAGGAAAAATGGGTAACTCTAACAATAATGAATAACAAAGGTATTACAGAGAAAACATTTGGTCTCAGATCATGAGGTAGAGTCTGTCTGAATGTAAATTCTGATTATGACTTGCCAAGGACACAAGCAGCAGAACAGTTTTAGCCACTTAACAACATTTCATTGCTCGTCACTGCATTAAAGAAGAACTCATTGGAATTTTTAATAAAGGCATTGTGATAATTTAGTGAAACTTCGATATTCACATAATCTTCACCATCACATCAACCAGAGTGATATTCGAAGAGGAGATTGTAGAATTTATTTTCAGTGTTTCTTTGAATAACACATTGTTCAACTGGCTAGGGACGTAAATACCTCAGAGCGACCGTTGTGTCGCGAAACTTCGTGAGTAATGTCACCTGGGGAGATCGTCTGGGAAATTGTGTCAAGTGCCGTATAAAGTAATATAAAATTTTAAAGTGAATCACAGAAAGGACAAGCTACAACTAGAAACAAAAACAGCCAATTACATGAGTTTGAGAGGAGACCTGACCAAGGTAAACAGGCGAAACATGTGTCAATAATTGAACAGTGGAAAACATTTGAAGGAACAGCGTAAACCACTCAACAAAAGGACATTCCATTGAAACAGACAAAACCTCAGCAACGAATTCCCACCCATCCCTCACTCAGGACAAAATGGATCATATCAGATTATGAGGCTTAGACAATTACCACAAAGTACTTAAGATCCTGAAATGAAAGAGAGTTTAAGCAGTAAGTGTTAAAGGGATTGCAAAGGGTCTGTGAGCAAGGGTGAAGACAGTGGGAAGAGGAATCTTTTTCAGTGTTTAATGACACGATAGGAACAGGGAGAGATGAAGGTGCTGGAGGTGGTGAGAGTGTTACAGAGAGTGGTCCGGGCCTGAACGGTGTTACAAAGCCAGTACGGATTGCTGCAGCTGCAGGGGTTTGCAGAGGTAGGGAGAGACATATGCATTTTCATTTATTCATTCATGGGATGAGGGTGACACTGATTGGACCAGCATTCTTTGCCCCACTGCTAATTACCCAGAGGGCAGAATAGAGTCAGCCATATTGCTGTGGGTCCGGATTCACATGTAGGCCAGACAAGGTTGGAATGTCAGATGTCCTTCCCTAAAGGAGCAACGTGAACCTGATGAGTATTTCCTACTGATCAACAATGCTTTTATGGAGACCACACCAATGTCTTGTACAGCCACAACATGACATTCCAACTCCTACTCTCAATGCTTTGCCCTATGAAGGTAACCTTCTCAAACAGCTGCTTCACCAGCCTGTCTACCAGTGTCGCCACTCTCAAGGAATTGTATATCTGCACCCCTGGGTCACTGACTGACAACACGACTCAGGGCCCAAACATTAACTGTACAAGTCCCATCCTGGTTTGTTTCACCAAACTGGAACGCTTCACATTTATCTAATTAAACTCCATCTGCTATTCTTCAGCTCAGTATACCAGCAGTACTGTTCATCCTGTTGTATCACAGATAACCTCCTTCACTGTCCACTTCACATTTATCTAATTAAACTCCATCTGCTATTCTTCAGCTCAGTATCCCAGCAGTACTGTTCATCCTGTTGTATCACAGATAACCTCCTTCACTGTCCACTTTACCAGCAATTCCAGTGTCACCCAAAAAACTTACCAGGAACCAATATCCCATCCAAATCATTTATCCAAATGACAAACAACAGAGAACCCACTAAGTACAAGACCGTTCGGCCATGATGCCATGCCAACCTTTTATCCGTCTGTGAGATCAAATTAACCTATACACCCTTCATTTTACTGCCATCCATGTGCCTATCCAAGAGTCCATTAAATGTCTCTCATGTATCTGAGTCTCCTACCACCGCTGGCAGTGCATTCCAACCACGCAACTCTCTTTGTGCAAAGAACCTATCTCTGAAATTTCTCCTTACCCATCCATCAATCACCTCAAAATTATTTATGCCCACTGACAATAGCCATTTATGCCATGGTATAAAGAAGTCTCTCACTATTCACTCTATCCATGTCTCACATCATCTTGTTCACCTCTACCAAGTCGGCCATCACCCTTCTTCACTTCAATGACAGAAGGCTTACCTCATTGAACCTTTCTTCATAAGACATGCTCTCCAGCACAGGCAGCGTTATGGTAAATCTCCAATTTACCCTCCCTAAAGCTGCCTCCCTGTAATGAGGGGATCAGAACTGAACACATTATTCCAAGTGGGGTCCAACCATGGCTCTATAGAGCATAACCTCACAGCTTGAAAACCCAATCCCCCAGCAATTGAAAGGCAACACAACATATTCATTTTAACAACCCTATCAGCTTGGGTGGCAACTTTGAGGGATTGTTGGACGTGGAACCCAAGATCTCTCTGTTCCACAACACTACCAAGTATTCTGCCTTTAACCCTGTATTCTGCATTCAGGTTCGACCTTCCAAAATGAATCATTTCACACTTTTCCAGATTAAACTCCATCTGCCACTTCTCAGCCCAGCTCCGCATCCTGACAATATCCTGCTGCAACCAACTACAGACCTCCATACGATCCACCACTCCAACAACCTCCATGTCATTGGCAATTACTAACCCATTCTTCCACAACTGCATCCAAGTAGTTTATATTTAAAAAATCACAAAGAGCAGAGGTCCTGCAAATGATCCGTGCAGAACACCACTGGTCACCAATCCATGCCGAATGCTTCCCATCCATCATCACCCTCTGTCTTCTATGAGCCAGGAATTCCATATCCAGACAGACAGGTTTCCTGTATCCCATGCCTCTGTATTTTCTGAATGAGCCATAAAGGTGTTTTGTCACATTCTCGAAGGATTCAATAAGATTTGTGAGGCATGACCTGTCCTTTACAAAGCCATGCTAATCAAACTATGGTTTCTACGGAGGTATATATCCGCTCTCTCAGAGTCCTCTCCAGTAATGTGCATACCACAGACATAAGAAAGTGAGGTCTGTAATTCCCAGGAATATCCCGATTCACTTTCTTAAAAAAGGGAGTGACATTTGCCATCATCCAATCATCTAGTACGACTCCAGTGGACTGTGATGGTGCAAAGGTCATTGCCAAAGGCGCAGCAATCCCTTCACTCGCTTCCTGTAGTAACTTTGGGCATATCTCGTCTGGTCCAACAGACTTATCTATCTTTATGTTTTACCCAATTCTCAGCACATCCTCCTTCTTAATATCAACCTCTTCACATATTTCAGTCCTTTTCACGCTGTGCTCACAAATGACAAGGTCCCTCTCTGTAGTGAATACTGAAGCATAGTATTCATTAAGGACTTCCCCTACCTCCTGTGAATCCAGGCACATGTTCCCTCCACTATCCCTGACCGGTCCTATCCTCACGCTGCCCATCCTCTTGTTCCTCACATAAGTGGAGATTGCCTTATAGCTTTCCATAAACCTACCCAACAAAGCTTTTTCATGTCCCATTCTAGCTGTCCTAACTCCATTCTTCAGTTCCTTCCTGGCTACCTTCATTGAGTCGCTAGAGTGTGGAAATAGTCCATTTTGCCCAACAACTCTGTACGGACCCTCTGAAGAACATCCTGCCCAAAATCATTCACCTAATCTGCACATCTTTGGACGGTGAGTGGAAACTGGAGCACCTGGAGGAACCCCACGCAGACATGGGGAGAACGTGTAAACTCCACACAGACATATGCCCAGGACTGGAATCGAAATCGGTTCCCTGGTGCTGTAAGGTAGCCGTGCTAACCACTGAGCCATCGTGCCACCCGCATATAACCCTATAGAGGTCTAAAGATCGTGCGTCCTCAACCTTATGTCAGCATCGTTCTTGCTCTTGACAAGATGTTCTACATCCCTTGGAACATTGTCAAATGCTTTGATGAATTCCATGCGGACAACGTTGACTGCTCTGCCTTCATCTATCTCTTGGCCACCTCCACAAAGAGTCAATCCGGTTTGTGAAAAACGGTTTTCCACTCACAAACCCATGCTGACTATCTCTAATCAGCCCTTGCCTTTCCAAATTTATGTAACATCTTTCTCTCAGAATCTCCTCCAACAACTTCCCCATCACTGGACTCAAGGGGCTGTAATTTCCTGGCTTTTGCCTATAACACTTAAGTGCTGGAAGAGCATTAGCCAACCTCCAATCTTCCAACACCTCACTGTGTCTGTTTGTAACATAAATATCTCTGTAAGGGACACTGCAGTCTCTTCCCTAGCTTCTGACAATATTCTCAAATCGACTTAATGAGCTACTGAGGATTGATTTACCTTTACTTGTTTTAATATTCCAGCACTTTCTCTTCTCTGTTGAGGATTCTTTCCAAGACATGGCAATTTATTTTTCAAAGTTCCGGAGCTTCCATGTCTTTCTCCAAACTAAATACTGACAAGATTTTTTTTGTTTAAAATCTCACCCATCTCCTCTGGTTCCACACATAGGCGACCCTATTGATCTTTAAGGGGCCTTATTCTCTACCAAGTTATTCTTTAGCCCTTATTGTAACTTGCACAAAGGCTTCTGAACATTCAAATAAACCATATCCTCCGTACCAACACCCACCCCCACCACACGCTTATCTATTCTGCCATTTATATTCACACCAACAAACAAAATCCAACAGGCTCAAAAACAAATTCTCTTTTATAAAATGTGTTTCTAAGGGTCCAGTTATTTTGTATTGATATGTCATTTCTCACTCATTTCAGCATGCTCCTGACTTACTGTCAGGCTAACAGTATTTGTTTTTAGACTGGAAACATAAAGGTTTGTGCGAGTTCTTGTTTACCATACGGAACAACAGTAGCTTACAGGGTCATCAAGTAATAGAGAAGGCAAATCAAATGCTGCCATTTATTACAATGGGAATGGAGTCTAAATATAGGGATGTCTTACTAAAATGATGTAAGGTACAAGTCAGATTACACCTATAATATTATGAACAGTGTGTGTTCCCGAAGGTCACATATTCTTGTATCAGAGGCAGGCCAGAGATGGTCCACTCGGCTGATGTTGGAAATTGAGGGATTTTATAATAATAAGAGGTGGAGCAGATTGAGAACGAACACATTGAAGTTGAGAAAAATGAGAGAGAAACTGAATGAAATATGCAAGATTCTGAAGTGCTTTGATCGGACAAATGCTGGGAAGTCAGAAAACAGTACTGTGCAGGAATAGGACCTTCGGCCCACCTTGATGTCATTCTCAAATCATCCCATCTGTATGTACATGGTCCATGTCCCTCTATTCTCTGCCCGTTAATGTTTTTGTCTAAATACCACTTCAAATATTTACTCACATTTCTGTTGCTATGACCTCGCTTGGACACTTCCACTCACTGTAAAAAAGAAATTGCCTCACACACTTCATTTAAACTTTTTCTTTCTCACCTTGAACCTCTGCGCTCGACTATTTGAAACTTTCACATTGGCAAAGAGATTTTGGCCATCCACATTATCTATCCCTGTCTTAACGTTGTATTCCTGAACCTGGTCGCCTGTCAGCCTCTGATACTCTCAAAAAGCAATTCAACTTTGTTTAATTTCCTCTTAACACTTAACAAACCCTTAAAAAACATAACACAGGTAACGTGCTGATAGACCCACATCCTTTCTACTTTGTGGAGATTAGAACTGCACACAATACTCCAAGTGTGGCCAATCAGAAGTTTTATACAATTATCATATCAGATGAAAATCACGATACCCAACCTTATGACCGATGAAAGACAGTGTTCCATTTGCTTTCTTTCCCATCTAAAATAATTGTGTTGCCATTTTCGGGGAGTTACTGGCTTGCACCAAGATCTTTCTGTATATCAATGTCCCTCAGTATCCACACTTCAATCTTGACTTTGACATTATCTCACACTTGTCCAGATTAAACTCAGAGCTGAAAATGTGTTGCTGGAAAAGCACAGGAAGAAGGTTGCAGTTTAGGAAGGCGGTGCTGAGTTCGAGGGATTTGACTGAGACAAAGTGGGGTGAGGGGAAATGAGGAAACTGGAGAAATCTGAGTTCATCCTTTGCGGTTGGAAGGTTCCTAGGCGGAAGATGAGGCGCTCTTCCTCCAACCGTCCTGTTGCTATAGTCTGGCGATGGAGGAGTCCAAGGACCTGCATGTCCTTGGTAGGGTACGAGGGGGGGTTGAAGTGTTGAGCCACGGGTTGGTTGGGTTGGTTGGTCCGGGTGTCCCTGAGGTGTTCTCTGAAACTTTTTGCCATTTCTCTGCACATCTTTCTAACTGATCTTTTACCTCCTGCAACCTTGGATATCCTTGCTCATTAACCCCAGTTCAACCAATTTTCATTTCATCTGCAATAATTATATTTGTCACGACCTTTCATTTCAATTGTGTGAGAATCTGTAACCAGGGGTCAGAAAATCCCAACAATGGCTCACCCATGTAAGATGGAGTTGAGGAGGAATGTCTTCACTCAGAGGCTAGTGACTCTGTATGAATTCCTGACTGCATGGGGCTGCCGAGACTGGGTCATTAAGAATATTTACAACAGAGATGATCAGATTGCAAAAAATCAGGGAAACAAAGGTTTTGTGGAGAAGGCAGGAAAGTAGAGTTGAAGATAATCAGGTCAGCCATGACCTGATTGAAGGGCAGAGCATCCTCAGTGGCCAAATGGCCTCATTCTGCTCCTACATCTCAACTCAGTATCTCCATTATAACATTATGAATCTCTGCTCACAAACTCCCTTATATTGGGATTATTAGATGTTTATTATTACGCAGCATTTGATCTACAATAGACAATTTTGTTGATGGCTCCTTGATATGATGTTCTGGAAAACCATCTCATAGACAATACAGGATTCCATCCATTACAGCCCTGATACTCATTAGTTATCCAGTCGGGCTGGAGACCACTGTCACACACAATTACCGTCCTGCCCTTGCTGCAAGTATATTCAGTGTCCTGACCGCAACCATATTGACATTACCACTGCTGTCTGGTGCCTATAAAAGAATTCTTGCTAACGCTTGCTGCTGCTTGCTTATGCTCAGCTCCACCCAAATAGACTCCAAACTTTTATCTTCAGATCCACGTGACAGTCTCAGTAATGCATTAACCTCATCCTTTCTTCACAACTTGTTGGCTTTTTGCCTGTCCTGCCTTGATCCCAACAACCCTTCACTATTCCCTTCCCAGCGATGGTCATTCTGCAGCTACAACTCCGAATGACAGTTCCATCATATCTGTTTAGTGTCATTCCATCTGCCTTATGGCGAATGCAGGGAGACATTCCTCAATAGAGGGGGATTGAACGCATGGGTAGATATTACAGAGATAGGAAGGCTTACAGGGTCTCGAGGATGTTCGAGTTAAACAGAGTTACATCTAGTCAAGAATGTCAGTGGGACAAATGGGTTTGGGGATTTGAGGAATTTACAGAGATAGAGGGAGCTGGATTAGATTCTGGAGATAGGAATAGGGATCGATGTCGGGAGGGGCAGGCAGTCTGAGAGGCAGAGACAGTGGGTGTTTCAGGGAGAAGTCTATTGTATATACTAACAGAGATATGAAACGTTATAGTGACGGAAGACATTTACAGTTATAAGAAGGTTTCCACGTTCTGAAGGCTACATAGATAGGAAAGCAATGGAGAATGGAGGGTTGCACAAACTGAAAGAGGTTCCTGTGGTCAGGAGGGTTGTGGCGGAGCGGTGAGGTTTAAATAGATTAAGATAGAAGAATTGTAGAAGGATAAGGAGGTTACAGATGGATGTCGGGATTGGATGAGCTGACATTCTTATGGAAACTGGGGAGTCACAAAGGTCTGGGTTGGTGCTAAGATCGGCAAATAGGCAGGGACTTCAAGGGATTGCCCAACAAGCGAAGATTAAAGGGGGTCCATAGACTGGGGTGTTGTCAGGACTGGAAGAGGTTACACAGAATGGGAGAGCTTTAAGGGCTGTCGATGTTTATGGCGATAGTGGCGGGGCTGGAGCAGTTAGCAGAGACATGAAAACTTTTAGGACAGTACTAAAATACACAGGCTTCAGTTAGTGCAAGAATGGGAAGGTTAGTGGGACTGGAGGAGCGAAGAAAGGTACAGACAGCAGTGGTGGTTGCAGATGTTAACGGATTATGGAGAGACTTGCAGATTAGAGAGCGTGTGGGCTTCAGATTCTGACAGCCATTGTACGAAGTGGAGTAGCCTTGGAAAATGACGAGTTTGCAGCTATAGAAGGTGCTGAAGGGACTGGATGTGGTAAAAGATGTACAGAAGGTTGTGGAAGCAGTTGGTGGTTCGAGATAGGGAGCACTGCAGAGACTGCAGGGGATCATGTAGACAGGGGGATTTCTAAGAGCAGGGGAAAGTAACAGAAATAGAGAAAGTGCAGTGCCTGAAGAGGGTTCAGCAACAGGAGGTTTCAAGGTGCAGAACAAAGTTACAAAGACTGGAACAGTACTAAGGATTGGAGGAGCATAGAAAGATAGGGAGGGCTTTCAACTCTGTAGGATAGTATGTTACAGAGATGAGGAGAGTTTCACAAGGTCAGGAGGATTTGAGGTTATTGGAGCAGCTTTAACTATATAATTTCTCCAGAGATAGAGAAAGTTGTGGAGACTGGAATAGGTGAAATAGCGGGAGGGTTTTAAGAATAAGAAGGACTTTTCAGAGAAACGGAAGGATGTAGGGATGGAACATGGTGAGAGTCACAGTGACAATTACGGCAGCTCATGAAGGTAACAGAAATATATAGTGTAGTGATAAGGGGAGAAATTAAAGGTATAAATATTTGTAGAGACTGAAGATTACATGCACTGCAAGGGGAGTAGGGATTACTAAAGTATACAGACATTGAGTCTGGTTGAGAGAGGAAGCGATTATTGTCATCATTAGGATTGTAGAGACGGAATTCCATGATAGAACTTAATGTATCCACAGCCATGGAGGATATTAACAGATGGAGAAGGTTCCTAAGGTCAGGAGGTCCTTGGGAGATTTCACAGATAGTGAGATTCTCAGGTAAGAGCCTGATATAGTTACAAAGACAGGGAGGTATTTCTGGTCTGGAAGGGATTACAGAGGTCGGGACAGCTCAATGGACTGAATACTTTTGTACAGATAAGGAAGTGTTGAGGAGCTGGAGAAGTTTAACCAGATAGGTACGGATGGAGGGGTTAAAGACAAACACATTGACATGGAGGGTGGTATTGCTGGGATGATCTTACAGGGATAGACAGGACTGTAGGGGTTAACAGGGATGATGGAATTTAGTATCTACTGGAGAATTTTAGGGATTAGGGTGTTAGGGGTTAGAGAACCTGACAGAGGCAGAGAGCATTGTGGGGACGAGAGGAGATTCCAAACAGAGGAAAGATAATCAGGAATGGAGGACATTACAGAGATCACTAATACAGCATAGGCCAGGATTGATGTCTGGGATCCCCTGTGCTGTCTCAGTGAGGACCAGTACAGCAGAGGTGAAAGCACGACTCTCAGCAGATGGTGCGATTGCAGCCTAGGATGTAGCTGTTCCTTGCCCAGCAGTGTATCTATGTCCTATATCTCTCAGCCATGTTTCTGTTCTGGTTGGAATGTTGCAGTCCCCAGAGCCAATCCATGCTCTGAGCTCATCTCCCTTAACAGTCAGGCCTCATGCGTGCCGTTCAGCCAACGAACACCCGGCTCCACCTCCATCTCCATCCCCATCGCCCCCAACCAACACCACCAAGGAATACTGGCGCCCCTCTGGTTCAAATCCAATTCCCTTCGAAATGAGGGGCAAGCAATTTCTAAGGGGACCTTAAAAATGAGGGGCAAGCAATGGTCATTAAATATCCTTGGCAGACACGATTAAGGAAAAGCTACAAGATATTTTATGACATAGTCATAGTTAGAGGATTCCCAGCTAAAGAGTGAGGACTGTTGGAAACCAACGGGACAATCTGTGCATGGAGCCAGAGGAAGTATGTGAAGTCTTCAATGAATACTTCCCATCTGTATTCACACAGTAGGAAGGCATTGTAGTCGGGGCTATCAGTTGGGATGGTGAGTTTCGAGAACAGGTTAAGATCAATGAGGAGGTATTAAATGTTTTCACAGGCATAAAGGTCGAGAAATCCCCAGTGCCCAATGAAATGTATCCCAGGCTGCTATGGGAGGTAAAGGAGGAGATTGCTGGGGTCCTGGTTGATATATTTAATACTTTGCTGACCACAGGTGAAATGCCGAAAGACTGGAGGATAGCTAATGTGGTTCGTTTGTTCAAGAAGGGTAGCAGGGATAGGCCAGGTAATTACAGAGCAGATAGTCTGACAACAGGGGGAGGGACTTTATTGGAAACAGTTCTGAGGAACAATTAGGGATCGTCAGCACGGATTTGGTAAAGGAAGATCCTGTCTGATGAAGTCAGCTGAGTTTTCTTTGAAATCACGATTAAAAATATTGATGAGGGCAGTGCAGATGATGTGGGTTCCTTGGAGTTCACTATTGCCTTTGACAATGTCCCACATGGAAGGTTGGTCCAACAGACCAATGGGATCCAAGGCAAGTTGGCATATTGAATCCACAATTGTTGGAGGGTTGGTTTTGTGTTTGAAATTCTTTCACCAGTGGGTGCACCACAGGGATCTGTGCAGGAACCATTGCTGTTTGTATGTACATTCATACCTTGGATGTGAAAGCAGAAGGTATCATTACTCGGTTTGCAGATGACATGATAGGTGAGGGTGTTGTCCACAGTGAGGGGGATGGTCTCAGGCTGCAGTCTGAAGGTTGCGGCTGGGACAGAATTTCAAGAGAGCCATTTAAATAGACAATGCCGGCAAGAACACAGCAGCC
>NC_057717.1:28152032-28157935 GCF_004010195.1 Chiloscyllium plagiosum | reverse complement strand
TTTAGGGATTAGGGTGTTAGGGGTTAGAGAACCTGACAGAGGCAGAGAGCATTGTGGGGACGAGAGGAGATTCCAAACAGAGGAAAGATAATCAGGAATGGAGGACATTACAGAGATCACTAATACAGCATAGGCCAGGATTGATGTCTGGGATCCCCTGTGCTGTCTCAGTGAGGACCAGTACAGCAGAGGTGAAAGCACGACTCTCAGCAGATGGTGGGATTGCAGCCTAGGATGTAGCTGTTCCTTGCCCAGCAGTGTATCTATGTCCTATATCTCTCAGCCATGTTTCTGTTCTGGTTGGAATGTTGCAGTCCCCAGAGCCAATCCATGCTCTGAGCTCATCTCCCTTAACAGTCAGGCCTCATGCGTGCCGTTCAGCCAACGAACACCCGGCTCCACCTCCATCTCCATCCCCATCGCCCCCAACCAACACCACCAAGGAATACTGGCGCCCCTCTGGTTCAAATCCAATTCCCTTCGAAATGAGGGGCAAGCAATTTCTAAGGGGACCTTAGAAATGAGGGGCAAGCAATGGTCATTAAATATCCTTGGCAGACACGATTAAGGAAAAACTACAAGATATTTTATGACATAGTCATAGTTAGAGGATTCCCAGCTAAAGAGTGAGGACTGTAGGAAACCAAAGGGACAATCTGTGCATGGAGCCAGAGGAAGTATGTGAAGTCTTCAATGAATACTTCCCATCTATATTCACACAGTAGGAAGGCATTGTAGTCGGGGCCATCAGTTGGGATGGTGAGTTTCGAGAACAGGTTAAGATCAATGAGGAGGTATTAAATGTTTTCACAGGCATAAAGGTCGGGAAATCCCCAGTGTCCAATGAAATGTATCCCAGGCTGCTGTGGAAGGTAAGGGAGGAGATTGCTGGGGTCCTGGTTGATATCTTTAATACTTTGTTGACCACAGGTGAAATGCTGAATGACTGGAGGATAGCTAATGTGGTTCGTTTGTTCAAGAAGGGTAGCAGAGATAGGCCAGGTAATTACAGAGCAGATAGTCTGACAACAGGGGGAGGGAATTTATTGGAAACAGTTCTGAGGGACAATTAGGGATCGTCAGCACGGATTTGGGAAAGGAAGATCCTGTCTGATGAAGTCAGCTGAGTTTTCTTTGAAATCACGATTAAAAATATTGATGAGGGCAGTGCAGATGATGTGGGTTCCTTGGAGTTCACTATTGCCTTTGACAATGTCCCACATGGAAGGTTGGTCCAACAGACCAATGGGATCCAAGGCAAGTTGGCATATTGAATCCACAATTGTTGGAGGGTTGGTTTTGTGTTTGAAATTCTTTCACAAGTGGGTGTACCACAGGGATCTGTGCAGGAACCATTGCTGTTTGTATGTATATTAATACCTTGGATGTGAAAGCAGAAGGTATCATTACTCGGTTTGCAGATGACATGAAAGGAGAGGGTGTTGTCCACAGTGAGGGGGATGGTCTCAGGCTGCAGTCTGAAGGTTGAGGCTGGGACAGAATTTCAAGAGAGCCATTTAAATAGACAATGCCGGCAAGAACACAGCAGTCAATAAGGGAAAACGGATCAATTAAACTACTTTATTTCAACAGAACAGGTAAGGCAGATGAACTTTGTGCATGGACATGGGACTAGGACACCATAGGTCTGACAGAAACACAGCTGAGGGAGGGATAGAACTGGCAACTCAATGTTCAAAGTTACAGATTCTACAGGATGGAGAGAACAGGAGGTGAGAGAGGAGGGAGTTTGGAGTTTTTGATCAGTGGAACATCACTGCAGCTCTTAGAGAGGATATTCCTGGGGATCGCCCAGTGATGCTGTAATGGTGGAAATGAGAAATGAGAATTGGTCATCACTTTGATATAACTGCACGACATGCTCTCAACAGTCAGTGGGAAATTGAACAGCAAATATGTCGGGATACCTCAGATATCTGTAAGAATTATAGCGTTGTAATGGGTGGGCATTTTAACTTTCCAAACTTCGACTTGGCCTGCCAGAGTGTTCAGACCTTGGATGGGAAGGATTTGTTCGGCATGTTCAAGAAAACTCTCCCAGTCAAAATGTCAATGATCGGACTGCAGGAAGGGCTAAACCTGACTTCTCCTTGGGAGACAAGGTAGGAAAAGCGACAGAGGTATTCGTGGGGAAATACTTTGGCAAAGTCAACACAATCGTATTAGTTTGAAAATAGTGATGAAAAATAACATCGCAGGTTCACAAGTTATTGATCAAAACTGGCCTTGCCTGAATCCAGAAGGTATGAGTCAAGAGCATTTAACAATTGATTGTGGAGGCTATTTGCAGGTAAAGGGACGTCAGGCAGATGGGAAGCTTTCAAAAGAGAGATAAAACGAGAGTTCAGGGCCAGCATATTCCTGTTAGTGTGAAGGATAATGCTGATGAAAGTAAGAAAACCTGGATGACTGGAAATATTGAGGTTCTGATCAAGATAAATTGAGCACGTATTACATATAGCCAGCTGGATTAAGGAATTCCATTGAAGAACATTGCAGGTGGAGTAATACACTTAAGTGGGAAATCAGGAGGGCCCAAAAGGGACGAAAGAAAGCTCTGGTAGTTCAAACTGAGGAAAACACAAGTATATTAACAACAGAAGATTAAATACGGATGGAATATGGTTCCTTCATGATCAATGGGGCCAACCAAGTGTGGAACCAGAGGAGATGGCTGAGATCCTATATTTTACGTTTCAACTTACTGTGGAGAAAGTCTGGGAAAGTCAGGGAAATAAACAATGATGTCTTCAAAAGAGTCAATATTACAGAACAGGAGGTGCTGGAGGTTTTAAAATGCAGAAAGGGTAGGCAAATCCCAGGGAACTAATGAAGTATATCCCTGGATATTGTGGAAATATCAGAAATAAATTGTGGGATCTCATAAAGAGAATTTTCTATCACTGATAGCCACTGGTGATGAGCTGGAAGCCTCACACTCACTCAGTCACCATCACACTGTCCCCCTCACACTCATTCAGCCATCGTGTCCCTGACAGGATCACACTCACGCAGTCACCGTCACCCTGAAACACTCACACTCAATTTGTGAATACCAACCTGATGGAAACATATATGCACTCCATCCCTGTCCCCCTGAGACACTCACAGTCCCTCTGTTCCTGTCACGCTGAGGCACTCACACAATCTTTGTCCCTGTCACCCTGTCCTGCTTACACTTACTCCATAACCATAACCCTGACCCCCTCACACTTACTCGATCACTGTCACACTGACTCCGTCGCAATCACTCAACCTCCGTTAGCCTGTCCACCTCACACTCACTCTATCACGGTCATACTGATACCCTCACACACATTCTGTGCCGTCAGCCATACACACACACAACCTCACTCTCACCCTGAACCCCTCAAACTCACACACTCACTATCACCCTAATCCGCTCCGATTCATATTGTAACTGCCACACTCGCACCCTCACACTCACACCATCAGGGTCCCGCTGAACCCGTCACACTCACACACACACCGCCACACTTACCCCTCACAATCACTACATCACCGTCACCCTGACCCCCCTCACACTCACTATGTCACTGTCATACACACACGCGGACACACTCTCTCTCTTTCACCGTCACCCTGACGAGCTCACAATCATTCTGTCACTACCACCATAACCCCCTGACACTCATTCTGCCATTATCACCCAGACCCCATCAGACTCCCTCCTTCACAGTCACACTGACCCATTAATCTCACTACATTCCCATGAACCTGACTTCCTTATACTCAATCATTGATTGTCATGCTGAAACACTCATGCTCACTCCATCACCGTCACTCTGATACCGTCAAACTCCTGCGGTCACCCTGATCCAGTCACACGTGCTACTCCTTGGGTCCTTGAACGCACAATTCAAACCCTCACTGCCACGCTGAACACCTCACACTCACTCTGTCACAGTAACCGTGTCGACATGGCACTCACTCCCTCATCGTCATTGTTAAACCATCCCACTTACTGCATCCCTGTCACTCTGACAACGTCACACCCACATTCAGTCATCGTCACCCTAGTCCCCTCACTCTCACTCCATCACCATCACCCTAGCCCCCTCACTCTCTCTCTCTATGATCGTTACCTGGTCACCCTAACCCCCTCACTCCATCACCATAACCTTGACCCCGTCTCACACATTCTGGCACTATCACCCGAAACCCCTCAAAAACACTAGGTCACCGTCAACCTGACGCAGTCACACTCACTCCCAAACTGACCCCCTCACACTCGGTCCATCTCCGTCATCCTGATCCCATTACACGATTCGTGTCACTGTCACTCTGAATCACTCACACTCATTCCATCACTGTCGGAATTACCCACACACATTCACTCCATCACCGTCACCCTGACCCGCTCACACTCACTCCGTCACCGTCATCCTGATCCCTGATCCCATCAGTTACTCCATCATCATCACACTATCCCTCGCACACTCTCTCCATGACCAGTACCCGGTCACCTTCACACTCTCTCCATCATCGTCACGCTCACTCCGCACAATCATTCCGTCAGAATTACCCTGACGCCTCACACTCACTCCATGACTGTCACCCTGACCCCATCGGGCACACTCTGTCACCGTCACCCAGAACACCTCAAAATAAATTGGTCACCGTCAAACTGACCGCATCACATTCACTCCCACCCTGACCCTCTTACACTCACTATGTCATTGTCATCTAGACACCCTACACTATCCTATCACTTGCACCCTGACATCCTCACATTCACTCAGTCACTGACACCCGGACAACTTCACACTCACTCAGTCACTGTCACCCTGGCCCCCTCGCACTCATACGTCACTATTTCCCTGACAGGGTCACAATCACTTCGTCACCATCACCCTGAATCATTCATATTCACTGCATCAATGTGAACCTGACGCACACAGGTGCATTCGTCCCCGTCACACTCAGGCACGCACACTTACACTGGCACGGTTAGCCCCAGCCCCTCGCAATTCCTCTGCCCCGATCAACCTGAGCCCCTCACACTCACTCCATGTCTGTTACCCGGACACTCTCATTCTTACTCCATCACCGTCACAGTGACCCTCTCACAGTCATTCGATCACTGTCACCCTGACACCATCACACTCACTCCAGCACCATGACCCTGAACCCTGCACACACACTGTCAGTGTCAGCCTGACCCCGTCACAGTCACTCCATCAGCGTTACCCTGACCCCCTCACACTCACTATGTCACTGTCACACGCACACGCGGACACACACAGACATTTACTCTATCATCGTCACACTGACCGCCTCACACTGACTCCATCACCATCAGCCAGACCACTCAATGCACTTAGTACCCATCACCTGGACCCCCTCACACTCACTAAATCACCGTCACGCCATCACCGAAATACTGATCCAGTCACACTCACTCCATCACTGTCAACCTGTGCCCCTCACAATCTCTCTGCCCCTGTTACTCTGAGGCCCTCACACTGTCTTTGTCTCCGTCATCCTGACCCAATCACACTAACTCCGTCACTGTCACCCAGTTCCCCTCTCACTCTGTCACTGTGGCCCTGGAACCTTCACATTCACTCTGTCACTGTCACACTGTACCCCTCACTCTGACCTTCTGGTATTCATCCGTCATTATCATCTTATGTCCTCATATTCACTCCATCAGCGTAATCTATCACACCGTCCCACTCGCTCAATCACCATAACCCTGGCACTCACACATTCAATCCGTCATTGTCACAATCGACAATAGACAATAGCTGCAGGAGTAAGCCATTCTTCCCTTCACGCCAGCACCACCATTCATTATGATCATGGCTGGTCATCCTCAATCAGTATCCTGTTCCTGCCTTATCCCCATAACCCTTGAA
>NC_057717.1:28144964-28151371 GCF_004010195.1 Chiloscyllium plagiosum | reverse complement strand
ATTTTGCTCACCAACCTCCTATGTGGGACTTTATCAAAGGCTTTCTAAAAGTCCAGGTATACTACGTCCACTGGATCTCCCTTGTCCATCTTCAGAGTTACATTCTCAAAAAATTCCAGAAGATTAGTCAAGCATGATTACCCCTTCATAAATCCATGCTGACTCTGACCTATCCTGTTATTGCTATCCAGATGTGTCATAATTTCATCCTTTATAATTGACTCCAGCGTCTTGCCCACCACTGAGGTCAGACTAACTGGTCTATAATTCCCTGCTTTCTCTCTCTCTCTCCTTTCTTGAAAAGTGGGACAACATTAGCTACTCTCCAATCTGCAGGAGCTGATCCTGAATCTATAGATCATTGGAAAATGATCACCAATGCATCTGCGATTTCGAGAGCCACCTCCTTCAGTACCCTGGGATGTAGACCATCGGGTCCCAGGGAGTTACCAGCCTTCAGACCTAACACCATTTTCTGGCAACTATAAATTCCCTTCAGTTCAGATCCCTCAGCCACTATTACCTCTGGGAGACTGCTTGTGTCTTCCACAGTGAACACAGATCTGAAGTACCAATTCAACTCTTCTCCCATTTCTTCGTGCTCCGTAATATGTTCACCCGTTTCTGTTTTCAAGGGCCCAATTTTAGTCCGAACCATTTTTTTTCCATTCACATACCTAAAAAAAAACTTTAGCGTCATCCTTTATATTTTTGGCCAGTTTAACTTCGTACCTCATTTTTTCTCTGCATATTTGCTTCTTAGGAATCCTCTGTTGTTCTTTAAAAGTTTCCCAGTCGTCCCTTTTTCCACTCATCTTCGCTATGTTATACCTTTTCTCTTCTGACTTTATATGTTTCTTAACTTCCCTCTTCAGCCACGGCCACCCCTGCCTCCACTTAGGATCTTTCTTCCTTTTTGGAATGAACCGATCCTGCATCTTCTGCATTATACTCGGAAATATTTGGCTCCACTGCCATCCATTCCTGTTAGGGTATTGCACCATTGAACTTTGGCCAGATCCTCCGTCATAGCTCCATAGTTACTTTCAATCAATTGAAATATTCTTCAGTTCACTTCCGATTGTACTCTCTCCCTTTCAAATTGCAGATTAAATCTTCTTATATTATGGTCACTACCTCCTAATGGCTCCTTCACTTCGACGTCCCTGATCAAATCCGGTTCGTTGCACAGCACCAGATCCAGAATTGTCTTCTCCCTGTTAGGCTGCAGCACTAGCTGTCCTAAGAATCCATCTCAGAGGCACTCCACAAACCCCCTTTCTTGGGGTCCAATACCATCCTGATTCTCCCAGTCTACCTGCATGTTGAAATCCAACATAACAACTGTAGTAATATCTTTGCGACAGGCCAATTTCAGCTCCTTATTCAACTTAAACTCTCCATCCAGACTACCGTTTGGGGGCCTGTAGATAATTCACACGAGGGTCTTTCTACCCTTAGAATTTCTCAGCTCTGTCCATACTGACTCCACATCCTCTGCTTCTTGGTCCTCCTTCACAAGGGACTGAATACCATTCCTGGCCAACAGTGCCACCCCACCCCCTTTGCCCGTCAGTCTGTCCTTACGATAGAATAAAGCATTGAATATTCATTTCCCAGGCCCTGTCCACTTGAAGCCACGTCTCCGTTATCCCCACAACATCGTAACTGACATTGTCCAAATGAGCCGCAAGCTCGTCCATCTTATTTCTAATGTTTTGTGCATTCATATATAATATTTTTAATTTGTTACTGCCCTCATCCTTCCTATCAATTCCTACTTCACCTGACCTTACGGCATGATCCTTTTATGAGTTTTCTGCTCCATTGATTCCGTTGTCTTTCTTGACTTCTCATGTTCTAACTTTCCATTCAATTTCTTTCTTAAACTTCCAGTTTGTCCCCCCGCCCCCACTATTTAGTTTAACCGCAACTGTATTGCAGTGACAAACCTGCCTGCCAGAATACTGGTCTCCCATCTATTAAGCGGCAAGCCATCCCTCTTGTATAATTTATCCGAACCGCAAAATATACCCCAGTGATCCAAGAATTTAAATCCTTGCTTCCAGCACCAGTTCCCCAGCCACACATTCAAGTCAATTATCTCCCTGTTCCCGTCCTCTCCAGCCCGAGGAACTGGAATCTAACCAGAGATAACCACACAAGACGTGCTGCTTTTCAGCTTTCTTCCGAGTTCTACGAATTCCCGCGGTAGAATGTCCCTCCTCTTCTTCCCGACATAATTTGTGCGGTCATGTATCACCACCTCTGGATCTTCACCTTCGCCCTTGGGCACTGTGTCTGCGATATTCTTAATTCTGGCACCAGGAAGGAAACACACCATCTTCAAATCCCGCCTCTTGCCACAGAAACCCCGTTCAGTTTCTCTCACTATGGATTCCCTTATTACCATGGCTCTATATGATGTCTGATGCCTCGGGTCTGCCTCCACGCCAACGTTTGTTTGGCAGACCTGACCGCCTCGCGGACTGGCAGTGTCATGTGTCTCTCCTATTTCCAAAAGATTCAACCTGTTCCTAACAGATACTTCCACTAGGGTCTCTAGCACCTGTCTCTTCTTTGCCTTCCTCACCGTCTTCTCCCTTCTGGTATGCTCGGTGTAACCACCTCGCTGAAAGTACTGTCCAGAAAGATCTCGTTCTCTTGGATGAGCATGAGGTCATCGAGTTCTTTATCAGTGCTGCAATATGCTCTGTCAGAAGCTGAACATGTACACACTTTCCACAGTTATACGAGCCAGATACACCAGAGTACTTGACCTCCAACATCATGCACACAACATCAACTTCGTAGTCAAGGAAACCCACGCAGACACTGGGAGAATGTGCAAACTCCACATGGACAGTCGCCCAAGGCGGTAACTGAACCCGAGTCTCTGGCGCTGTGAGGCAACAGTGCTAACCACTGTGCCACGGTAGGACGTGGGACTTATAACACACCTACTTAAATAACAGTCGCTCAACTTCCCAAACAGCCTCTGCGCTCCGACTTCACATCCGCCCAGCTACCGCCACTCTCTGCTGCCCCCTGACTCTGACATACTCCCTGCAATCACAGTCGCCCTGTCACAGTCACACTCCCACGGTAGGACGTGGGACTTATAACACACCTACTTAAATAACAGTCGCGCAACTTCCCAAACAGCCTCTGCGCTCCGACTTCACATCCGCCCAGCGACCGCCACTCTCTGCTGCACCTGACCCTGACATACTCCCTGCAATCACAGTCGCCCTGTCACAGTCACACTCCGCCATCACCATACCGATCACTCCTCACACTTATTCTGTCACCATCTCCTTGATGCCTCGCACCCATCCGTCACTGTCGCACTGTCTCCTACACACTCACTCTGACACCATCACCCTGACCCGCTCACACTGACTCCTTCACAACAACCCTGACACCGTCAACCTGACCCAGGCAAACTCACTCCCTCCCTGACCTCCTCACAGTCACTCTGTCACCGTCACCCTGAGCCATTCACATTCATGACATCATTGTCACACTCACAGCCTGACATTGACTCCATCATCATCACCCTGACCTTCTCACACTCACTCCGTAACCATCAACCTGACTCCCTCACACTCACTCCATCACTGTCACGCTGACACCCCAACACTCACTCTGTCAGTCACCCTGACACGCTCACATTCACTCAGTCGCTGACACCTGGATCCCCTGACACTCATTCCGTCACCGTTTTCCTGAACCCCTCATACTCACTCCGTAATTGTCTCCCTGAACCCCTCACACTCAGTCAGTCACCCTTTTCCTGACCCACTCCCACTCACTCCGTCATTGTTTCGATGACCCCCTCACGTTCACTCCGTCACTGTTTCTTGGAAAGGGTCACAATCACTAAGTCACCATCACCCTGAAACCCTCGCAGTCACTGCATGAGTTACAACCTGACAAACATACATGCACTCCGACCCTGATATGCTGAGGTACTCACCGTCACTCTGACCCCCTCACACTCTCTCTGTTCCCGTCACCCTGACCCCGTCGCAGTCATTCTGTCACTGTTTAGCTGGCGCACAAACGCACATTCTGGCCCTGCCAAGCTGAGGCGCTCACAGTAACTCTGTCACGTTCACCTTGTGCCCCTCACAAACTGCCTGTCCGCGTTACCCTGAGGCCCTCACACTGTCTTTGTCCCTGTCACCCTCAGCCCCTCACACTCACTCCATCTTTGTCACCGTGACGCCGACACACTCACTCTGTCACCATCGCCACCACCTCTCACACTGTCGCATTGGTCCCATTGCACTCACTCCATCAGCATCAGCCTGAACCCTTCAGACCCACACCATCACCGTCATCCTGACCCCCTCGCATTCACTCCACCACCATATCCCTGACCCATTCGCACACACTCTGTCACCATCACACGGAACCCCTCTAATTCATTCGGTCACCATCAACCTGACCCCGTCACGCTCACTCCCACCACGACCACCTCACACTCACTCCTTCACTGTCACCCTGACCACTTCACACTCAGTGCATCACCGTCATCTCATTAACATTATTCCGATACCGTCACACACACTTCGTCACGGACACCCTGACACCCTCACACTCACTCCGGCACTGTCTGTCTGAACTTCTCACACTCACTACATCACTGTCACCTTGATTCCCTCACACTCATTCCGTTATTATTGCTCTGACCCTCCTACACTCACTCCGTCTCTGTCAGCCTGGCACCCTCGCACTCACCATCATTGTCACCCAGGCACCGACACAGTCACTCAGTCACTGTCACCCTGGCGCCGTCACACTCACCCAGTCACCATCACACTGTCCCCCTCACACTCAATCCGCCATTGTTTCACTGACAGGGTCAACCTCACGCAGTCACTATCACCCTGAAACATTCACACCCAATGTATGAATGTCAACATGATAGAAACATACACTCACTCCATCCCCGTCACGCTGAGGCACTCACAGTCTCTCTCCCTGTCACGCGGAGGCACTCACACAGTCTTTGTCCCCGTCACTCTGTCCCCATCACACTTACTCCATCATCACCACCCTGGCCCACTCACTCTCACTGTGTCACCATCAGTCATAAACCCTCAAACTCACTTTGTCCCTTTAACCATGACCACCTCAGACTCTCTCAATCAGCATCACTCTGACACCCTCACACTCACTCCACCACCTTCCTCCTGACCCCCTCACGCTCACCTAACTCTGTCACCCTGACCACCTCTAAATCGCTCCTTCATGGTGACTCCGTTCCGTCACCATGACGTCCTCACACTGACTTGGTCACGGTCCCACTGACGCTCTCACATTCACCATCACCCTGACCCCATCGCACTCACACCATCACCATCACTCTGACCTCCTCACACTCATCCGTCACTGTATCCCTTGAGTCCTCATATTCACTCCATCACCGTACCCTATGACACCCTCATGCTCACTCCAACATCGTCACCCTGGCACTCTCACACTCACTCCGTCAGCTTTACGCTGAAATCCTCACACTCACTGTCACCGTCACCCTGATCCCCTCAGACTCTCTCGATCACCGTCACCCTGACGTCCTCAGCCTCACACTGACTCCAGCACAATCACCCTGACCCCATCACGCACTCCGTCAGTGTTAACCTGACAACATGAAACTCACTCTGTTACCGTCACCCTGAACCCCTCACATTCACCCAGTTTCTGTCGCTGTCTCCACCTCACGCTGACTTAGTCTCCGTCACCCTCACCCTCCCACACTCACTGTGTCATCGTCAACCTAAACCCATCACACTCATTCCGTAACTATCAACCTGAGCACTCAATGCAGTTTGTCACCACCACCCAGACCCCCACGCGCAAACTAAATCACCATCACCCCGTCACCGTAATACTGATGCTATCAAACTCATTCCACCACTGTCTCCCTGACGTTCTCACACTCGATCTGTCAGTGTCAGCCGAACCTCCTCACACTCACTCCGTCACCATCACTTTGACTCCCTTACAGCCACACACTCACAGTCACCCTAATCCGCTCATATTCACTCAGTCACAGTTTTCCTGACAGGGTCACAATCCCTCAGTCACCATCACCATGACTCCGTCACACTCACTGCATCATTGTCACACTGACGCACAGATACTCACACAGTCACCGTCACTCTGTCCCATTCACACACACACTCTATCACTGTTGTACTGACCCCCTCACACTTACTCTCTCACCGTCAACCTAACCCCCTCACACTCATTCTGCCATCGTCACACCAACTCTCACACACTCACTCGTTCATTGTCAACATGATCCGGCCACGGTCACTACATCATTTTCAATCTGATCCCCTCACACTCTCTCTGTCACCGTCAGTCTGACCTCCTCACACTCATCCTGTCACTGT
>NC_057717.1:28140523-28141611 GCF_004010195.1 Chiloscyllium plagiosum | reverse complement strand
GGGGAATGGGGGTGGAGGCATGAGCAGGGGTAGTGCTCTGGGGGGGGTTCTGGGGGGTGGGGATAGTGACAGTGGGGTCTATGGGGGGCGTGTAAGCAGAATGCAGGTGAGTGGCGTTGGTGGGGGCGGAAGTGGTGGCAGACACGGCAGTAGGCGTGGCGGAAGTCACGGAGAGTGTGGCATCGGCGATGATGTGAGGGCCGGAAGTGGCTGTGGGAGTGGCCATGATGGGGGCAGAAGTGACATCATCAATCAGCGTGGGGGTGGTAGCTGCATCAGCCGCATGGCTAATGGCGTTTCCGAGGCCAGGGGAATCTTCTGGAATGTTCGAGGAGCGCTGGTTATGAAGCTGGGTAGATAAAAGTTTGTTGTACTTACAGTTTTTTATGTTTGAGATGGATCCTGACCTCCCCACATTCACTTGGTCATGGTCATCCTGCACCCCCACACTCACTCCATCACCATCACTCTGACCCCCTCAGCACTCATTCCATCACCATCACCCTGACCCCCTCACACTATCACTGTCACACTGACCCGATACATTCACTCCTTCACTGTCGCCCTGACACCCTCACACTAACTCCATCACTATCATAGTGATCCCCACACACTAACCTCTTCACTGTCACACTGACCCCCTCGCACTAACTCCATCACCATCACACTACCCACACAAACTCAGTCCATCACTGTCTCCCTCAATCCCTGACTCTCACGTTGTCACCATCACATTGGCTCCATCAAACCCACTCTCTCACCGTCAACCTGATACCTTCACACTCACTCTGCCTCGATCACACTGAGCCCATCACACTCAGTCTGTCAGAGTAACCCTGACTAGTCACAGTCACAAGCACCCTGACCCACTGACACTCACTCAGTTACTATCACTATGTACCCCCCACACTCACTCCGTCAAAGTTTCCCAGATCCCCTTACACTCACCCAGTCACAATCAACCTGGCATCCTCACACTCATTCACTCATTGTCAACCTGACCCCCAAGCACTAACTCCATCACAACCATACTACCTACCCTGCACTCAATCCATCACTCACCCACAAGTCCCTGACACTCACTCTGT
>NC_057717.1:28138336-28139793 GCF_004010195.1 Chiloscyllium plagiosum | reverse complement strand
GTGACCGTCATCCTGACTCTCTCACACTGACTCTGTCATCCTGACAACCTCATACTCACAAACGGACGGTCACCTGACTCGTCCCACACACTTCATCACCGATACACCTACCCCCTTACATTCACTCCTTTACTGTCACACTCACACCATGACACTCCACCTGTCATCGTCACTCTGACCCCTTCATATTCTCTCCTTCACCAGCGGCCTGACACCCGCACACTCACTCCATCAGGGTCATCCGGATTCCCTCACACTCACTCCAAATCTCTCAACATGATCTCCCCACACTCACCTGTCATTGTCACCCTTACCTCTGTTCATTCACTCCATCACTGTAATCTATGATTCCCTCACACTCACTTCATCACTGTAACCTTGGCACCCTCACATTCACTCTGCCACCATCACAATGACCCACTAACACTCACTCCATCACCGTCACCCTGAATGCATCACACTCACACCCTCAATGTCACCTGACAGCCTCACACTCCCTTCATCGCAGACACTCAGACCCCCTTATTCTCACTCCATCGCTGTCACACTCTGTCACGCAATCTGTCACTATTACCATCAGCCTGACACCCTCACACTCAGGCCATCGCCCTCACCCTGATGTGATATCATTCACTCCATCACTGCTACCTATAATCACTCCGTTGCCATGACCCACTAATAATCACTCAACTGTCATCACAATTACCGCCTTATACTCAGAATGTCACTGGCCCATGCATACCATAACATGCACTCCCTCACTGTCACTCTGACCCAATCACACTGAGTAGGTTCCATCGTGCTTTTCTCCTTACACACACATCACTGTAACCTGAGCCTCTCACAATCACGGCATCACCATCACCCTGATTCCTTCACACTCACTCCATCACTGTCACCCTGATCATCTCACACACACTCCGCCAGGGTAACCATAATACTTTTCCACTCACTCCATCCCCCTCACCCTGACCTCCTCACGCTCATCCGTCACTGTCATTCTTAACTATTCACTTTCACTCCATCACCATAACCTATGACACCCTCAAACTCACTCCGTCAGTATTACCCTGAAACCCTCAGAATCACTCCTTCACTATCACCCTGACGTTCTCAAACTCAGTCACAGGCACCTTGACTCCTTCACACTCACTCAATCACTGTCATCCTGTCCTCCTCACACACACTCAGGTACTGCCACCCTGACCCACTCGCACTAACACCATCAACATCACCCTATTCCCCCACCCTCGCTCTGTCACTGTCACCCTCACTCCGAAACTCACATTGGCACCGTCAAACTGATCCCATCAGACCCACTCCCTCACCGTCAAACTAACGCCCTCACACTCACTCTATCTCTGTCACGCTGAGCCCAATAACACTCAGTCCGACAAAGTAAACCTGTCTTCACAATCATCGGCACCCTGACCCCTCACATGCACTGAATCACAATC
>NC_057717.1:28135702-28138038 GCF_004010195.1 Chiloscyllium plagiosum | reverse complement strand
CACACTGATCCCATCACACTCACTCCCTCACCGTCACCCTAACACCCTTACATTCACTCTGTCTCTGTCACGCTGAGCCCATCACATTCAGTCCATCAAAGTAACCCTGTAGTCACAGTTATAGGCACTCTGACCCCTCAAATTCACTGAGTCACAATCAGCGTATACTCCTGACATTCACTCTGTCACCGTTTCCCTGATCCCCCACACTCATTCCATCACCGTCACCCTGATACCTCACACTCACTCGGACACAAGCAACCTAACCCCCTCACATTCACTCACTCGCTGTCACCCTGACCGACTCACACACACTCCTTCACTGTCACCCTGACCTCCTCGCAATCACTCCTTCATCCTGAGCCCCCACACTCACACTATCACTACCACCCAGACCCAATTGCACACAGTGCAACCCGCCACCCTGACCCCGTCTCACTCAAACCCTCAATGTCACCCTGACCATCTCAAACTTACTCTGTCCCCGGGCCACCTCACACTTCTCCACGTCTGTCACCATGACCCCCGCACACTCACTCCGTCACTGTCACGCTGACCTCATTACATTCACTTTGTAACCCAGACCCAATCACACTCAGTCCTCCCTGCCACCCTGACCCCCTCTCACTCAATCAATCACCGTCACCCAGACTCCATCACAATCACTCCTTCAGCGATCCTCTTACACGCTCGCAAATAGTCAGTCACTGTCAACCTGAACAATTCATGCTCACTCTGTCACTGTCAAACTGAAACCCTCGCACTCTCTCTGCCCAGCCTCACAGCAACTACGTTCTGTCACTCTGATCCCCTCACACTCACTATGCCACTGTCATCCTGACCCTCTCTCACACACTCTGACACCATCACCCTGACCCCCTCACACTCACTCTGTCATTGTCACCCGGACCCTCTCACATTCTCTCCGTCACCCTCATGAACTCACACTCACTCCGTCACCTGAAATCCCTTACATTCACTCGGCTATTATCACCCTGACTCTCTAACGCACATTTTGTCACCGTCACACTGAAGCCCTCACTCTATTACATTAGTGTCATGCTGACGCCCTCAGTCTCACTTCATCACAGTAACGCTGGCGCCCTCAAACTGTCTCCATCACTGTCACCCTAACACCTCACACACATACTCCATCACCGACACACTGATCCCCTTAAAGTCTCTGTCATTGTCACACTAACACCCTCACACTCAATCTGTCATCGTCATTCTGACACCGTCACAAACACTCCTTCACCACCAGCCTGACACCCGCACACTCACTCCATCACCGACATCCTGACCCCCTTACACTCACTCAGTTGCCATCACCCTGAACGCCCATCTCTCACTTGGTCACCGTCATCTAACCTGCTCGGACTTACTCTGTTACTGTCATGCTCACTTGCTGACTTTCACTATGTCCTCGTCACCGTGACCCCATCAGACTCCCGCAATCACAGTCATCTTGAGCCCATCACACTCACTCCATTACCGTCAATCTGAATCGCCTACACTCACGCCGTCACTCTGACTCTGTCACACACATGCACCCTCCCTATCACCCTGAACCCTCAAAACCAATACGTCAGTGTCACGCTGACTCCCTCACACTCACTCCCCCAGGACCACCCTAATACCCTCGCACTTCCTCTGTCACTGTCAACCGCAGCCCTCACACTCACTCCATCACACTGACCATCCTCATAAACACCCGTCACTGTCACTCAGACCGTCTCACACTCACAATGTCACTGTCACTCTGAACCCCTCAAACTCACGTAGTCACAGGCAACCTCATCACACTCATTCCCTCACTGTCACCCTGACCCCTCGCACTAAGTCCATTTCCATCACACTATACCTCCAGACTCACTCAGTCACTGTCACCCTCAATTTCCTGACACTCACGTTGTCAACGTCACACTAACTCCATCAGACTCAGTCCACCATTGTCACCCTGACCATCTCACACTCATTCTGTCACCAGCAACCTGATCTCTACACGCTAACTTTGTCACTGTCACACTGACCTCCTCACACTCACTCCATCACTGCCACCCTGACATCCTCAGTCTCACTCCGTCACTGTCACCCTGAACCCCTCAGTCTCACTCTATCACAGTAAGACTAGCACCCTCAAATTCTCTCCATCACTGTAACCCTGAATCCTTCACACTCACTCCATCTCTATCAACCTGACCTAATCAGACATCCTCCCTCACCATCCCCGTGATCCCATCACACTCACTCTGGAACGACCACCCTGGCCCTCAGACCTACTCTGTCGATGTCACCCTGGCTACTCACACACTCTCACTCCATCTCTGTAACTC
>NC_057717.1:28127308-28135516 GCF_004010195.1 Chiloscyllium plagiosum | reverse complement strand
CCTGACCCGTCAGACTCACTCCATTGACGTCACCCTGGCCATATCACACTTACTCCATTTTTCTCATCCTTGCCACTTCACATTCACTGCACCAACCCGATTTCCTCATAACCACTCCGCCTTCGTCACTGGGATCCCCTCACACTCACTCCATCACTGTAAACCTAACCTTCTTCCCCTCACACACACTAAGTCACTGTCACTAAGACCCTCTCACACTCACTGCATCACTGTCACCCTGACGCCTTCAATCTACTCCATCACATTCACCATGACCTCCTCACACTCACTCTGTCACCTTGACACACTCGCACTAAAACCATCATAGTCTCCTAGACCTTGTAACAATAACTCCTTCTCCATCACACTAATCTCCACACACCCACTCCATCACCGTCAGACTGACCGCTCACACTTACTGTGTCGCTGACACAATGACTCCCTCACACTCACTCCACCTTTGTCTCCCTGACTCACCAACATTCACTCTTTCACCATCACCCTGAAACCCTGATATTCACTTTGTCACCCTGATATTCTCACACTCACTCCATAACCGTCTCCATCGCCCATCACATTCTCTCTGTAACCCTGAGCTCCTCACACTCACTCTGTCATCCTGACCGCGTCCCAATTTCTCTGCTGTTTTCAGTCTGACCCTCTCACACTTACTCTGTCACCATCACCCTTACCCGCCTCACTCTTACTTCATTGCCCGCAACCTGATCTGATCAAATTCACATCATCACTGCAACCCTGACCGCCTCACACTCACTCCGTTGCCTTTACCCACATACTATCACTCCACCCCGTCATACTTACCGCTTTGGACTCAGTCTTTCACTGGTCCACGCACACACTGACACCCTCTCTGTCACTGTCACCCGACCCAATCACACTGAGTCCGTTCCATCACACATTTCTCCTCCATCACTCATTCAATCACTGTGACCTGAGCCACTCACACTCACTCCATTACTGTCACCCTAACCCCCTCACGCTCCCTCCATCACTGTAATCTGTGCCACTCACACTCACTCTATTGCTGTCATACTGACCCCCTCGTTCTCACTCCATCACTGTCACCCTGAGCGCTTACACTCACTCTGTAACCTTCACCCCGAGTCCCTCACACTCAGTCCATCACTGTCACCTTTAACCCTTCAGTCTCGGTCCATCACAGTAACGTTGGCACCCTCAATCTCTCTCCATCACATCACTCTGACAACCTCACACTCACTCCATCACCATTGCCCTGACGCCATCACACTCACTCCATCACCATGACGCTGACGCCCTCAGTCTCACGCCGTCACTGTCACCCTGAACGCCTTAGTCTCACTCTGTTACCATTACCCTGAACACCTCTCTCTTATTCTGTCACACGTCATCTAAACTGATCACACTTACTCAGTCACTTTCACCCTCACTCGCTGGCTTTATTTCCTACATAGGAGTTTATAAAGTACGACATTGACGATTGACAAATTGCGTGCTTTTTGAACAACATAGAATGCAGCTGCAAAAGCAAACTTGCAAATCCAAATCCACACTGCAGATTTACATGTATGTGCGTGTGAGTGTGGCGAGGGTGGAGTGTGTCTGTGGGAGGAGTTGGAGGGATGTGTGTGTGTGTGTGTGTGAGAGAGAGAGAGAGACTGTGAGTGTGAGTGTGTGTCAGGGGAAAGTCAGATTATGTATATCTACATTAAAACACAGACAGATATAGCAGATACTTTCCCCCATACTCACTCTGTAATTTCAGAGCTTCCATTCTCTGCAGCCTCTGCTCCATTTGTTGTTCAAGTTACACATCAAGATGCTGTAATTACAGTCTTCATGCTTAATCCAGAATTGGATCACCAAGTCCTCAGGTCTCCATGAATGTCTGAGACAGCTTACAACACAACCTCCAGCAAATCATTCCCAACAAATCTACTAACGTTTCAATAACAGGAATAAGGCTGAAGCACATCAGTCACAAGGTAAATGCCTGTTTCTTTAAAATACTACACCAGGGGCTTCCTCGTGTTACTGACCACATTGTCAGCTGAGAAGACAAACACAGGCTTGCGGTGGACAGGTACTGACCAACCTTCAAAGACGTGAGCGAAGCTGCTGCGCACCCCGTCCAACATGGAGCACCACACGACCAACACCGGGAAGTGAACAACAGCCTGACAAACCTCATGTCATTGTTTCTGAACCTCACGATGCCAGCACTCGATACATTCGGAAGCCAAACACCCCAAGTCAGGCAACAATACAGAGGGACAGAAAGATTCGCGTTAAAGATAGAAAGAGACAATGAAGATAGAAACAGAACATGTTGAAATATGGAGGAAGACACAGGGGAGTACATCTAATTGGAAGAGTGAGACCTTGATAGATCCAATCACAAGAATGAGAACATTGAATAAAGGCCAAGCCTCACAGATCAAACACAGACGGTCTTAACTGAGATAATTTGAAAGGTTAGCATGGAGAGCAGTTCACACTATGCTTGTGTAATTCTTAGTAAGCTAGACTATCTGCCCAGCCTGGGGAATATTGAAAACCTTGGACAGTATATTCCTGCTATATGTGCAATAGATATCTGTTACGCATGGGAAGATTTGTAGTCCATACTGTAAATGACGGTAAATGGGGCTCCCAAAAATTTATGTTTCTGTATCTCCATGCATCAGCTCGATGCAAGGTTTTATTTTTAAAAAATGTATGCGTGTGTGTACGACTGAGGCGATGATAGATGTGAAAATCATTGTCTAAAATAGAACACATATGGAGAATATCAGTTAAATATGAATAGCTGCAGGGATTGGGATGATGGGTAGAGAGGGAGTGAGAAACAGTTCATGGACAGATGTGAGGATATGCTTGAGAGTATTAAAGTAAAGGCATTGCCAGACCCAATAACAACATACATCAGTGCGCAAAGGAATGACAGAACGATGGGGAATTTTTTTGAAAGTTCAGATAAGAGCCTCATGGAATCGACGCAGATTTACGTCTGCAGGTTTGAAGCTGGGAGTATTAGCAGCTGATTATTGGCTTTATTAAGACTGTATCATAGCGCAAAGTTCAAACAGCAAATGGGATGAGCCAGTGAAGTATATCCTACATGTGTCAGTAATTACAATTAGGAGTGGGCAGTTTATGGTATCAGGAATCAAATCAGGGCCCAAGGGATCAGTACAGTTGTCATTTATCTGTTTCAGCCTCAGATATTGGTCAGGGATGGGATGGAGTCAAAGGAAGGAAATTGAGTTTGTAATCAGAATAGAAAACAGTGCTCTATGCTCCCAATATTTAAATATCAAGGGCAGTGATACAATGAAACATGTTTCACAGCTAAAGTTGAGTAGGTCAACATTGAGACCCATAGTAACACTGCCCGAAGCAACGAAGAAGATAGTGAATTATCAAGTTCAAGGATGCAGTTAGTACTGGTTTGCAAAGTGAATATCTGAATTTAGTGTCTCAGCAGGAAGAATAAGAGCGGCAAGGTTGGCCGTGTCAATGAAAAAAACAGTGTTAGAGTCAAACATGATTTATAGAATCAATGACTAAACTGTGAGACTTACCAGAGACACCAAAGAAAGCTCGGACTGCATAATCAAAATATTGAATAATGTAAAGTGCATATTCGATCCAACATGATAATGACCTTCGATCATGATATGTGGAAGGAAGCCAAATATCCCAGTATAAATTTCTGTCCATTGTTGGAATATTCCGTCTTATATTCTCAGATTCTATTCAATTTTTGGAACATCCTAGTCTAACGTTCTCAGATTATGATCTCTCCAGCCCCTCTCTGTGGAGCTGCTAACTCCTGTTAGTACTGTTGGTGATGCTTCCGCTCATCCGATGGGTTAACACATTGAATGGAGCCGACTTAAAAGATGGAAACCCTCCACTGGAATGCTTAGATTATTTGGAGATTGACATTAATCACAGTACCCAAAAGGATAGGTGAAATTAAACCCTTCCTTGCATCACTTTACGTATCACAATAAAACGAACATTGCCGAGATCTGGATGAAATGGACGAGGTTGGCTGACCATAAATTTTCAATACTTTAAATCTTGTATGTAGGAGCAGTGTCAGAACACTGCAGGATTGTATATGACAGAGATAAAATAACAGAGCAACTGCACAAAATGCCTGGTGGGCATTTTCTCGAGACCATAAAATAGGGTAACAAGATTTATTGCCCATTGCCTTTTTGTAATTTTATTCCTATTCTTAAGTGCCCTTTTACCAATCATTCCAAAACCTCGATGAATCATCCAAAGCATTTAAATTGCAGCTTAGGAACAGGAGGAAGCAATTATGTCCCCATGTGCCATTTGCAGAAGGATAGAAGGCCATCAGCCACACTTGCCTGTTGTACCAGGGTAATTCAGCTTTCGAATCTATTACAGAGGGACAGAAGGAGGCCATTCAGCCCCTTGACCCTGTCACAGAGGAACAGGAGGAAGCCATTCTACCTTTTTAGTCTGTTATGCAGTAAATATTAGTTTTAAAATACTTATGGAGAAATTAGTCCTGACATAAACGTTAAAGGTTGAGTAAGGACAACTTTGTATGTTTTCGGCTGGCACTTTGAAAAGATGCTTGAGAGAAGCTATTGGCATGAAAGTGGGAGGCCTTCACAAAAGAGATTAAAGAGTCTAGCGACAGTATATTTCTTTGCATGAGGAGGGTAAGGCTGGTAGGTGTAGAGAATGCTGGATGGCGAAACGGATGGACGTTCTGGTCAACAAAAAGAAAGAAGCATGTGATAGGTGTAGGTCGCAAAGCTCCACTGAATCCATCGAGCAGTTCAAGGGCAGTAGGATAACACTCAAGAGGGAAATCAGGAGTGAAACATGGCGACATAATATGATTTTGGAAAATATGGTAAGCAATGATCCAAAGAGTTTCTGCGAACATATTAAGGTGAAACGAGTAACTGGGGGGAGAGAATAGGCCCTTTGAAAGTTCAGCAAGGCGACCAATATGTGGAACCACAGGATTTGGGGAGACACTAAATACATATTTCTCCTTCGTATGTACTGTGGAGAAGGATACTTGATGCAGGTAACTTGAGGAAATGAACAATGATATCTTGACAAGTGTTCCTATGACAGAAGATGAGGAGCTGTCCATCTTAAAATGCATTAAGGTGAATGACTCCCTTTCTTTTTATTCCCCTTTTTTGCAGGGGTATTCCCCCATGTCATAACAGAATCAAGTTTCGGGAATGTGCTTTATTCTAGATGCTATGTAAATAACTCCACAGAGGCCGGCATCCCATCATCAGAGAGAGTACTTGACACTGATCCAGTTCTCTCAGAGGCAGCTCTCAGGTTGACAGAACCACTGACACCCCTGTTTTTTTTTACACTCCTGTTCTTTTTTTTTGTGCGTGTGCAGGTGTGAGGCAGTGAAAGACACAAGGTGTACAAATCTTTACTGTCCGGATTGAGGACATTGTGGATACCCCTGTGTATCTCCACTCTTATCTGCGGGAATTGGTCTTCATGCTGGAGTTCCTCAGTTGCTGCACAAACACCGCGATTTATGCCATAATACAGAATAAGTTCAGACAGCTCCTGAAGAATGCGCTGAAATATCCATTTACATAAATTCATCAATCAATCTAATTCAGTCGATAATCAGTCTATTCAGGATTTCCTCATATCAGTTCAGAGTTTCAGAGATGAAGCAGTCTGTCTCTATGTTAACAGACTGAGGGTAGCTCTGGTCTGTCCAACATTACCCCACAGTGGGGCTACAGGGGCACATTAGAATGTTTTTCACAACTTATGGGCAAATGAGCAAAGGCAACATCCCACTGACTGTACTCCATCACTTCAATTTGTAAACAGCAAAACTGTTCATTAAAAAGCGCCAAGCAGCAGAGTGAATGGTATTGTTGCTTGCTTTTGCTTTGAAGAAGCTGGGCTGGGGAGAGACAGGCTCAGCCTCAAGACCTCGTCGACAGGAAGGGGAGGGAATGGGCCTGAACTCAGCAGTTGGGTTTAAGTCACTCTGTCTTTGCTTTCACCTCTGCATACCCCTACTTTGACCTGGCCTTCTGCATAATTAATCTCTCTGACATTTTCCCTCTCCATCCATATCTCCCTCCCATGCTCACACTGTTCCTCTGTTTCTCTCACTCCGTCTTCTATTTCACGATCCATCCATTCCCCTCTCTCCTGCGCTCTCTGCGTTCTGCACTCATTACCTCCCAAACACCCTCTCTCCAATTCTCTCTTCATCGAATCCTCTCTTTACATTCCATTGCTGGGGAACAGAAGAGGGTGTGGATATTCAAGCCTATGCTGGGGGAGCAAAGATGAATGTGGCGTGTCAGGCTGTTGCTCACGGAAGAGACTGTGTGGAGCCCATTGTTGATGTTCATTGATCTGAGTGGGAGTGTGATCAAAGACCAGATCGAGAGAATGAACTAGGGAGGGTTACATGACCAATGCTTTGGGTAGCGAGGGTGCGAGTGAGTGAGCGCAATGGTGAGGGAGAATCCAGGCGGCAGAACGTGACGGTGTGGACTGTGTAGTAGAGTAGGTGTGACGGTGCTGGAGTGTACGAGGAATGAACATGATGGTAGGAGACTGTGCGGGGTGATTGAGTGGCACCGTGGGGTAGTGTGCAGGATACTGAGTGGGATGGTGGTGAAGTATTCAGGTGGAGTGAACATGATAGTGTGGACGTTTACGGGGAAGAGATCGTGAAGCAGTATGAATATGTGGGGAGGGAGAGTAATGGCGGGGGAGTGTGCCGGGGAGTGAGTTTGACGATGATGGCGCATGATGATGGGGAATTGTGCAGAGGAGTGAGGGCTATGGTGTTGGCGTGGGAAGGGTAGAGCTTGCCACAGTGGAATAGAGTGTATGGGAAGTAAACGTGATGATGAGGGAGTGTGTGGGTGAGTCAGTGTGATGGTGGGGAGTGTGCATCAGGGTCGGCGTTATGGTAATGAAGTGTACGAGGATTGAGCATAATGTTGGGGAACTGCGCGGGATGAGTGAGCATGGTAATGTGGGCATGTGGGGGAAGAGAGAGCGTAACGTTGAGGGGAGAGTGTGGGGGAGGCAGTACGTTGGTCGGTGAGTGTGGGGAGGTGAGCGTGACGGTGACAGAGATTGTAGGGGAGTCAGCTTGACTGTGGGGAAGTGTGCAGGAGTGTGAACATGATGGTTTGTGCGTGTGCGGGGAAGAGAGGGTGACAGTGAAGAAGAGTGGAGAGGGAGTGAATGTGATGGTGGGGGAATGTGCAGTGAAGTGACTATGATGGTGCAGTAGTATGCATGGGAGTGAGTGGGACTGTGATGGAGTTTCAGGGGAATGAGTGTGATGGAAGCAGATTTGCTGGGGAGATGGTATGACAGTGGAAGAGAGAGCTGAGGAATGAGTGTGATGGTAGGGCTGTGCTCGAGTGATCGAGACAGTGGGAAGGAGTGCAGGGGAAATTGTGTGACAGTAGGACAGTGTGCAGGGTAGTGAGCATTACGGTGTGGCTGTGTATAGGGAAGTGAGCATGTCGGTGGGGCGTATGCTTGGTCGTGAGTGTGATTTTGGAGACATGTGCAGAGGAGTAAATGTGAGCATGGCGAATTGTGTGAGGGAGTGAATGTGACCGTGGGGTGCATTCAGGGGTGTGAGTATGATGGTGGAAAATGTGTGAGTGAGTGAGCGTGATGGTGGGCTTATGTGTAGGGAGTAGGCTTGTCGGTGAGGCAGTGTGTGGTTGAGCGAGAATGACAGTGGGGGAGTGTATGGGGGAGTGAACACGATGGTGGAGGGATTATGGGATGTGAGTGAGATGGTGGGCAAACGTGTGGTGAGTAATTGCAATGGTAGTGGGGTGAGTCTGACACTATGGGAGTTTGCAGGGGAGTAAGCATGATGATGTGGGTGTGCAGATGGAGTGAAAGTGACGTTGGCATTTGTGCATATGACGAGCCTGTGCATGGGGGAGAGTCTAGCAGAGTAAGTGTGACAGTGGGGGAGTGTATGGGTGCATGCATGACATTGAGGAGAGTGTGAGGAAGTGATCATAATGGTGGGGCAATATGTGAGGGAGTGAGCGTGATGGTCGGGGCGTGTGCGGGTGAGTGAGTGTGATGGTGGTGGGTGTGCAGAGGAGTGAGAGTGAAGGTGGAGAAGGAGGAGAACATTACAGTGAGGGAGAGGAAGGA
>NC_057717.1:28106189-28126309 GCF_004010195.1 Chiloscyllium plagiosum | reverse complement strand
TGGGGAAGAGTGCGGAAAAGTCAATGTGCTGTTGGTGGAGTGTGGGGGGAATGACTGTAAAGCAGAGCAGTGTGCAGGGCAGTGTGTGTGATGGTAGGGAGTGTACATGGTACTGAATGTTCTGTAGGGGTGTGTGTGGGAGGGGACTGGGCGTAACGGTGGGGCAGTGTGCAGGGGTGTGTGTCTGATTGGGGAGTGAACATGACCGTGGGGAAGTATCTGGGACACTGATTGTGATAGTGGGAGTGCGTGCGTAGTGGATTGAGTGTGACGGTTGGGATCATGCAGAGGAGTAGGTGTGATGGTAGGCGTATGTGCAGGGAGGTGAGAGTGACTGGGTAGTGTCTGACGGGGAGTGAGCATGATAGCGTCAGTGTGCACGGAGACGTGAGCATGATGGTGGCATGTGCGCGGTGGAATGAAAGCAACACTGGGGCAGTGTGCGGGGAGCATGAAAATAACAGTGAGAGAGCATGCGGGGGTTTGAGCATGACATTGTGGTATGTGTGGGGGGAGTGAGCGGGACGGCTGGAGATCAAGTGCGGGAGTGAGCTGGATGGTGGTGGACCGTGCGGGTGAATGAGTGTGCTCTTGTGTGAGCATGTGGGGAAGTGGGCATGATGGTGGGGGAGTGTATAGGCAAGAATGTATGAGGGTGGATGAGTGTGTGCAGGAGTCAGTGGGAGAGTGCATGAGTGCGTAGTGGTGTAAGTGTAATGGTGGCAGAGTATGCCGGGAGTGAGTGCAAATGAAGTGGTGTGTGGGGGAGGGATTGTGATTGTAGGAGAGTACGTAGGGGAGTTTTTGCAATGGTGCAAAGGTGGATAGGGAAATGACTGTGACGGTGGGTGAGTGTGGTTTTAAGAGAGTGTGATACTGGGGCAGTGTGTGGGAGAGTGAACTTCATTATGTGGGAGTGTGTGGGAGAGTGAGCGTGAGGGTGGGAGAGTGTGCGGTCGACTGAGTGTGACGGTGCAGGAGTGTGGGGGCAAATGAAAGTGACACTGGGTGAGACTGCAGTGGAGTGAGTGTGAAGATGGGGGAATTTGTGCGAGAATGAGCATGTTGGTGTGGGTGTGCGTCTGGTAGTGGCGTGTGCGTGCGGGTGCGATAGTAGGGGCGCGTGGGCAAGTGAGCGCTACGCTGGGGTTGTGAGAGTGTGAGGGTGGGGGAGAGTGTGGGAAAATGATCATGACGGTTGGCCAGTGTGCAGGGTAGTAAATATGACAGTGTGGAGAGTGCGGGGGAGTGAGTTTGATAGTGGTTGAGTGCATAGTGTAGTGAGTGTGACGTGGAGGAAATTGTGGGGAAGTTAGCTTGATGTTGGGGTGAGTGAGGCAGATGCTTGGGGAGTGTGCAGCGGAGTGATGGTGATGGTGGTGGACTGTGTCGGGGAGTGAGCATTGTGTTGGGGAGACTGCGGTGAAGTGAGAGTGATGGTGGACGATTGTGCAAAAATATGAGCATAACGGTGTAGGCGTGTGCAGGGAAGTGAGCATGTCGGTGGGGGAGTGTACAGGGGAGTGAACGTGATGGTTGGGGTGTGTGCCAGAAAGAGAGCATGATGGCGGGAGTCCACGACCAGGAAGAAAAGAAACACCCAAGTGGCCAGTGACAAGCAGTGCCCTTCACATCAAAGGGCAATGCTGCGTGATCAAACGGTGAAGGGGAGGACAGGAATTAAATCAAAATAGAGTTGGAACTCCCTGTCTTTAAAGCTACTCCTGGATAGGCACGTGGAGCTTAGTGCAATGAAAGGCATGCAGGTTACTTTGGTTTTAGAGAAGCATGAAAGATCTGCACGATATCAAGGGCTAAATGGCCTGTACTGTTCGATGTTCTCTGACCTAGTCAGGTGTTTCACAGAACCCATACGGAAGCTCGGAAAGTAATTGTTCAGCCTCTCGCTGAGATACTTGTATCATGGACAGTCATAGGTAAGCTGCCAGAAGACGGCAGGGTGGCTTATATTGTGCGATTTTTAAAGTGCAACTGGGAAGGAAAAGCCAGGAACTGTAGACCGGTCTGCCTGATGTCATTGGTGGGTAATTTGCTCCAGGGGCCTCTGAGAAACCTGTTTTTGGAAAGGCAAGGACTGAGCAAGATAGTCAATGTGGCTTTTTGTTTGGGAAATCATATTTCACTAATTTGATTTAGATTTATGAAGATGTGACGAAGTACATTGATGAAAGGGCGGAAGTATGGGTTGTCCATATGGTCTTCGGTAAGGTGTTGAAAAAGATTCGTCATGGTAAACTGGGTAGCACTTGTTGGGTCACATGAAATACAGGGAGAGTCGGAGGTAATTGACCCGAAGGTAAGAGATGAAGGAAATGTTTGTTTACAGTTTTTGTTTTGCACTGGATGCCTGTTTTCCGCTGAGTACCATAACGATCTAATGGATTTTGTAATGAACATAAATGATTTGGATGTGAATAAGGTAGGAATGCGTCGTGGGTTTGCAGGTAATACCAACATTGGTGATTTAGGGAACAGTGAAGATGATTAACTCCGAGTACAACGGGACCCTGATCAGATGAGCCAAAATGTCGAGGACCTGCTAATGGAATTTATATTCGAGAAACTTAAGGTGTAACGGTTTGATGAGACAACTGGGGCCAGAAGTTATAGGTAGGATCTTGGGATATATTGCCAGCCACATACACCAAAATATAAATCATAGAGGCTCTATAGAAACAGGCCATTCGGCACGTTGTGTGCACACTGACCCGCCAAACAGCATTTCGACTAATACAGCCATGTATTACCCCGCTAACCTGACATTTTCCACAGCCAATCCACCACAACCCAGGATACTGCGCAGCAGTTTAGCAAGGTCACTGCACATGTTGGACTGTGGGACGAAAGCCAAAAATACTGTTGAAACCGACACAGACCCAGGGAGAATGTGCAAACACCACACATGCAGTCACCCAAGGTCGGAATCAAAGTTAGGCCCTTGGTGCCGTGAGCCAGCAGTGCTAACCAATGAGCCACATTCCACCCCCGTGACCAGCGTAGAGTGACTGTATCCTCCTACTTTCTCTGGAATCTTCACATCTGTTCAGATGATCACGAGTTCCAGCGGAGTACTTTCAGCATGCTCAACTTTTCTCTCGAACCAGGATTTACATTAGCCCTCCCAAACTTTGATGGATAGGGCCTTCATCTGAAACTGACCCATGTCTTGCACTTCTGCCCTCACTCGCTCCCCCCTTCCTAGATTAAGTCAACCATTACTACTGTGGTATGCACAATAATTGACAATTGAAAAATAAAACAGAGTGCATATGCTGGAGATTTGAAACAAAAGTTCTTCTAATACAGTGTCCTCAGATTTGAAATGTTCACTCTGCTTTCTTCCTTCAGATGTTACGATCCTGCTGGGTTTTGCCAGCAATTTCTTGTATACCTAACGCCCTGCTTACAATATGCACAAAATTTGCAGGTTTGACTTTGAGCGATAACTCCCACCAGTATTTGTTTCTTCTTACTATTTCCAAACTCCAGACAAAATGTTTCTTTTTATTCTGAGCAGTGTGGGCTGTGGTGAGATTAATTATAGATTCAGCCAGATGTTCCTTGAGGACTTCCTTGATGTTAAGATAAGTTCGCTGCATCGTTTTTGTCGTTCTCAAGGGGAATGGTGAGATTCTTCCCGGGGCTCCCCTTGTGCTGGCTGAGTGGAGAATCACAATGATCTCCCTACAATTATGTACGTTGCTCCCGATACCTGCTCTAATCTTGGGAGCAAATTCAGAGCAGGCAACATGGTCTGCTGTCATGGCTCTCACTCCTGGATCTAGGGCAAGGAGAGGTCCTGCCTGTGACCCTTCTCACCCGAGAGGAGCTCATGCCCATGTCCAAAGGTTTGGGGATGGGAGAAATGTCACCCTGCCTGCCACGTACTGGCTCAATATCAGGGGCTGTGCAGGTTATCTCCACACGACTGTGCTTGTCACAGTGCACTATGGGGTTTCAAAGAATGCAAAGGTTCCTTGGGATGCTGGGTAATTCCAGGCTCTCCCGAAGTGAGAATGGTGTGCAATAAGAAGTGGGGGAAGGCCGATGTGATTCTCATAGTGAGGACTCAAACACCAATTAATGTGGGGAGTTTGGTGAGATCCCGTCAGCCTCATGTTAGAAATCTCTCCCCAACCCAAATCAACTGGCACTTTGCATAAAAACATTAATTATGAAGATGAATCCATAAGAACAGAAGGAATTGGAGCAGGAGTCGGCCATCTAGCCCCTCAAGCCTGCACTGGAATAACGTCAGGGCTGATCTTTTCATAGACTCAGCTCCACTTACCCGCCCTCTCACCATTACCCTTGATTCCTTTACTGTTCCAACATCTAGCTTTGCTTTAAAAGCATTCAGAAAACTAGTCTCAAGTACTTCACTCAACAGGGTATTCTGCAGATTCAAGTGAAGATGTTCCTCCATAACTCTATCCAAAATCTGCTCCCTTTCATTTTCAGGATCCCCCTACGTGCTAGTTTCACCCAACAGTGAGAACATCCTCCTTACTATTACCTTATCTACTCCCTTCACAATGTTATGTTAGCATAAATCCAAAATCATTCTACAAAGTCCCCATGAGTATAGTCCCAACCTACTTAATCTCTCATCATTATTCAACGCTCTCAATTCTAGAATCAGCATAGTGTAACTCTTCTGCACCCATCGAGTGCTAGTATATTATTTCCTCATTCCTGAAGAAAGGCATATGCCCGAAACGTCGATTCTCCTGTTCCCTGGATGCTGCCTGACCTGCTGCGCTTTTCCAGCAACACATTTTCAGCTCTGATCTCTATCATCCGCAGACCTCACTTTCTCCTAGTATATTCTTTCTCAAGTAAGGAGTCCAAATCTGTATGCGGAACATGAGGTGTGGCGTCATGAGCACCATTTACAGCTGCAGCATAATATTTCTGGTTTTGAAGTGTATCCATTCAGCAATGAAGGATAATATTCTATTTGCCTTCTTAGTTATCTGCAAGTCAATGTTTTGTGAGTCCTGCACAAGGAAAACCAGGACCCTCTGCATAGCAGCATGCTGCAATTTTTTACCATATAAAAAGTTGTCCAGTGTACTGCTATTCCTGCCAAAATGTATGAACTCACATTTACCAACATCGTACGCAATCTGTGAGACTCTTCCCCACTCGCTATACTATCTAAACCCCTTTTCAGACGTTCAGTGTCTTCTATACACTTCGCCCGCCCACTTATTTTCTGTCACCTGCAAACTGTGTCACACACGAAATCATCTACGCAATACCCTGTTCAATGCATTTCAGATCTTCCTTTTCAATCAAACAGATGTGATTCTTTGTTAGGAGATCTACCCTACCTCATCTTTAGTTTTGTATAACATCCCTTAAACTAAAATCAGGTGGATGTTCAGTTCTTAGTGTTGGTCGCCCAATCATCATGTTTCTCCAATGGCTTTAAGTCATATCCATTTCTTAATCCTTTTTGAGAATATAAAATATTTTACAATAGAGTACCTTTTATCAACTTTTTAAAATCATTGTTCCCTTCTTTAGTTCCGCCTTTATTTCTCATACTGACGCCGTCAGGAAACAGTGTGACACAGTCATACTCACACAATCAGGCTTGATGGGTAATGTTTCAAGAAGCGTCATCACCAACACGAGGGATATCTGTCCATCCGACATGACAGACACACCAGTGGTGGCGACACGATGGGATACAGTCGGGAAAGCAAATACCTTGGAATACCCCAACATTGATTCCAGAACCCGGGAAATCTCATGGTAACAGGTCGGAAATAGTCAAGGAAATCTACTGATGATAGACACCTACTGCCCTCCACAGTATTCCTCAGTGATAACACAGTTCCCCTCGATGTCGAAAACAAATCCGAGAAAGCACTGAGGACACAAAAATTAGTCTGGGTGTGGGACTTCAAAGTCTATCACCAAGAGTGTCACCATAGGCCACCACTGACTGAGCAGGGAGAGGCATCAAATACATAGCAGCCAGACTGGGGGAAAGTGATGTGGGAACCAACAAGAGGAAAACATTTTAACCAAAACAATTGTCACAGATGGATCCGTCCCAACATTATCTTTAGGAGCAGTCAGCACACGGTCCTGGTGAAGGGAAAATCTCAGCTCATATAGAAGATACCGCCCACTGTGTTATGTGGCACTCCCTCCTGTGCAGTAGGACATACTTCTAATGGACCAAGCAAATGGAAACTGCACCTCCATGAGGCACTGTTGGCTAGCTGTAGCTGCAGCATTAATGGCCTTCCCTCCATCATAAAATCAGAAGTGAGCTGTTCACTGATGGTTGCAAAATTATCAGCACCATTCACAACTACACCGATACTAAAACAGGCTATTCAGACCATGAGAAAATTTAAACAGGAACAGAATGAGGCCATTCAGCCGTTCGAGTCTTTTACTCAGCAATTGAACCAGATCTTTAATCTCGAATGTCTGTTACATGGGAAATGGAAGGGAATATTCAGCCTTGCAAAGCTGCTACATAGGAATACTGGAAAAACTGGTTACTGAGATGGGAGCTGGGCTAAATTAGGGATAAATCAGTCTCTATCAGTTTGACAGAAATTAACGACTGCGGTGACGCAGTGACCTGTGCTTGGGCCTCAGTTACTTGCCACTAATATCAACGTTTTCGAAAGATTTAACAGAAGTATTCTAACTAAGATAGGCAGGAAATTAAGATGGCAGGAGGCGGTGCAGTATCTCTAATTGGATAAACTATGGATGACAATTTGGCACCTGGAATATGACGTGGGTAACTGTGAACCTGTTACTTTTACAGGAAGTATAACAAGCTATTTATTTATAAATGTGGAGAGCTTACAGGACTTCGTGATACGTGTGTACTGGAGGATTCACGCTGTCGTTCACAAATGGGAAGTGTTGCTCCATCTCCAAGAAGGTCTGCTCCCTGATGTTCTCAGTGGCCCAGTTGCTCTCAGTACACATTGGACATTTTTATTGGCTTGGATGGCGGTGGGGATTGCTGGGAGTGTATGTTTTGTGCTGTGTATCAAGGGGACGGCATTTATCCCATTGCCCATCCTTTCTTTTGACGTGGAGACTCGAGGACAATGAGAATGGCTGACTGCTTCTGAATGAAGAGGCCAGCACAGTGGGCTTTCACGATCATGATGTAATGTGCATGGTCACAGTGCAACATTAATTGAGGGAGGGACGGAGGATCCAATCACAAGAATGAGAACTAAATGCATTGCCAGATCAGCTGAAATAGTTAGTGAGAACTTATTCTCAATCCAACACAGAGAACCATTAACTCAGAGGAGATATCTGTTCAGCACAGTGTGAAGTTCGAGCTCTGCTCAGTCTAACCCAGCAGTCTGCTGAGTGTGGAAAAATGTGCAGACCACGCCAGTGCATTAATCTATAAACTCAGACTAGATATGAGTCTAACGCTGGGAGCTAGCCCCACCACAGCAGTGTATTCATCCAGACACACCAGATATCTATCCAGCACTGGCAGCTATGCAGACCACAGCAGTGCATTGCTCTATGAACCCTGTCGTGCGTCACGAGTTTTGCAGACCACAACTGTCCAATTGTATTCAGACTACTCTCAGTGAAGCACAGTGGAAGAGGTTGAGGTGGATTTTCAACCACTTTCTCTAAATTTCAATATTTTTTGATATACTTTTCCAATTTTTAGTGAGAATGTATTGTAAAGTCCTAAAATAAACCCAATGTCAGCATGTGGGCCAGCAATAGACATGCTCATAACCTTTTACTAAGAGACAGCATTGCAAGGAATGGGAAGAAAACTGCGTTGAGTCTCGAAAGTCATTCTTCGAAGAAGGAAACAAACATCCTAAAAATGGTGGTAGAGTCAGAATGTTCCATCCGGAGCTTCTCTTCTCTGCCCGCTCTTTATATCAACCTTTATTATTCTGTTTTCTGGAGAGACTTCTTCTTCACAAAATTTAAAATTTTAAAACTCCTCCGATGGGAATGGAGGAGGTGAGGCCCAGACAGGGGGTTTTCGCGGGGATGGGAGGCCTCGAGAAAGCACAGTGTGTTTTTGAGACTGGGCCGACTACAATCTGGATATTGAACTTGGTGCGGCCTGGAAACTGGGCCTTGTATGGTCTGGATACTGGGCCTGGTATAGTGTGGAGGCTGTCCCAGGGGCCACCTGGAGATTGGGCCTGGTGCTGTGTGTCTACTGGGCCTGGGGAACTATGGAGACTAGGGTGGTGTAGTCCATTCACTGGGTCTGGTACAGTCTGGAGACTCGGACCGGTGCGGCCTGGGAACTGGTCCCATTGCGGCCTGGAAACTGAGCACGGTTTGGCCAGGAGACTGTGGTCGGTGCAGTCTGGCTACTGAGCCCGGTGAACCCTGGAGACAGGACTCGGTAGTGTCTGGATACTGAGCCCAGTCAGGACTGGATACTGGGCCAGGTTCGTTCTGGAAACTGGGCCTGGTATGGTGTGGAGACTGGTCCGCTGCCTCCGGGAGACTGGTCCCATTGCTGTCTAGTGATTAGGCCTGTGGAAGTCTGGAGACTGGGTCCCATATTTACAAAAGAATAGGTTTGGAACAGTCTGGAGACTGGGCTCGATGCACTCCGGATACTGGCCCCAGTGCAGTCTGGAAACGGGGCCCGGCCCAGTGTTGAGAATGTGCCCAGTGCGGTCTGGAGACTCTTTGCTGGCACAGACTGGTGTGTAAGGGACTGTAATTCGTGTTTGTTCATTTTTCTTCCTCTTTTACTCTTCTTCTGGACTTTCAGTTCTCATTCTTTCATTTTTGGTCCAAATACTTAAGAATCTATACCTAGATTTCTTGTACCAAAGATGGCGCCATAAGTGAAGCCATTGCAATGTTGCCACTGCATTCATTAAAGTGTACGTGACATTGAAGCCAATTCAAGTCAAATGTGAGGGATTCACTGTCTTTGATGGCTTTTCCAAACAAAGCTGCTGCTTGCGCAGTGGCACAGGGCATACAGCAGAGGCGGGCATTACATCACTTAGAACACAAGATGGAGAGCCAAAGAGAGAGAGTGAGAGAATGAGGAGACACATTTTGATCCTCATTTCAATGGATTCACTCACAAAACAACTGAAACCCAATTGCTCAGAGACGCAGATGCAGAGATAGACACATTAACACACGAAAGTACGCACACGTAGACACAGGAAAAAACAAGCAAACACACACAAACCCACACCACACACACACACACACACACACACAAACACACACACACAAAGACATGCAAACATTCAGACCCTAGTCGCTGCCTTGCCATTTAGTAAGTTCATGGCTGATCTGATCTTGACATCACCGTTATCTCCTCTTGGGAATTAAGGCAGAGCATGCGGTTCAGCTGTCAAAATGAGTGACTGTAATTCCATTAGTTTGACAATAGTTCAGGAAAAGGATGAGCCTGGTCCACAAGTTAACATATTAAATGAGGGCAAAGCCAATTGTGATAATATTTGGCAGAAAGGTTCAAAAGCTGATTGGAGAAGCTGTTCGCAGTTAAAAGGACATCTGGCAAGTTGGAGTCTTTCAAAGCGAGATAGTGAGAGTTCAGGGAGAGCATGGTCCTGTTCGTGTGAAGAGCAATGTTAGCAGGTGTAGGGATCAGGGCATGGCGGTTTTTAATGTCTGGTCAAGGGGAAACAAGCAAGTATATGTCACGTATTGGCAGCAGGGATCAATGGAATCCCTTGCGCATAATGTGTGTAGGAGTATACTTACCAGGGAAATCAGGAGGGCAAAACCAGGGCATGAGACATCTGTTAAGGAGAATTCAAAGAGATTATATTATTGTATTAAGGGCAATAGAAAATCTAGAGAGAGAATAGGGCTCCTAAAAACTCAGAAAGCCATCTTTGTGTGGATCCATATGAGATGGATTAAGGTTATTAGGTTTATTGTCACATGTACTCACATGAGGACAGGGAAAACTGTACAAGTCGCCATATATGACGCAAGCTTAGGCACAAAGCTCCCCCTCAAAACAAAAATACAGAATCTTGATATAAAAAATAAAAGTAAAGAAAAAACAGTTAAAATGTAAGGCATTATCGACAATCTGGTAAAAGTGGAAGCACAGAAACACAGTTAACGGTTCAACAACACAGGAGATCTGTCTCTGACTATTCTGGGTCCTCACTACTCACAAAGAATCGACCTCAGCCCACTCCGATGCCTTAGAGCCAGTTCCTGCTCAATGGGCTAGATACCCCATGAAAATATCGCGTCAGCATTTACTCTGGAGGAAGACATGGAAGCTGGGGAAATTAGGGAAATAAATCGATGTAGTGATGTTTTGAAATGCCGCAACATTACAGAAGAGGAAGTGCCGGAATTGAGAAAATGCACAACGTTAGATAAACACCCAGCTTCTGTTCAAGCATAGGTTTTTCTACGTGAATCTTCGTGAGATCCAACAAGAGGCCACATGGTAGCCTGGTTAATAAGGGTGGATCACAGGGGATCAGGAAAAGTTTCTAAATTAAAGTAGGAGAAAGATGGTGCAGGGAGAGATTTGTTGTGACTAGCGGTGTGCCACAGGACCAGTGCTGGGGCCACTGTTGTTTGTTATTTTGAGAAATGATTTGGATGAGAATATACAAAGGATGGATGGTAACATTGTAGATGACACCAAATTGCTGGTAAAATGGCAGTGAAGAAGGTCATTTAAAAGGAAAATGAGATCATGATTAACTGTGCCAGTAGGACGAGGATGGGCAGGTGGAGCTTCCTGCCGTAAAATATGATGTGCTGCCATTTTTTTAGAATAATCAGAGAAGGACTTACACATGTGGACAGGGTGGTGTGGAAGGCAGTAGGTACGATTACCTTCATCAGACAGAGAAGTGAATATAGTAATTGGGACATGATGCTGTGCCTGTACAAGAAGATAGTAAGGACAAATTTGTAGTACTGTGAACAATTCGTGTTGCCCTGATATACGAAGACTGTTATAAACCAGAAAGGGGGCAAAATATTTGCAATGATGAGAACGAGACTGGAGGTCTTGAGGTGTAAGGATAGCCTGGATAGAACAAAGAGAACAAAGAAAATTTACAGCCCTGGACGCCCTTTGGCGCTCCAAGCCTGAGCCGATCCAAATCTACCGTGTAAACCTGTCGCCCAATTCCTAAGCATCTGCATCCCTCTGCTCCCCATGCACTCATCTATCTGTTGAGATGCATCTGAAATGAATCTAACGGGCCTGTCTCTACTACCTCTGCTGGCAAAGCGTTCCAGACACCTACCACCCTCTGTGTAAGATATTTGCCGCGAGTATCCCCCTTAAAGATTTCACCTCTCATCTAGAAAGCGTGACCTCTCATTGCTGAATCGATCACTCTGGGAAAACGCTTATCTCGATCTACCCTGTCGATACCTTTTATGATTTTGTAGATCTCAATAAGGTCTCGCCTCAATCTCCTTTTTTCAAATGAAAACAATCCTAACCTACTAAACCTTTCTTCATAGCTAGCACCGTCCATACCAGACAAAATCCTCATAAACCTTGCCTGCACCCTCTCCAAAGCCTCCACATTTTTTTGGTAAGGCGGCGTCCAGAAATGTACACAGTATTCCAAATGCGGCCAAACCAATGACTTCTAAACTTTTAACAGATCTGGCAGTTCTTATACTCAATACCCCGTCCGATGAAGGCAAGCATACTATATGCCTTCTTGACCAATCCATCCACCTGTGAGCGACGTTCAGGGTACAATGGACTTGCACTCCCCAATCTCTCTGCTCATCAACTTTTCACAATGCTATTCCGTTTACTGTATAATTCGCTCTAAAATTAGACTTCCCAAAATGCATCATCTCACATTTGCCTGGATTAAACTCCGTCCACCACTTCTCTTCCAACCCACCAGTCTATCTATATTCTCCTGTATTATTTGACAGAGTCCTATGTTTTCTGCTCCTCAACCAATCTTCGTGTCATCTGCAAACTTGCTGATTATACCAACAGTGCCCTTTTTCAGATCATTTATATACATCACAAACAGCACTGGCGCCAGCACTGATCCCTGTGGAACACCACTCGTCACGTGCCTCCATTTCCAGAATCTCCCTTCAACTACTGCTCTCAGTCTCCTGTTTTTCAACCAGTTCTTTATCCAGATAGCTACAACACTCTGCACACCATGTGACTTCACTTTCTCCGTTTGTTTACCATGAGAACCTTATCAAACGCCTTGTCAAAGTCTATGTATATGACATCTACAGCCCTTCCTTCATCTATCAAGGCGGTTACTTGTAAGGCACGATCTCCCCCGTACAAAACCATTTTGCCTATCACTGCGAAGTCCATTCTGTTCCAAATATAAATAGATTTTACCCCTGAGTACCTTCTGCAGCAACTTTCCTACAACTGACGTCAGGCTCACTGGTCTGTAGTTAACCGAAATGTTCCTACACGCCCTTTTATACAGGAGGGCAACACAAGCAATTCTCCAATCCTCCAGCACCTCCCCTGTGTTTAAGGATGCTCCAAAGATAGTTTTCAGCGCCTAGGTATTTTCTCTCTTGCCTCCCTCAGCAACCTGGGCCCCAGCTATGCCTGTCTCTTTGTTGGCTACGGAGAACAGTTGATCTTCCGTGATTACAACGGCACCACTCCCCACCTCTTCCTCCGCTACATTGATGACTGCATTGGCGCCACCTCGTGCTCCCGCGAGGAGGTTGAGCAATTCATCAACTTCACCAACACATTCCACCCTGACCTTAATTTTACCTGGACCATCTCTGACACCTCCCTCCCCATCCTGGACCTCTTCATCTCCATTAGTGACGACCGATTTGACACTGACATTTTTTACAAACCCACCAACTCCCACAGCTACCTGGATTACACCCCTTTCTGGTTTCCAGCCCCCTGTCACATTGGTTTAAATCCTCCCCAACAGTCGTAGCAAAACTCCCCTAAGGACGTTAGTTCCACTCTGGTTCAGGTGTAGACCATCCAATTTTTAATAGTCCCACTTTCCCCAGAACCGGTCCAAATGTCCAACAAACCTGAACCTCCTACATCATCCCCCAAGCCACGTGTTCATCCTGCCTATTCTTTCATTTGTATGCTGGCTAGCATGTGGTACCGGTAGTAATCCTGAGATCAGTGCCTTTCATAGTCTGGGAATTTTTCCCTTTTGCATAGCAGGCTGAGTGGTGAACTTGCAAAGTGTTATAATAAGGATGGATATGGATAGGGTGAATAGCCAAGGTCTTTTCCCCAGGGAAGTGGTGTCCAAAATCAAAGGTACACGTTTAAGGTAAGAGGGGAGAGATGTAAAACAGATCGAAGAGTTAGTTGTTTCGCACAGACTGCTATGTATATGTAATAAGCTGCCAGAGAAGGCAGTACAAGGAAATGCAATTACAACATTTAAAATACAATTCAATGGATACATGAGTAGGAAAGATTTGGAAGGCTATATGCCAGATGCAGACAAATAGGATTCGTTCACGTTAGAAACCTGGTGTGCATGGACACGTTGGGCAGAAGGGTCTCTTTGCATATTGTGTGCATCTAAGACCCTATGACATTATAAATCTCTTTAATCACCAATGCTTTGCTGCTCTCAGCTCATTTCAAGGACAAATATCCACTTCAAAGATCGTGCTCCTCTTACTTTGAAAATAACATTCTTAACATTGATGTAGTAACGCAAGCCACAGCAGCAGCAGCAAAATGGTATTGAACCACAACCATTTGCCGGTATGCTCCCTCAGTCTACCATTACCAACGAGCCGATCGATGACTCAGCGATGTGTGTGTTGCACATGCAGGTTAGAAACGTGTGGACTGAAACCTGTTAATGTTACTGGACTGGACTGGTTGCATTCCAAACAGCAGAACTAACATTTGAAAGAGAAGGTGAAATGCTTTCAAGACCAACAGATCAGATCGAAACTCTTCAGTCCTGCCCCATACATTCGTAAATGGTGATGGAAAAATAAACAGCTTACTGGAGGAGATGCCTCCACAATTATCCCATTATTAGGAATGGAATAGCCCTGCGCATCAGGATAAAAGCAAAGCATGCAGTATTTGCACTATCATCAGCCAGAAGTGTTCAGTCGATGATCCACCTCACCCTCACCTCCAGAATCACAGATTTCCGTCTTCAACCAACTTGATTCACTGCACGTGACGTGAAGAAACAGCTGAACATAATAGGTATAACAAAGACCATGGGCCGTGACACCATACCTGGAATAGGACTGAAAACTTCTGTTGCATGTTGTCCCTCGGGAAACTGTTTCATTCCAGCTCCAACTCTCACAGCTTCCTAACAACGTGGAAAGTTATTTAGCTGTGTCCCAGCCCCTAAGAGGAGAATAATTACAATTTGACCAATACCACCGCTTCAGTCCCATCAAGACAATAACATTGGTGGGAGTTCTTTTTGACAGAGCTGTCAAGCAGCTCAGAAATAACCTGTTCAGTGTGGTGTCTGATAGGTTCCCATGCTGAGATGGTGCTGTTGTGGAAATGTCATTGGATTACTAATCCAGGCCAGTCTAATGCTCTGACAGCTGATGGAAGTTAAAAACAATTAATAAAATACCGAGATCTAAAGTCTAGTGTCAGTAACAGTGACCCTGAATTTAGCGTCGACTGGAAGCACCACTTTATTCCCCAATGTACTTTCAGGAAGCAAATCTCGCGTGCTTTCCTGGTCTGGCCTAAACATGACGTCAGACACACAGACATATGCTGAACTCTTCAATAGTCTCTGAAAGGGCCAAGCAAGACCATCAATTGTACACATTGCTCTGAGGTCTTCAAGGATACACCGGATAGAACACCCATCACCAGGCTCAGAATTGGAAAAAAGCATCCGAATACACAGTCCTGTAGACCTTCAGAGCCCTGCTTGCGAACACGTGGCTGCTTGTGACAACATTTAACGAGCTTTCCCACAGACTGCACAGAAGCATCGGGAAATGAGTAGGTCATTCAACACATTGATCCTCCACCCATTCTAGTTCATTTGAGAATATCCCATCAATACACTTTGCCCACACAATGTGCATATTCCTTAATGTGATTAACTATTATAAAAATATAAAAATAGCCATTTGGTTCATCGAGTTTTCTACCATAATCCAAAAATAATGGCTGATGCTCTATCTCCACAACATACACCTGTTCTCTCCCTCTCGTGTATAGAAATCCTCATTTATATTCAGTGCGTTGACATCCACAGCGATATGTGTGAGAGAGTCCCCCAGGTTCACAAGTCTCTGAGCGCAGACATTTATTGTCATCTCAATGCAGAGTGCCCTGTCTGTACCTAATCCTGTGGGCACTTGTTTTAGACGTCCCAGCCAGGGGAATTATCATCCCAGCTTCCAATCGGTCTCACCCTGTCAAAGAATTATATATGTCACTGAGATCTCCACTCCTTTTCCTAAACCCCAAGGAATACAGGCTCATTCGCCCCATACTCTTCTCCCACACAATCCTGTCATCCCAGAGATCAGTCTGGCTGTGCTTCGCTGCTCTCCCTCAATGTCTGGTTTGTCGTTTGTTAGTTAAGTAGTCCAATACTTCACACAATCCTCCACAATGTTCGAGAGGAGGTATCACCAAGCCCCTGTACAGTTGCAGTGACATACCCACAGGGCTGGACTCAAATCCCCTGGAAATGACGTGCAACACAACATTTCTCTTCTTAACTGCTTTCTGTTCCTGCAATATTGTTTTCGCTGACTGTAGTGAAAAGAGATCCAGATACTTTTCTGTGTTACAGCTACCCATGTGGGTCTATATACACTGGTCAGCGTGCCAATGCCATTCCCAGTATTGACTTCTGGCTTCAGAACTCACTGTCCTGCATGGTCCTCGGAGGGGTTTCCAGCAGGAAACAGGAAAATGATCATAATGCACATTATTCTAACAACATTATTTCACCAATGCCTTTTCAAATGGTATTTTGCCATTCTATTTTTCCCACCAAAGAGCACAACATCAGATCTACACACAACGCTCTTCATCTGCCACGTATTTGCCCAGTCACTCCACTTGTCTCAATCACCTTGGAGCTTTATTACATCGTCCTCATCCACTACCATCCAACCTCGGTTAGTGCCATCAGCAGACTTGGAAATATTGCATTTGATCCTCTCCATCAAATGTTTGAGATGTACTGGCAATAGCTGTGGCCGAAGTACCACTGACTGTGCTATCCCACGATGCTTCTGATACAAAAAAAGGATATATTTAATCCGATGCACTGCTTCCTGTCAGCTCGCCCATTCTAAAACCATGTTCATGTATTAGCCCCATTACCACTCGGTTTGATTTTGCACTCGAGGCTTGGGACTTTATGAAAAATATTCCTAAAATCTCAAATGCACTGCATCCATTTTTCTCTATACTGCATCGGACAATCATGTTAACTTTGTCGATAACTATTACTTGCAACACAAAAAGTTTCTCCCAAACTATTTATTTACAAACATCATTGTGTTGTCGAGAATGTGTTGCTAGAAATGCACAGCAGGTCAGGCAGCAACCGAGGAACAGGGGAATCAACGTTTCAGACATCAGCCCTTCAGCAGGAATGAGGCTTGTGGAACAAAGCTGAGAGATAAATGGGACCGGGTTTGGTTGGGGGGAAGGTAGCTGAGAAGGCGATATGTGTTTTAAGGTGAAGGAGAAGGTGATAGGTCTGAGGGAGGAGGGATGGACAGTTCTGGTGGGCGTTGTCGAGTTGGAGTCTTGGGACTGGTATAATGCATGGGGAGAGGAAATGAGGAAGCTGTTAAAATCCACATTGATCCCGTGTGTATGTAGGGTCCCAAGGCGAAATATGAGGCATTCTTCATCCAGGCGTCGAGTAGCAACCGTTGGCTGGACCTGTATGTCGTTGATTTAGAGGGAGCGGGCGCTGAAGAGTTCAGCAACAGGGCGGTGGGGTTGGTGGGTGCGGGTGACCTAGAGATGTTCCGTAAAAAGATCCACAAGAAGGGAAGACAGAGCGTCTTATCTCCCTTTACAGATTCTGCTTGTCTCCCTGAGTGTCTGAGGCTGCTCACAGTAAAACCTCCAACATAACATCCCCAGCACCTGCACTAACGTTTCAATAACAGGGAACAGCCAGATGTCCCTAAGCTGCAAGATAGATGCTTGGCGCTTTAGAATAATACTTGAGGGACTTCCTCGTGTTACTGACAGCACAATCAGCTGAGAGGGATAAACAGGCGGTCCGTGGACAGGCACAGACCAAGATAAGAAGATGTAAATCAAAGCTGCTGAATGCCTATGTCCAACATGGAGCACCATATGGGACACACTGGGAAGTGAACAACGACCCGACACACACCATTTCATTTTTTTATGATGTTCAACATGCCAACACTCGACACAATGGGGAGTCAAAAGCCAATATCAGGGAAATACACAGAAAGACAAGTGATTAATTAACGGTTAACATGTAGTGAACTTATGGATAAGAAGATAGGAGAGTAGAACTACCTGGAGAAGTGAGACAATGGTTGGCCCAATCACAAATATGAGAAAATTCAATAAAGACATTGTCAGATCAGTAGAAATGGTTTGTCACATTAAATTCTGAATTTGCCTCATAGAACAGCTCCAGAGACCATTAACCGGGTAATGTACCCGCCAGAATGGAGAGCTGTGCAGACCGTTCTACTGCAGTACCCCATAATTTGGGCTATCTGCCTAGCATGGGGAACATTGCAAACCATTGCCGTATCTCACTCATATGCTTGCATTTGAGAAATGCGTTGCATGGGGGGATATGCAATCCATTGAGTGACAGTAAATGAACGCCCATAAATGTATGGTTCTGTATCTCATTTGCACCAGTAAAAGATAATACATTATGTGCATTTGTGTGGGTGTGTTTTTGGTTATCGATATGAAAACCGTTTTTTGAGATAGAATACGCATGGAGGAAATCATTTTAAATGAGAACAATCGGCAAAAGTTTGGGTAATCAACATAGAGATACTAAGCACCGTGTTATAAACATAGAATGTTTCTTTTTAAAATTTTTTGCGATTTACATATGAAAGAAATAATCTGGATCTTTCTCAATATATAATTTTATTTACATCACACTGTAAACTTTTACTATAAATTCTAATGGACTATAACTTGGTGATTTTTAACTTTGTACACCCCCGTCCAACACCAGCATCTTCAAATCATGACAGAACAAATGGGTTCAGTTAACCCCTTCCTTACAGAATTTTTATATCATAATAAAAGGGAACATTTACTCGGTCTGGATGGAATGGCCTTATCCTATCACTCTGTAACAGGCTCAATCGGCTGAATGGTCTTCTCCTAAACGTGTATAGCAGGCCGGAGGCATTAAATGACGCAGCAACCCATGGATGATGAACAGTCAGTAAACAGTATTTGCTCGAGCTCTCACCCTTCTCAGTTACGGAAAAACAAACAGCACTATTTACTCCAGGTGTCCTTTCATTAACACCTCGTCCAGCTGCAGCACCACTGCCCTACGTTTTGACCCATTCCTTTTGCAAAATGTGACAAATTTTAGCTTTCCACATCTTTAAGTGGTATAAGGCCCGTGTGGGCTGAATAACCTCCTCATATCCCTCTGTTACAGGCACATGGTGTCAGATTGGTTTCTCCACTTTCCTGAGAAGCAGTCTCGGTGCTCTAAAAGATGTCTCAATGTTCTGAAAGGCCTTAATAGCTAGGCATTAAAACTTGGAGCAGCATTGCACAAAGTCAGTGAACAAGAAACATTTTCACGTTGACTTGTGGCCTCGAGACATGGCCCCATCAGACATTTTATACAGCTGGTCAGTTGTTTTGTCTCTGTCTTGTTTTATAAACAGGTTGGGACATATACTAACCTGCACTGATCTGGCAGTATTCACAAATACAAGGATTAAAATGATTGAAAAATTTATGGTCTCTCCCTCAGCAACTGTCATCCATTCCGTTGTTGCAACACGGCGGTAAAAGCTTCCGCTAATTAAACCACGCATGCAGTAAAGCTCATCTTGCCTCGTAATCTGTTAAAGCATGGGTGACAGAGAACGACCCCAAGTATCACTGTTTAACGAAAAAACTTAAAATGCTATCCTTTAACTCCAAAAGTGATCATTAAATAATAAAATATTCCAACTCCGAGCCTCCTTTGTATTAAATATTTAGCTAACTTCTACACTGTAACAATATACTGATCCAATATAGCTCCTATTAAATTTACAGCCTATAATTTTCAAAACCAGCCAGCAGTGTTGATCCTCGTCTGCAGGCCCCGGGTCGTCTTCGGCCTCCTGCTACAGATTTTTTTATATATATGGGTAAACAGTTTCCTTTTAGAGAGAGTTGCAGTCGTTCAATGGCAGAAGGTGCTCTTTTTATTGCTAACTGTCGGTAATGTTGGCGTTTATACCCCAAAACACTGGATCGTCTCATTGGTTTAAATCTGTCAAAACAGTAAAATTCAAATTCTATTGCCTTTTAGAGTATTAGGGCATTATTGGGGCATAATTTAAACAGGTTGGTTGAATTCGAAATGCCGTGAAAACAACAAGTCAACAAGGTTTCTTATGCAACAGCCGAAATGTTTCATTTTCAAATTGTTCAGGACACTTTGTGCCTGCAGTCAGCCAAATGACAGCTTTTCAACATTCTCTTAAAGGTATTCTTTCAACTTCATGTTTTCAACTTCATCCGTTTATAACTTCTCCAGAGTGGGTCACCAAATGTTCTAAGCTTCTTGAATGTACACAGCAGCTTAAAACACAACTTCCACGGAAACAATCCCCAGCATTTCTAGTAAATTTTCAATAACCGAATTAAATTAGATGTCACTGAATGACAAGTTAGAATCCTAGTCTGAATCAAATACAGTTGAAGGGATTCCTCATGCAACTGAGCGAATGATCAGCAAAGAGTCGTTATCACGGGCTTTCAATAAATAGGCTCAGCACAAGTTACAAAGACGTGTCTGAAAGCTGCTGAAATCCCACTGTCCAATATGAAGCACCGTGTAGAACAAAGAAACTGCAAGCTATGCTTTTAAAAAATAAACTTTTCCTCAGCTTCTTAA
>NC_057717.1:28103349-28104885 GCF_004010195.1 Chiloscyllium plagiosum | reverse complement strand
CATCTGCCACTCCTCAGCCTATTGGCCCATGTAATCAAGATTCCATTGTATTCTGAGGTAACCTTCTTCCCTGTCCACTACACCATAAATTTTGGTGATATCTTCAACTTTACCAACTGTTCCTCCTATGATCACATCCAATACATTTATATAAGCAATGCAAACTAGTGGAACCAGCACCAATCCTTGTGGCACACCTCTGGTCACGGCCTAGCAGTTCAAAAACAACTCTACACCACATCCCTCAACTCCTACCTTAAAGTCAATTTTCTAATTAAATAGCTAGTTCTCCCTGTATTCCATATATACCTCCCTTGCTAACCGGTCTACCATGTGGAAAGTCGTCAAATCTCTTACTGAGGTCCATTTCAACAATGTACATTTCTCTGCCTCAATGAAGCATCTTAGTCACTTGTTCAGAAATCTCAGTCAAGTTAGCGAGACAGGATTTCCCATGTTTAAATCTACGTTGACTATTCCTAATCAGTCTATGCCTTTCAAAATCCATGCAAATCCTGTGCCTCATAATCCTCTCTCAACAACTTGTCCACCACTGGCGTCAGGCTCACAGCTTTTCCTTATCACCCTTCTTAGATTCTTTTAGTAATGACACCACGTTAGCCAAACTCGAGTCTTCAAACAGCTGACCTGTGGCTATCCATGATTCAAATAGGTCAGCATGAGGCCCAGCATTCAGTTCCTTATCTTTCCACGACTTCTACGGTACATCTGTCCAGGTCCTGGAGATTTTTCCAACTTTATACGTTTTAAGAACTCCTCTGTAATACAGACACTTTCCAAGATGTCATTGATTATTTCGGAATTCTCTCGCTTCAATATCCTCCTGCACAGTCAATATGATACAAAGTGCTTTTTTAATGCCTCCTTCATCTCTTGCAGTTCTGCACATCGGCAACGTTGTTGATCTCCCTAGTTGCTATTTTCTCTTTAACGCATTTCTAGAATGCCTTTGGATTCTCCTTAACTTTACTTGCCACAGCTACCTCATGTACCCTGTTTGCCCTCCTGATTTCCTTCCGAGGTGCATTCCTACTGCCTTTGGACTCCTGTGGCGATTCACTTTAAATTTGGAATTAAGAGTCTAATGACGATGATTAATCTATTTTCAATTGTTTAGAAAATCCATCAGATACACGAATGTCCTTTAAGGAAGCAAACTGCAATACTTGCCTGGTCTGGTCAACATGTGACTCCAGACACACAGCAATGTGTTTAACTCTGAACTGCCCTATGGGAAATTAGAGATGGCCAATAAATTCTGCCTACCCAATGACACCTTCATCCCATGACTGAACATTGAAAAAAAATGGATTCCTGCTGTCCATATCTGACATTTGATTCCCACGTATCCAGGAACAGAACCTCAACTTCTCGAGTCATCCGGCATTTCTCACACCTCCCACCTTTACCCTTCACACTAACAGGAGCATACTGACTGAACTCTTGACATCTCGTTTTTGTAGGCGTCCCCCTTCCCAGCTGGCCACTTACCTGCCACTATAAGGTCCAACCGTA
>NC_057717.1:28092934-28102849 GCF_004010195.1 Chiloscyllium plagiosum | reverse complement strand
GTGCCCAGAGATAGAACAATAGGCCCAAAGCTGCAATATTATTCTCCTGTGTGTTTGTTCATCAGCCTGTTCTGACATGCTGTGACACACCTCCACAACAGGTAGGACTTGAATCCAGACCGTCTAGTCTAGAGTTAGGGAGAATATCACACATGTTCAGCAATTGGAATCAAATCCAGAATTCTGGCTCAGAGACAGGGACATTACCCACAATGCAAAATCTAATCCATGCCCAGGATTTGGGTCACATTTTAACTACCAGCTTTCAGTCGGTGTGAATTTATTAAAATTTGTTTAATATTGCTGTACTACACAAAAAAACTTTTCATTGTTAAACAAATGCAAGATATTTGTCGCAACTGTAACATGCTGACTGCATGTGCTGTGCCATCAAGATAAACCATGATCATTAGATTTAGATTACATTACAGTGTGGAAGCAGGCCCTTCCGCCCAACAAGTCCACACCGACCCGCAACCCACCCATATCCCTAATCTAACACTACGGGCAGTTTAGCATGGCCAATTCACCTAACCTGCACATCTTTGGACTGTGGGAGGAAACCAGAGCACTCGGAGGAAACCCACGCAGACACGGGGCGAAAGTGCAAACTCCACACAGTTAGTCGCTTGAGGTGGGAATTGAACCCGGGTCTCTGGTGCTGTGAAGCAGCAGTGCTAAACACTATGCCACCGTGCCGCCCACAACATCTTTAATTGTTTGGCTTTGATTTCTATTTTAAATCGCTATTATCTGTAGTCTGCAATATTAAGGATATAAATCATGCAGACACACTCTACACATTGATGGGTCTCGAATAGATATTTATTACTGAACACCAGAGACCAAGATAGACTATAATTTCTGGTCCCAAAAAAAACGATCACTATTACCCACCTCTAACGTGTGACTACCCTCTTCCTAAAACCATGAAATGACCCCCTAACCACACAAGGCAAACCAAGCTCAGGGAATTTGTGAAACTCAAGGCCGAAGTGTGTAGGCTTCCTGGAGAGGGGGAGAGAATTGTAAAATTAAACGGGGAAGGTGAGAAGGTGGTAATATCACTCATTGGGCTGAGGTGTGGCAGATGGAGTTTAGTTTGAATTAATGCGAGGTGTTTGATTTGGCAAATCAACCAAGTGCAGGACCTATACAATTAAAGGTAGGGCCTTTGGCGGTGTCGTAGAACAGAGACCTTTACCGTCAGGTATAATTCTTTAAAATTTGCATCTCATATAAATAGTGTGGTTAAGAAGGTATATAGCACTCTTGTCTTCATTGCTCAGACCTTTGAGTATCGGAATTGGGACGTCATGTTGAGGTCGTATAGGACATTGGTGAGACCTCTTCTGGAATACTGTGTCCAGTCTGGTCATCCTGCCCGCTCATTCCACAGGCACACCACTCTCTGGGTGAAAAAGATGCCCCTTATGTCATTGTTAAATTTTTCACCTCTTACTTTAAACTTATGTCCTCTAGTTTTGGACTTCCCGTACCATTCGAAAACACCTTGACTATTCATTTTGATATTATTGACCTTGATATTATTAAGCTGGAGAGAGTTCAGAAGAGATTAACCTGGATGTTGCTGGGAGTGGAGGGAGTGAGCTATAAGGAGAGGCTGAATAGGCTGGGACTTTTTTTCATTGGAGAGTATGAGATTAAGGGGTAACTTTACAGAGGTTTAGAAAATCATGAGGGGTACAGATAAGCTGAAGGCTGATGTCTTTTCCCTCGAGTTGGGGATTCAAAACTGAGTGAAATTTTAAGATGCGAGTAAAAAAGATTTACAAAAGTGATGAGAGGTAATTATTTTGGACAGAAGCTGGCTTGGGTGCGGAATTAACTTCCAGAGGAAGTGATGAAAGCAGTGACAGTTACAACGTTTAGATCAGTACATGGAGAAGACATCAGTTTGGATGGTGCTGTGAGCAGCTCCCACTCCCCCTCCCCCTCCCCCTCCCCCTCTCTGAATGAATCCCTGTTGGTTTTCAACCTCTGCCAATGCCTGTGCAGTGGCGTGGGGAGGCCAGCAGAGGGTAGTATTGCATCACTTTAAACACCACAGTGACTGCTGGACCTGCCCCTCACGGAGACAGACAGATACACACACAGCAATTGTTAGGACACGGCGTGAAGCTCATCTGGTAATTTAACCTAAACACCAAGAAAAGCTCAATTTTCATCATAAACTGTTAAAATCTGAGTGACAGAGAACGCCCAAATTCCACTGTTTAAAAAAAAATCATCAATTTATTTTTTAACTCTGAAAGTGAACATTTTACAGCAACTATTCACAACTCTGAGACCCCGAATCTCTTAACTGCCTATTACCCCACTCCAACTCTATAGCAATATACTATTTCAATAAGACACTTATGAAAATTACATCAACTTAATTTCAAAACCACACAGCAGCTGTTGCTTTCGGTGTTTTCGTTAGCTGTGGATCTCCCTGGTTTATCTTCTTTCTTTTTACTGTCAATATATTTCATATGAAAAGGTACCTTTGATAGAGATTGTTTTCCAATTTCTGTGTTGATGGCATTTGCTCTGTTTGCAATTTTCAAAATGCCTGCATTCTTAATATCGCCAACATCGGATCATTTATCGAAAACCAATAAATTCAAACTTGATTTGGTTTGAGTATCCTGGGACATAATTTAAACGGATTGGTAAAATTCCAATTGTTGTCCAAAGAGCAACCAACCCAGGGATCAATTTCACAGCCAAATGTGCCATATTTTCAGTTGTCCTTGACACTCTGTGTCTGCCATCCTCTCATATACACAGGAGCTTGGAAGCTCTCAGTTCAGAACCGTATTCACTCTTCCTTAAAGTTGAAAGTACACACTTTCAACTTCATAACATTAATACCATGATGTCAATGAAGATAATCAGAGCATATCCGGATTTCTCTTGCCCCATGATTTGTCAATGTTTCATTCACTGTGCCTGGTGGGTGTCAGTATTTTTGTTGGTCTGTTGACAGTATGTCATTATTCGACTCCCTCTGTGGGAATATATCAGTATTTCACTTGCTCGCACTGGTGAGTGTGGCAGGATTTCAGTTGTTTCTTGGGGTCTGTGATGCTCTGACAATTTCAATGTATGTAAATGGCACCGAAACTGAAAGAACTCTGAAGACTATGGAGGACAGTGTGGAAGGCTAACAGGACAATCACACATTGGTGTAGTTTTTACGCAGATGGGGATCAATGCAGAGCAGTGTGAAGCGGTGCACTTTGGTAGGAAGGACAATGAAAGACAAAACAAAACAGGCTGCACCGTTATAAAGGGGGTGCAGGAGCAGAGAACATTGCGTGTATATGAGCACAGATTGTTGAAGATGCCAGGAAAAGTGAGGAGAGCAGTAACTCTCACAGATTAGTTTCAGTTTCTGAGCTGTTTACAGGGGAGTTGTAGGAGGGAGCCTCCATGCTGCCTTCCTGGGAGGTGGGGTAGACGATGTGTAGTGAGCCCACCCTCCTGCCCACCGAGACCGTGGGGATTCCATTTGTACCAGCTCGACACAAAAGGTAGATGGCATCAGGGCCACGGCTTCTAAGTTGTGCCGGGGGAAAATGGAGCTGCCGGTTTAAAGTGAGAGTTGCCCTTCACTGAACATTGCTCCTTACTCGGTCGGTGGGACGTGGTTGTTTCAGAATCTCCACACGAGGTGCCCCGGTCCTCTCCGGCTCCAACCAGGGTCCTCCACACATGGCGGGGGGAGGGGGTGTGAGGGAATGGATATCCAGCACTCCACCACCCGGCTTGGTCCTCTCTGTCCTATTCCTGTTTCTCGTCGAATCGGAGAAAGGGATGGAGGGAGTGAGGGTGGGAGTGGGTGGTTCTGCTGTTAGTGTCGGTGTATGTGGGGGTGGGGGGACATTTGGTGAGGTGTCCGAAGGGAGTCAGTCCACAGTGTTGTATCCAGGCAGTGTTATTGGTGTGTGAGATAAAGTGGAGGGAGAGAGGGAGTGAGAGTGAGAGAGAGGGGGGAGAGAGAGGGAAGGGTGAGAGAGAGGGGGAAGGGAGAGAAAGAGAGACAGAGAGAGAGAGAGAGAAGGTGTTGCATGCAGTAGTGAGAGTGGTAGAGCATGAGCCTTGTTCGGGGGTCGGTGCTATAACAGATATACCGTGAGTGTGAGGGAGCAGAGAGAATACAGCGACCCTTACCCTGACTGAATGGGGAAGGTTATTGATGCTTGTCCTGTATTGCTGGGCATTTCTACAGACGGCAGATACTGCACTGAGCTGAGTGGGGAGCTCAGACCATGCTCGGTGGGTCTGATGGTGTGCCCCCCTCTGGGAAGAGAAGGGTCCCCCTCTGTACCAGGACCTCCGTGCCCCTGTCGACAAACCGTGGTGTAATTGTCGCTTATCTCCCATGCTCGGGGTAAACTGTGCAGGGCAGCTCCAAGCTGAGAAAGCTCGACTGTATGCCCATTTGCTTTTTAAAGATGGCACCTGTGTCAGGGATCAAGGAATATTCAGGTATAACCAGGCGATAGTGTGTACCTCCAGCCATGATGGGTGGGAAATTAGGGCTGGTATTGAATGAGAGGGACACCAGGGGTGTGGTGGGTAGTTAATGAGCTCTATAAGATAGCACGAGGAAACTAGCTCAGCCTCGTGCAGATAATCCCTCTGTCACACTCAATGAACATGTCACTGACACAAATTATTGTTAGAAACTGCCCAATGAGTCATAGATTGTGTTGAAACCAATTCCAGTTAAAAAGATGCAGAACAAATGCTCACCTGTCTTCACACCAATATCCCTTTTTCCCATCTTTCCTAGGAAGGTTGGCTCATGATACAGGATGCCATCCAAGTGTCTACATTCTGAAACCTGGGAACACATCTTTCCATGACACTGACCCTCAGTCTCCCTCTCTCTGTCTATACCCTAAACCCCTCCCATGTGGTGATATTTAAACTGATTCACCCGCGATCTCTCCCTGGCAGTGATGTTCACACCCACAGCACCCCCTTGTCATGGCACAATGGAGATATGGAGCTGGAAATGGATGGGAGCTGCAAATCCTGTCACTTCCAGCATGGACTGCAAGTTTCTCCACGCTGGACAGTGATCTAACACAGTGTTACTGAGCAATGCACTGGGATGGGGTACACAGCCCTATATGCTGGGGGGGGGATAACTGCTCCTGGTTTACGGATGAATGCATTGGGGTGGGTTACACAGTCCTACATGCTGGGAGGGGAACTGCTCCTGGTTTACAGATCAATGCACTGGGAAGGTGTACACAGCTCTACATGTTGGGAGGGTAACTGCCCTGGGTTCACAGATCAATGCACTGGGGTGGTGTACACAGTACTACATACTGGGAGGGTAACGGCCCCGGGTTTACAGATTAATTCATGGCTGATCACTGCACAGTTCGCTGTGCTGGTCATAGTATCTGGTTGAGGTTTATAGATAATGCAATTATGTGGTTGTGTAGCGCCTTATGTTGGATGGATATTTGTTTCAGGTTTACATGTTAGTGCCCTGATGTGGTCTGCACAGCTCCCCGTGCTGGACAGATATCTAGTCTGGGTTTGTAGATCAATGCACTGCTGTGGTCTGCACAGCTCATCGCGCGGGAAAGATATATGGTCTGGGTTTATCGATCAATGCGCTGATCTGATCTGTGCAGTGTTCCACTCTGGACAGATTGCTGGGTTGTATTGACCAGTGTAATGGATGAATCTGGACAGATTGCTGTGTTGTACTGAGCAGTACACTGGCCTGGTCAACACAGTGTTCCACGGTGAACAGAGATCCCCCCTGGGTGTATGGTGTCTGGGCTGGTTCTGGGAGGTGGATTGAGAATGTGGTATATCCAAACATTTCAGCTGATCTGGCGATGCCTTCAGTTCCCATTCCTGTGATTGGACCCTCCGTCTCTCACCCCATTAATGTTACAGTGTGTCCAAGCACAGTATATCATGTTGGTGGGGTGGGTAGGGGGGAAAGTTAATGGACAGGTCAAGGAGTTTCGTGGAATGTTCTGTCCACAACATTCTATAACTGCCATTCCCCGGAACGTTCTTTCCCCTACATTCTATAACTGACATTCCCGGAACGTTCTGTCCCTGACATTCTATAACTGACATTCCCCGGAACGTTCTGTCCCTGACATTCTATAACTGACATTCCCCGGAACGTTCTGTCCCTGACATTCTATAACTGCCATTCCCCGGAACGTTCTTTCCCCTACATTCTATAACTGACATTCCCGGAACGTTCTGTCCCTGACATTCTATAACTGACATTCCCCGGAACGTTCTGACCCTGACATTGTTTGTGAACGGCCGGACGTCAGTGAATTGAGCAAACGATAAGATCCCGAGGGAAGAGATCCCGTTCCAGGGAGAAGGAGACACTGTTCCCGAAGTCCCCTCAGGCAGTTAAAGGGGTGAATACGTTTTCCCTGCGTTTACATTTCTTCACGACACAGGATCGACCACAATTTAGGCCAAAATACAGAAATTCCCAAACTCCGTTTTTTTCAGGAAAGTGGGAGAGAATCCTTCAGGACAGCAACGTTTCCACCCTCCGTATTAGGAACTGGGAAAGAGTGACCTGTATCTGCTCTCGAGTGATTGAGTGTGTGGGAATGTTCTAGAAACCATCTGTCCTTATGGATGTGTCTCTGTGTGTTTGATGAGGGAGGGTTTCTTGTGGTTTATGTCACATTTTTGTCAGTAATTCCGACCTTCCCATTTGTTATTCCAGCTCCAATTATTTTACTAAATCCCTGAATACAGGGACACATTTGAAAATCTCACTGGGTCCCCAATCAAACGGGTCCCTTTGCCTCCAGGCTGATGGATAATGGGTTTGTTTTCCTTCCTCGCAGTTAACGTAGAGACCATTTACGTCCTGCTTTATAAAGATTGTGGATTGTCTCCATGTGTCAGACGTTACCTGGGGGCCATGGCAGCGGCGGATCTCCTGGTCATTATCCTCGACCTGATGCTGAGACACATTCACATTAATTATCGGGAACAGTTTTATTTTCTGAAGAACTCCGTCCGCGTGTGTAATATCCACGCTGTCCTGGTTTATGCAGCCACTGACTGCTCTGTCTGGTTCACCGTCACTTTCACCTTTGATCGGTTTGTGGCCATTTGTTGCCAGAAGCTGAAAAGTAAATATTGCAGTGAGAAAACGGCGGTTGTGTTTCTGGGAGCAGTGACTGTGCTGAGCTGTTTAAAGAACATTTCCTGGTATTTTATTATCACGTTTCGGTATCGGCTGGGGAACGCCCCCCGGTTTTGTGTGATAACACTCGCTGTTATATTCTCCAGTGTCTGGGTCACAATCGAGTCCCTCCACCACATCCTAAACCCGGGTGTCCCATTTATCCTGATTCTGTTGCTCAATGTTCTCACCGTCAGACACATTTTAGTGACCAGCAGAGCCCGCAGGAGACTCCACGCTCACACCAATGGGGACGCTCAGTCTGACACTGAAATGAGAAACCGAAAAAAATCCATCATTTTACTGTTTGTGATCTCGGCCAATTTCATCTTGTTTTGGTCAACGTTCATGCTGTATTCTACATGGGTACGGATGTTGTGGATTGTGGATTCCCCTGCGTATCTCGATAACTTGTGCGGGAATTGGGCTTCATGCTGCAGCTGCTCAGTTGCTGCACAAACACCGCGATTTATACCGTGACCCAGACTAAGTTCAGGCAGCAGCTGAAGAATTTGCTGAAATATCCCTTCACCCAAATCCATCCATCCATCAAATTCCCTCAATAATCAATGCATCCGGGATTTTCTCATTTCAGTTCAGTGTTTCAGCGATGGAGCAGGCTGTCGCTATGGTAACAGATTGAGGGTACCGCTGCTTTGTCCATCCTTATCCCACAGGGGGGGTTACAGGGACACATTTCAATGTTTCTCACAACTCAGGGGCCAGTGAAAAAAGGCACCATCCCACTGACAGCATCCATCACTTCCATTTGTGAACAATAAAAATGTTCATTAAAGTGTGGCGAGCAGCAGAGTGACCAATGTTGCTGTGTGTCTTTGTGTTGGAGAATCTGAGCTGGAGAAAGACAGACTCAGCCCCAAGTCCTGGTCCTCAGGGAAGGGGAGGGCACCGCGCCCTGAGCTCAGGAGCCTGGTTTAACTCCCTCTGTCCTTACTTTCCCTTCTGTGTCTCCCACTCTAACTTGGCTATCAGCAGAATACACGTTCCCCACCCCCCGTCCCTCTCCCTCCATATATCCCTCCCACTCTCACACTGCACTGCTATTTCTTTCTCCTCTTCCCATTTACACACTAAATTCTACTGTTCTTGCCTTTCCCAATCTCAATCACTTTTTCTCTCCATTTTGCGATCATAACCTCCCAATGTTACTGTCTTCCTCGAATCCTTCGGTGCTGGGAGAACAGAAGAGGGTTGTCGATCTTCAGGCCGATGTTAGGGAACAGAGATTGAGACGACATGTCAGGCCATTGCTAGTGCAACTGTATGGAGCTTGGGCCAAACGCCATTGTTTGCGAACATAGTGGGTGTGAGAACACGAGCCGTTAATAGGGTGTAACAGGTGGAGTGGCACCGTAGGCTGTGGCTCAGACTGGTACAACAGGATATCACAAACAGAACACATTGTGTGGGACATACTGTCTGTTACTCAGGGAATAGAATGGGGATGGGGTTAAAGGCCATTTAGAAGGGATCAACCGGGTCAGTGTTCATAGGTAGGAGCTCAGTTTAAGGTGTGTGAGGAGTGTGATGGTGGGAGACTGCGTGGGCATGTGAGTGTGATGCTGGGAGAATGTGTGAGAGAGTTAGACTGATGGTGGGGGAATATGTGGTGGAGAGAGCATGACGGAGGGGGAGAGTTTGGGGAAGTAATAGTGACGATGGGGGCGTGTGCAGGGGAGGGAACGGGACAATGGGAATGTGTAGGAGAGTGAGCGTGATGGTGGGGGTGTGCACGGGGTCTGAGAATCAGGTTGGGGCCGTGCGTGGGGGAGTGAGTGTTACAGTGGGGGGGAGTGTATTTGAGTGAGTCTGATGGTGAGGCTTTGTGCAGAGTGAGTGAGCATGAAAGTGGGGCGTTGTGGGGTGGACTGAGTACAATGGTGAGCAACTGTGCGGGAGAGTGACCGTGACGGTAGCGGAGGCTGTAGGAGAATGGTGGAATGTGTGACGGTGATGGAGTGAATGTGAGGGAGTCAGTATATCGGTGATGGCGTGAGTGTGAGGCAGTCAGGTTGACAGTGAGGAAGTGAGTGTGAGCGGGTCCGGGTGATGGTTACTGAGTGAGTGTAAAGGGTTCAGTGTGACCGTGATGGAGAGAGTGTGACACGGTCATGGTGATGGTGATGAAGTGAGTGTGAGTGTGTCATGAAGACCGTGATGTAGTGAGTTTGAGGTGGTCAGGGTGACAGTGAGGAGTGAGTGTGAGGGCGTCAGGGTGACTGTGATGGAGTGAGTGTGAGGGGGTCAGGTTGCCAGTGAAGGAGTCAGTGTGGGGGGTCAAGGTGCGGGTGATAGAGTGAGTGTGAGGGGCTCAGGGTGACTGAGATGAAGTTAGTGTGAGGGGGTCAGGGTTACAATGATGGAGTGAGTGTGAATGGGTCAGGAAGACCGTAATGGATGAGTTTGAGTGGATCAGTGAGACGGGGATGGAGTGAGTGTGAGGGGAACAGTGAGACGGTGATGGAGTTAGAGTAAGGGCTCAGGGTGACGGTGATGGAGTGAGTGTGAGGCGTTCAGATAGATGGTGATGGAGTGAGTGCGATGGGGTCAGTGTGACAGTGATAGATTTAGTGTGAGAGTGTCAGTGTGACGGTGATGGAAGGAGTGTGGGGGGTCAGCGTGACAGTGATGGAGTGAGTGTGAGAGTGTCAGTGAGACGCTGATGGAGTGAGTGTGAG
>NC_057717.1:28089016-28092694 GCF_004010195.1 Chiloscyllium plagiosum | reverse complement strand
CTGTGCGTGGGGGAGTGAGTGTTACAGTGGGAGGAGTGTATTTGAGTGAGTCTGATGGTGAGGCTTTGTGCAGGGTGAGTGAGCATGAAAGTGGGGCGTTGTGGGGTGGACTGAGTACAATGATGAGCAACTGTGCGGGAGAGTGAACGTGACGGTAGCGGAAGCTGTAGGAGAATGGTGGAGTGTGTGACGGTGATGGAGTGAATGTGAGGGAGTCAGTATATCGGTGATAGCGTGAGTGTGAGGCAGTCAGGTTGACAGTGAGGAAGTGAGTGTGAGCGGGTCCGGGTGATGGTTACTGAGTGAGTGTAAAGGGTTCAGTGTGACCGTGATGGAGAGAGTGTGACACGGTCATGGTGATGGTGATGAAGTGAGTGTGAGTGTGTCATGAAGACCGTGATGTAGTGAGTTTGAGGTGGTCAGGGTGACAGTGAGGAGTGAGTGTGAGGGCGTCAGGGTGACTGTGATGGAGTGAGTGTGAGGGGGTCAGGTTGCCAGTGAAGGAGTCAGTGTGGGGGGTCAAGGTGCGGGTGATAGAGTGAGTGTGAGGGGCTCAGGGTGACTGAGATGAAGTTAGTGTGAGGGGGTCAGTGTGACGGTGATGGAGTGAGTGTGAGGAGTTCAGTGTGAAGGTGATGGAGTGAGTGAGAGCGGTCAAGTTAACAGTGATGGAGTGAGAGTGAGAGGGTCAGGATGACATAGATGGTGTGTGAGGGGGCAGTGTGATGGTGATGGAGTGAGTGTGAGGGGGTAAGGGTGACGGTGATGTAGTGAGTGTGAGTGGTTCAGGGTGACTGTCTTAGAGTAAGTGTGACGAGGTGAGAGTGACAGTGATGGAGTGAGTGTAAGCTGGTCAGTATGTCGGCGATGTAGTGAGTGTGAGACAGTGAGCCGATCAGGATGTCGGCGATGGAGGGAGTGTGAGGCAGTAAAGGTGACGGAGATGAAGTGAGTGTGAGGGGTTCAGTGTGACATTGATGGAGGGAATTCGATGGCGTCAGGGTGAAAACAATGGATTGAGTGTGAGGGGGTCAGCGTGAGGGCAATGGAGAGAGTGTGAGGGGATCAGGGTCACTATGATGGTGATCAAGTGTCAGGGGGACGGTGATGGAGTGAGTATGAGGGGGTCAGGGTGATGGTGGTGGAGCGAGTGTGAGGGGATCTGTGTGACGGTGGTGGAGTGAGTGTGAGTGTGTAAGGGTGACGGTGATGGAGTGAGTGTGAGAGGATCCGGGTGATGTTGATGGAGTGAATGTGAGGGGGACAAGGTGACAGTGATGGAGTGAGTGTGAGGGGGTGAGTGTGATGGTGATGGAGAGAGTGCGAGGAGGACAAGTTGACAGTGATGGAGAGGGTGTGAGGGGGTTAGTGTTACGGAGATGAAGTGAGTGTGAGGGGGACAAGGTGACAGTGATGAAATGAGTCTGAGAGGTTCAGAGTTACGTTCACTGACTGAGAGAGATGAGGTCAGGGCGACAGTGATGGAGTGAGTGTGAGCTGGTCAGGAAGACGGTGACAGAGTGACTGTGAGGGGGCAAGGTTGACGGTCAAGTGGACAGTGACGGAGTGAGTGCAAGGGGTCAGGGTGACGGTGATGGAGTGTGTGTGAGGCGGTCAGGGTGACTGAGATGGAGGGAGTGTGTGGGTTCACAATTAAGGTCACGGAATGTGTGTGAGGAGGTCAGCGTTACAGTGATGGAGTGATTGTGAGGTGGTCAGGAAGAAATTGACAGTGTGAGGGGGTCACGGTTACTGTGATGGAGTGAGTGTATGGAGATCAGGGTAGCAGTGACGGAGTGAGTGTGTGGTGTTCACGGTGATGATTACGGAGTGTGTGTGAGGTGGTCTGGGTGACAATTAGGGATTGGGTTTCAAGGGGTCAGGGTGACAGTGACGGAATGAGTGTGAATGGGGTCTGAGTGATGGTGATGGAGTGAGTGTGAGTGGGTCAGGGTTCTTATAACTGAGTGCGTTTGATGGCTTCATGGTGACAGTGACGGAGCGAGTGTGAGGTAGCCAGGGTAACAGCGTGAGTCTGAGGTGGTCAGGATGACTTTGAGGGTTTGAGTGGAAGGGGGCCAGGATGGCGGGGCGGACTGGGTGTGATTGAGTTTGTGTGACAGTGAATGTGTGGGGTCAGTGTGATGGTGATGAAGAGAGTGTGAGGTCGTCAAGGTTACAGTGATGGAGTGAGTGTGAAGTCGTCGGGGTGACAGTGAGGGATTGAATGTGAAGGGGTCAGGATGAGGGAAATGGAGTGAGTGTTAGGGGTCAGGGTGACGGAGGGAGTTCGATGGGGACAGGGTGAATGTAACAGACTACACTCTTATAGAGGTCAGGATACAAGTGATGAAGTGCGTGTGAGGGGGTCAGGTTGGCAGTTCCCGAATGTGTGTGCATCTGATGGGGTCAGGGTAATGGAGACAAGAGTGAGAGTCAGTGATGGAGTGTGTGTTAGGGATTCAGGGTAATGGTGATGGGTATGTGTGAGGTGGTCAGGGTGACGGATATGGAGTGAATGTGAGGGGGTCATGGTGACGGTAATGGAGTTAGTGTGAGGGGGTCAGTGTGACGGTATTGAAGTGAGTGTGAGGAGGCAGTGTAACGGTGATGGAGTGAGTGTGCGGGGTTCAGGGCGACGGAGATGGAATGAGTGTGATGGGGTCAGGGTGATGTGATGGTGTGAGTGGGACGGGGCAGAGTGACGGTGATTGAGTGAGTGTGAGGCGGTCAGGGTGACAGTGATGGTGCTGGTGCGAGTACGTCAGAGTGAAAATGATGAGGTGAGTGTGAGAGGGTCTGCGAGACAATGATGGAGTGAGAGTGAGAAAATCAGGGTGAGGGTGATGGAGTGAGTGTGAGGTGGTCAGGGTGACGGTGATGGAGTGAGTGTGAGGTGGTCAGGGTGTGGGTGAAGGAGTGAGTGCGAGGGGGTCAGGGTGACAGTGATGGAGTGAGTGTGAGGTGGTCAGCGTGAAGGTGATGGAGTGAGTGTGAGAGGGTCAGGGTGATAGTGATGGAGTGAGTGTGAGTGGGTCAGTGTGTCGGTGATTCAGTGAGTGTGAGGGGGTCAGGGTGGCGGCGATGGAGTGAATGTGAAGTGGTCACTGTGACGGTGATGGAGTGAGTGTGAGGGGGTCATGGTGACGGTGATGAGTGAGTGTGAGAGGGTCAGCGTGACGGTGATGGATGGAGTGTGAGGTGGGCAAGGTGATGGTGATGCTGTGTGTGAGGTGGTCTGGTTGATGGTGATGGAGTGAGTGTGAGGGGGTCAGGGTGACAGTGATGGAGAGAGTTTGAGGAGGTCAGAGGGATAGTGATGGAGTGAGTGTGAGGGAGCTGGATGACTGTGATGGAGTGAGTGTGAGGGGTCAGGGTAACGTTGATGCTATGAGTGTGAGGGGATCAGTGCGATGGTGATGGAGTGAGTGTGAGGGGATCAGTGTGACCGCGATGGAGAGTATGTGACGGGATCAGTGTGACAGTGATTGAGTGAGTGTGAGGGGTTCAGTGTGACGGTGATGGAGTGAGATTGAGGAGGTCAGAAGGACGGTGATGGAGTGAGTGTGAGGGAGTCAGGGTAATGGTGATGGTGTGTGTGAGGGGGTCAGGGTGTCAGATATGGAGTGGGTGTGAGGGGGTAAGGGGGACGGTGATGGAGTGAGTGTGAGGGGGTCA
>NC_057717.1:28084928-28088719 GCF_004010195.1 Chiloscyllium plagiosum | reverse complement strand
ATGGAGACTGTGTGGTGAGTGTCAGAGAGACAGTAACAGAGTAAGTGTTGGGCGGTCAGGGTGACAGTGACAGAGTGAGTGTGAGGGGTCTGTTTGACAGTGATGGGGTGAGTGTGAAGCGGGGTCAGTGTGATGATTGAGTAAGTGTGAGAATGACAAAGTGAGAATGTGGTCTCAGGGTGAGAGTTACAGAGTGAGTGTGAGGGCTTCATGGTCACGGTGATGGAGTGAGTGTGAGGGTTTCAGGGTGATGCTGACAGAGGGAATGAAAGTTCATCAGATTGATGGTGACCGAGTGAGTGTGAGCGGTTCAGGCTTACGAAGTGACTGTGAGGAGGATAGGGTAAGAATGACGGAGTGAGTGTGAGGGAGTCATCATGACGATTTTAGAGTCAGTCTAAGGATGTCAGGGGGAAGACGATGGAGTGAGTGTGGAGGGGTCAGGATGAAAGTGACGGAGTGAATGCAGAGAATCAGGCGTGATGCTAACGAAGTGAGTGTGGTGAGGCCAGGATGATAATGACATGTATGTAAGAGGTCAGCCTGACAGTCACAGTGTGAGTGTAGCGGGGTAGGAGTGACGGTGACGGTGAGTGTGAGCGGGTCAGTTTGATGATGACGGAGTGAGTTTAAGCGGGTCAGGCTGACGGAGTGACTGTGAGGAGGTCAGCATGACAATTTTAGAGTCAGTGTGACGGGGTCAGTGTGACAGTGACAGAATGAGTGTGAAAGGGTCAGAGTGACAGTGAAAGAGTGAGTGCAGGAAGTCAGGCGTGATGATAACAGAGTGAGTTGAGGGGTTATAGCGAAGGTGATGAAGTGGGTGTATGCGGGTCAGGGTGCATGTGACGGAGTAAGTGTGAGGGGTTCAGGCTGACAGTGATCGAATGTGTGTGAAGAAGTCAGGATGATTGTGACGGAGTGATAATGAGGGGGTCAGGCTGACAGTGATGGTGAGTTCGACAGTATCAGAGTGACAGTGACAAGTGAGTGAGAGGGGCCAGATAACTGTGATGGAGTTAGTGTGAGCAGGTCAAGTTCACATTGATGGAGTGCGTGTGCAGGGGTCTGGCTGATGGAGTGAGTGTGAGGTGTTCAGGTTGACGGTGATGGAGTGAGTGTGAGGGGGTCAGGGTAACAGTGATGGAGTGAATGTGAGAGGGTCAGGTTGACGGTGATGCAGTGAGTGTGAGAAGGTCAGGGTGAGGGTGATGGAGTGTTTGAGGGGGTCACAGTGACGGTGATTGAGTGAGTGTGAGAGGTGTAGAGTGACGTTGATGGAGTGAATGTGAGAGGGTCAGGGTTACGGTGATGGAGTGAGTGTGAGAAGGTCAGATTGAGGGTGATGGGAGTGAGTGTTAGTGGGACTGGGTGACAATGATGGATTAGGTGTGAGGGGGTCATGGTGACGGTGCTGGAGTGAGTGTGCGGGGGTCAGGGTGAAGGTGATGGAGTGAGTGAGAGGGGTCAGGGTGAGGGTGATGGAGTGAATGAGGGGTCACGGGGAAGGTGATGGAGTGAGTGTGAGGAGGTCAGTGTCACGGTGATGTCGTGAGTGTGAGGGTGTCAGTGTGACGGTGATGGAGTGAGTGTGAGGGGGTCAGAGTGATGGTGGTGGAGTGAGTCAGGGTGACGAAGATGGAGTGAGTGTGAGGGGATCAGGGTGAGAGTGATGCAATGAGTGTGAGGGTGTCATGTGACGGTGATGGAGTGAGTGTGAACTCTCAGGGTGAGGGTGGTGGAGTGAGTGTGATGGAGGCAGTGTGACAGTTATCGTGTGTGTGTGAGTGGGTCAGGATGATGGTGATGGATTCAGTAGGAGGGGTCAGTGTGACGGTGATGGAGCGAGTGTGAGAGGGTCAGGGTGACAGTGATGGAGTGAATGTGAGAGGGTCAGGTTGACGGTGATGCAGTGAGTGTGAGAAGGTATGGGTGAGGTTGATGGAGTGAGTGTAAGGGGGTCAGTGTGACGGTGATGGAGCGAGTGTGAGAGGGTCAGGGTCACGGTGATGCAGTGAGTGTGAGAAGGTCAGGGTGAGAGTGATGGAGTGTGTGAGGGGGTCAGAGTGACGGTGATTGAGTGAGTGTGAGGGGTGTAGAGTGTCGTTGGTGGAGTGAGTGTGAGAGTGTCAGGGTTACGGTGATGGAGTGAGTGTGAGAAGGTCAAGTTGAGGGTGATGGGAGTGAGTGTTAGTGGGGCAGGGTGACAGTGATGGAGTAGGTGTGAGGGGTTCATGGTGACGGTGATGGAGTGAGTGTGAGGGGGTCAGGGTGATGGTGATGGAGTGAGTGTGAGGGGGTCAGTGTGACGGTGATGGTGATAGTGCGAGCAGGTCAGAGTGGCAATGCCTGAGTGACTCTGAGAGAGTCTGGGTGACAATGATGGAGTGAGGATGAGAAAGTCTGGGTGTGGGTGATGGATTGAGCGTGAGGGGGTCAGGGTGACGGTGATGGAGTGAGTGTGAGGCGGTCAGGGAAATGGTGATGGAGTGAGTGTGAGGGGGTCAGGGTGATGGTGATTGAGTGAGTGTGAGGGGGTCAGGGCTCGTGAATGGAGTGAGTGTCAGGCGGTCATTGTGACTGTGATGGAGTGAGCGTGTGGGGTTCAGGGTGACGGTGATGGCGTGAGTGTGAGCTCTCAGGGTGTGGGTGGTGGAGTGAGTGTGATGGAGGCAGTGTGACGGTTATGGTGTGTGTGTGAGGGGGTCAGGGTGATGGTGATGGATTGTGTGGGAGGGGTCAGTGTGACGTGGATGGAGTGAGTGTGAGGCGGTCATTGTGACTGTGATGGAGTGAGCGTGTGGGGTTCAGGGTGACGGTGATGGCATGAGTGTGAGCTCTCATGGTATGGGTGGTGGAGTGAGTGTGATGGAGGCAGTGTGACGGTTATGGTGTGTGTGTGAGGGGGTTGGAGGCAGTGTGACAGTTATCGTGTGTGTGTGTGAGTGGGTCAGGGTGATGGTGATGGATTGAGTGGGAGGGGTCAGTGTGACGGTGATGGTGATGGTGATGGATTGTGTGGGAGGGGTCAGTGTGACGTGGATGGAGTGAGTGTGAGGCGGTCATTGTGACTGTGATGGAGCGTGTGTGAGAGGGTCAGGGTGACAGTGATGGAATTAGTGTGAGAGGGTCAGGGTCACGGTGATGCAGTGAGTGTGATGGGGTCAGGGTGACAGTGATGGAGTGTGTGTGAGGAGGTCAGAGTGACGGTGATTGAGTGAGTGTGAGGGATGTAGAGTGACGGTGGTGGAGTGAGTGTGAGAGGGTCAGCGTTACGGTGATGGAGTGAGTGTGAGAAGGTCAGGTGAGGGTGATGGGAGTGAGTGTTAGTGGGACAGGGTGACAGTGATGGAGTAGATGTGAGGGGGTCATGGTGACGGTGATGGAGTGAGTGTGAGGGTGTCAGGGTGATCGTGATGGAGTGAGTGTGAGGGGGCCAGGGTGACAGTGATGGAGTGAGTGTGAGTGGGTCACGGTGATGATGATGGGGTGAGTATGAGTGGGTCAGACTGTCGGTGATTGAGTGAATGTGAGGGGGTCAGGGGAGTTGGATGGAGTGAGTGTCAGGCGATCAGTGTGACTGTGATGGAGTGAGTGTGTGGGTTTCAGGGTGACGGTGATGGCGTAAGTGTGAGGGGATCAGGTTGAGAGTGATGGAGTGAATGTGAGGGTTTCAGCATGTCAGTGATGGAGTGAATGTGAGGGGGTGAGTGTGATGGTGATGGAGTGAGTGCGGGGGGTACAAGGTGACAGTGAGGGAGTGAGTTTGGGGGGGTCAGGGTGACGGTGCT
>NC_057717.1:28077369-28084530 GCF_004010195.1 Chiloscyllium plagiosum | reverse complement strand
GTCAGGGTGATGTTGATGGCGTTAGTGTGATGGGGTCAGTGTAATGGTGACGGTGTGTGTGAGGGGGTCATGGTGACGGTCATGGAGTGAGTGGGAGGGGGTCAGGGTGATAGTGATGGAGAGAGAGTGAGAAGGTCAGTGTGAGGGTGATGGAGTTAGTGTTAGTGTGACAGTGCGACTGTGATGGAGGAGATGTGAGGGGGTCAGGGTGACGGTGACGGGGTGAGTGTGAGGGGTCAAGGTGACAGTGATGGAGTGAGTGTGAGGGGGTCAGTTTGACGGTGATGGAGTGAGTGTGAGAGGGTCAGGGTGACGGTGATGGATTGAGCGTGACGGTGTCAGGGTGACGGTGATGTAGTCAGTGTATGTAACGGGGAGAGTGAGAGAGTGTGTGTGGAGCAGATAGGGAGAGTGTGCATCAGTGTATCTAACGGGGTGATTGAGAGTATGTGCTTGTCCAGATGAAAACACAGATAGATCCAGCAGATCCCGTTGCCCATATACTCTCACTCTGTGGTTTCAGAGCTTCCCCTCTCTGCAGCCTCTGCTCCATTTGTTGTTCATGTTGCAGATTGAGAAGCTGTACTACATTCCCCATGCTCCATCCAAAGTGGGGTCACCAAATGCTCAGGTCTGCCTGAATGTCTGAGGGAGGTCACAGCACAACCTCCAGCAAACCATCCCCAGCCCCTCCACTAACTTTTCAATAGCAGGAGTCAGTCAGAAACCACTCAGCTACATGTTAGATGTCTGTTATTTTACAATTATACTACAAGATTTTCCTTGTGTTACTGACCGCACGGTCAACTGAGAGAAACAGGCGCATACCAAGTTTCAAACACGTGCGTCAAAGCTGCTGGAACACCCTTGTCCATGGAACACCACATGAGACACATCGGGAAGTGAACAACAGCCTGACACACACCATTTCAATGTTACTGAGATTCACAATGCCAGCACACGATGCATGAGGGGGGTCAAAACCTAAGGCCAGGGAAAGATACAGAAGAAAAACAAATAATTTATTAATTGATAACTTGCTGAAAATATGGATAAGGAGATGGGGGGATCTGAATAACGTGATAAGAGAGACAATGGTGGGTCCAATACTAAGAAAGCAAACATTGAATGGAGACATTTACCAGATCGGTTAGAATGGTACATTGCCTCAAATTCTGAACTGGGGTAAGGTAATGGCTAAGATGGAGAGTTGTGCAGGCCGTGCTTGTGGTTTACTCCATAAACTGGATTGTCTGCACAGCAGGGGGACCATTGCAAACCTTTGCCAGGATATTGCAACCCTCTACCACACCCTCTCTCTCCGACCTTTGAGCCAGTTTTGTAACCAAATGACTTTCATATGAACCAACCTTGTTAAACAGATGACCATGTACAATGTTATTCAACGCCTTACTGAAGTCCATATCGACAATGTACAGCACTCTATCTAAATTAATCTTCTTCTTCAAAGAAATCTCAGTCAAGTCAGTGAGACACAATATTGCTTGCACAAAGTCATGTTGACTATCCCTCGTCAGTCGTTACCTTTGAAAATGCTTGAAAATCATATGCCTCATAATCCCTTCCAACAACTTACCTACCATAAACGTCAGGCTCACTGGCTTTTCCTTATTACCCTTAATAAATCCTTTAAGTAGTGGCACCACGTTAGCCAACCTCCACTATTCCGACACTTTACCCGTGGCTATTGATGATAGCAAGGGGCCCAGCAATCACTTCCCTAGCTTCCCACAGAGTTCGAGCATGCATCCAATAAAATCCAGAACATTTTCCTTCCTTTGCATGTTTTAAGACCTCCAGCAGCTCCCCTGTAATACAGACACATTCGAAGATGTCACTACTTATTTCCCAAGTTTTCTAGCTTCCATATCCTCCTTCACAGTAAATACCGATACAAAATATTCGTTCAGTACCTCCCCCATTTCCGTTGGTTCTGCACATGGGCAGTCTTGCTAATCTTTAAGGATGTCCTATTCTCTCCACAGTTACTCTTTTGTCCTTGACGTATTTGTAGAATTCTTTTGGATTCTCCTTAACTCTATTTGCCAAAGCTATCTCATGTTCCCTCTTTATGCTTCCAATTTCCCTCTTAACGATACTCTTGTTGCCTTTAGACTCTTCTAGTGATTCACGTTAATTCAAGAATTAAAAGGCAAATGATGACCATTCCGATTGTCGGAAAAATCCATCAGGCTCACTGACACCTTTTAAGGAAACAAACTGTCATCCTTAGCAGGTCTGGCCTACAAGTGACTCCAGACCAAGAACAATGTGGTTGACTGTTGACTGCCTTCTGGGCAATTAGGGATGGGTAATAGATGCTTGCCTAGTCAGGGACCCCCTCATCCCGTGAATGAATTAAGGAAAAAAACCCTCAATTCCTGCTGTATATACGTGCCACATGCTTCCCTTTTATCCATGACCAGAACCTCAACTTCTCCAATCCCACAGAATTCCTTACACGTACCAGCGTTACCCTTCACCCTAACAGGGACATAATGTCTCTATCTTCCAGACATCTCATTTTTGAAGGCTTCACACTTCTCCCCTTCTCTGCGAATATCTGTCCCAATCGACTTTGGAAAATTCTTGATTAATATCATCAAAATTGGCTTTTCAACAGTTTAGAACTTTAAGTTTTAAACATGGTTCATGCTTTTCTATCTCTATTTTGAAACTAATGGAATAATAATGACTTGCCATAAAGTGCTCCCGCACTGATACCTCAACCACCCCCTCCCCCTGCCTTATCTCCAAAGGCTAAGGTCACGTTTAGCTCCTTCCCTGTGATGGAGAGCATTGGTCAAGCAGCTGCAGCGTTGTAACTGGGACTGGGGTCAGCAGAGTCTTCAACTCATTGGGTTAAATCTAACAATAATTTGTTTCAGTGACATTTTCATTGAGTGAGACACAGGGATTGTCTGTACGAGGCTGAGCTGGTTTCCTGGTGCTATCTTATGGAACTCACCTCATTAACGACCCACACCACACCATGGTGTCCCTCTCATTCATACCAGCCCGATTCTCACAACCATCATGGCTGGAGGTACTCACCAACGCACAGATGCCCCTGGATATTCCATGATTCCAGACACTGGTACCATCTTTAAAAGGCCAATGGGCACACGGTTGAGATTTCTCTGTTCGGAGATGACCTGCACTGTTTAGCCCGAGCATGGCAGCGAAGGGGCAATTAAACCACGGTTTGTCGACAGGGGCACGGAGGTCCTGGTGGATGGGCTAGTACAGGGGGGGCCATTCTCTTTCCAGAGGGGGCCACACTACCAGACCCACTGAGCATGATCTGAGCTCACCACCCAGCTCAGTGCAGTATCTGCGGTCTGAGGAAATGTCCAGCAATACAGGACAAGCATCAAGAACCTTCCCCGCTCCATCAGGATAAGGTTCACCTTAATCTGTCTGCTCCCTCACACTCACTGTCTATCTGTTATAGCACCGACACACGAACAAGGCTCATGCTCCACCCCTCTCACTGCTGCAAGCAGCACCTTCCTTCTCTCTCTTTCCCCTCCAATATATCTCTCTCTTTAATAACACTTTTTGGATACAACACTAAGGAATGACTCCCTCTGGACACATCACCATCTCCACCTCCCCACACACACCAGCACGAAAAGCAGACACCCCACTCCCATCTTCACTCCCTCCCTCCACTTCTCGCAATCCAAGAGAAACAGCCTGGAATAGGACGGAAAGGGACAAGCCGGATGGTGGAGTGCCCGATATCCATCTCCCCACCACCGCCCGTACCTGTGTGTCTGTATTTGACTCTGTGAGTATCGATATAGAATTGCAGGTCTGGCCGTCTCTGTAGTGTTGAAAATGAAACAATCTCTCCCTCAGCTGGCCTCCCCACCCTACTGCAGTGACAGTGGCAGAGAGTGACAACCCTCGAGGATTCAGACTGTGAGGGAAAGAGAGTGAGAGAGCTCATAGCACGATCCAAACTGACAGCACGATGAATACACACACACACACACACACACACACGTAGGCTCACACACACAATGCTGGTAGATGGAAGGTTGAAAATATACTTGGGTCTGTCAGAATGCAAATGTTCACCTCTGAGTAATCCATTTTGTCAGGAGATGACAAGAATTGATTTCTCATTCTGTGACTTGCACTGTTTAAAACTTATGAGAGAAACTATTGAAAAGACCTGAAAAAAGCCCAGTAGTGTTGTTAATGACGCAGGAACAACATTGCTCAGTATCGGACAAAACAGCTCTATGCTTCCAAAGATATTATTGGAAAAATCAAACGACCATGCAATTTGAGAGATTCACAGTAAAGGATTTGTTATCTTCTGTTATCAATCTGCCATTGATGCAGTGGTATGGGGAGGCCAGCAGAGGGTAGTATTGTATGAATCTAATCACAAAACTCAGAGTGGAGTACTGCTGCCTCACAGCACCAGGCACCCGGGCTCGATTCCACCCTCGGGCGATTGTCTGTGTGGAGTTTCACGTTCTCCCCGTGTCTGCGAGGGTTTCCACCGGACTCTCCTGTTTCCACCCACTGTCCAAAAATGTGGATGTTAGGTGAATTGGCCATGCTAATTGTCCATACTGCCCAGGCATGTGTAGGTTAGGGGCATTAGTCATGAGTAAACGTAGGATAGTATTTTAACGGGTCTGGGTGGGTTACTCTTCAATGGGTCAGTGTGGATGTGCTGGGTCGAAGGGTCTGTTTCCACATTGCAGGAATTCTATGAACTCTGCGAACAACAGGGACAGACAGAGACAGAGGAGGAGGGAGACTTTGATTCCAATTTCAATATATTTACTTCAAAAGCAACTTTGCACAGAGATGCAGACAGAGGTACACACAAACTGACATACTGACACTAACACACATAACATATGCACACAGAGATACGCACACAGATATGGACGCTTACACACAAACACAAGAACATAACACAAGAACATAACATTTCGGCACACACTGTCTTTAATACAGAGATATATACGTTTTTATTAATAAGTTATCAATGGTCAGTTGGAGAAGGCAGGAAAATGGGGTTGAGATCTATTGTAGCCACGATCAAATATCATGGTAGACAAGATGGGCTGAATGGCCTAATTCTGCTCCAGGGTTCATTGCTCATATGATCCTGTGGTGACTAGAATTGTCTTTCTACGACGTCAGTGGAGGCTGAATTTGATAAGCATTTGATTTAGGAGCGTTAATGAGAATGAGAACAGGCTTGAGGGGCTGAATAGTCGATATATGTTCGTAATTGGCGACTCCTTATATATCAAAAGAGTGGTGATTTGTTTGAGGGGAACACATTTTGAGAATAAGGATCTTCCCATTTCTGACTGAGACAGGGATGTTCCTTTCTCTTTAGGGTTGTATGATATGTGGTGTTCTCATGCCGAAGTAGCAAGGTTCCGTTCCATAGATCTTTGATGAACAAGATATTCCATGTTTATTAGGAACTGACAGGAAGGGGATGCTTAGTTACAATCACATCAACAATGCAAATTCTGAATGGTGCAGCAGGTGCGATGGGGCTGAATGGCCAGTTGCTGCCCCTAACCGATATGTTGTTCTCTCAACCACTCAATAATGTTACAGAGGTAAAGAAAGATCCCATTTAGCCAGTCAACATTGTTATAATGAGACAGACGGAGACCATTCTGTCATCTAAGGATTTACACAGGAATAGATTGAAGTCATTCAGCCCGCTAAGTACATTACACAGTGTAGGGTGAGGCCATCTTACCTTTATAGCTTACTGCCCAGCAACAGGGGAAACCTGGTAAACTATCAGGGAATAAACATTCAGGATAAATGCTTATATTCAGGTTGTAAAGTTGTAACTTGGTGTAATGCCTCAGGAATCAGTGTGACATTATCAACAATTTACAATCTATACCAATGACTTGGATGAGGTGACTGATTAGATTGGAGCTCAATTACTTCATTTACCAAGATAGTCATTTCACAGCATATGGAGACTCTGCAATGGGATATTGACAGGGGAAGTTAGTGAGCAAACTTTGGAAGAAAACAGTATAACAAGGGCTAAGGGAAGTCAGTGCCCAGAACAGATAAAATAACAGTAACCTACTGAAATGGAGAGAACATCGCAGAACGCATTGGTCCGGAGGGATGTGTGTGTCCCGGTACATGAGCCATATAAACCTCGTCAGCAGATTCCGCAAGTGATTAGGGAAGTGTATTTAATGATGCTGTTTCATGCAAAGGCTATCGGGTATAATCATCGGGATGTTTTACTGTATCTGTACATGATGATTCTGAGACTACATCGAATGTAGTGTATGTAGTGATGAACCCTGAAATTGAAAGAAAAAAATAAGCAATTATTGTAGAAGCTTTTCACAGATGCTTCAATTTACTCCTTGCTAGAATGAAGGCCTGATAGAATCATAGTGTCATACAGCACGGAAACAGAACCTTCAGTACAGCTCATTTGCACTGACCAGATATTCCAATCTGATGTAAAACCATTTGCCAACATGAGACCCATAACTCTCTAAACCTTTCTTATTCATATCCCCATCCATTGCCTCTTACATTTTGTAATTGTACCAGCCTCCACCACTTTCACTGCCAGCTCGTCCCATACACATACCCTCTGTTTGAAAAAGATACCACTCAGGTATCTTTTTAATTTTCCCCTCTCACTTTAAATCTTTGCCCTCTGGTTTGGACTCCTCCAGCCTTGGAAAATAACCTTGGCTGATCCCGTACCCATGCCCCTCATGGCCTCTACAAGGTCAGAGTACTTCAGGCCAGAGAATCAGAGCTGATCATATTGAACCAAATAAGACCATGAGGAGAGTGTATTGGGGCATAGCTGAGGGATGAGAGAATAAAACTGAAGATTGCAGTTTAGAAAACAACGCAATCATTTTAACATAGGTACTATAAAGACATGAATTTATTGTACAAAAATTATGCAGACACAAATAAATATACCTTCAAATTATAAATTACAAATTATTCCTAAATAGAGCAGGTAACGGGGATGGAGTCATTCAATCAGGAGAATGTTCAACCAGACCTTACCTAGTCCAGGTTGGTGTTTGGGTCACATTATTGCATGTTTCAGATCAGAGAGGGAGCAAATGCAACCTGTCGTAG
>NC_057717.1:28076429-28076869 GCF_004010195.1 Chiloscyllium plagiosum | reverse complement strand
AGAAGCTTGATTAGTCTTGATCATGCTGACATAAGTAGCGAAGATGTGTTGGGTAGGAAAGTGGTTATTAAGGTAGACAAATCCCCAGGACCGAATGGGATCTATCCCAAGTTGCAGAGGGAGGCAAGAGGGGAAATAGCTGGGACCCTGACAGATATCTTTGTGGAATCCTTAAATACAGGTGAGGTGCTGGAGGATTGGAGGGTAGCTTATGTTGTCCCCCTGTACAAGAAGGGTAGTAGGAATATTCTGGGTAACCAAGGACGAGTGTGCATGACGTCAGTGGTGGGAAAGTTTCTGGATAAGTTACTGAGGGATAGGATCTACTTATATTTAGAAAAGAATGGGTTTACAGTGATAGGCAAAATGGTTTTGTACAGGGGAGATCGGGCTTTACCAACTTAATTGAGCCCTTTGAGGAAGTGAGCAATTTGCTAGAT
>NC_057717.1:28073026-28075951 GCF_004010195.1 Chiloscyllium plagiosum | reverse complement strand
GAAGATTTACGAGGATGGAAGGTGCCGATGATGAAGGAAGGTTGAGTAGGTTAGGTTTATATTCATTAATAAAAAGGAGATTGAGGGGGTACCTGATTGAGGTGTACAAAATCGTGAAGGGTATCGACAGGGTGGATAGAGATAAGCTTTTTCCGAGGGTGAAGGGTTCAATAACGAGAGGTCACGCTTTCAAGGTGAGAGGTGGAAAGATTAAGCGGGATACACGCGGCAAGTACTTCACACAGAGGGTGGTGGCCGTTTGGAACGCGTTGCCAGCAGAGGTGGTAGAAGCAGGCACGGTAGATTTGTTTAAGATGCGTGTGGACAGATGTAGTAGATGGAGAGCAGAGGGATACAGATGCTTAGGAATTGACCGACAGGTTCAAACAGTACATTTGGATCGGCTCAGACTTGGAGGCCGAAGGGCCTGTTCCTGGGTTGTAAATTTCCTTTGTTCTTTTTTGTTGACTTATACATTCCTTTTCATGTTGTATTTATTAGAAGGTGAGAGGTTGGGAAGTGCTTTTCCAAAAAGGACCGGAAATTCCTTGGTCACAAATCACGAACAGAATTCCTGCAGGGCATCCATTAACCAGGACATGAAATGAAATGTCAGCCTTCATTATAAAATGAATCATGTGTAGGAGTTGTGGAGTGTTTTTGAGGCAGTATTTCGGCTATTGTGGACAGACTTCCTGACCTTTATAAATCAACGGTCTCCTTGTCACAGAGGCAGTGCAAAGCTGTTTTCTCAGAATAATCTCTGGGATGATGGTAAAATGAAGAGAGTGTGAAGGAAATGGATGTTTAATTTGTCGCACGGTGAGGGAATAAGAGTTAACTGCATTGAAACTTGAAGATTATGGACGAACACACATTATGTTCAGAGATAGACATTGATGGCACAAGAAATACATTTTCCCCAAGATAGGTGCTTCTTGGTAATTTATGTACCTCTGTGAAGCTCCAATGTCAGGTTGGAGAGAGCTTCAGGCTCTGAATGAGCTCTCATTGCATCAATGTGCAGTTGGTGTGTGACCCTGCACTGAAAGTCACATTATTCACAAATCTGTCAGCAGCTACAATGCTTACCTCCTGAAAATGTTAGCAGTTCCCAACAGCTTCTGACCTCCATAAGGAATATCGGTCTGCCTTATCGGAAATGTCCTCCCTCCTCACCGTCAACAAACCATATTAATGTATCCATTGTGTACCATTAGCAATGGATCCAAGAGGAACGGCATGGAGCAGTCTATCCATGCAGTCTCTGTTTCATTGGTTTGTCATGTTTGTTCGTAGATAACATCCTCCTATATCTGTACAAAGGGTTTGAGCGGCTGAATTGTCACCTCCTATTGCCATGGAAGACGCTCAAGAACCTGACTTTGCAACCAACCCGTGGTTCCTGTTTAGCAGCTCAATGTGTTTGACTGGGCTCCTTATCTTCCTGTGTAATAGTCAGGAGAGAATGAATGGGCTATCCCTCTTCTTATCCAATAGCACTGATGGGCGGAATGACCTCCTCATATTCCTGTGAAGTGAGCGTGAGGTCTGAATGACCACAGTATCCAGCAGGACTGTTACATGCATATTACCGACACTTCAACAGCACCAGCCTGAATGCTGTCCGGGTCTTCTTGCACATGGACACAGGCTGCTTCAGGAGCTGAGGGGGGGCACAATGTTCTGAACATTACATGATTTTCAGTCAACATCACCACTTCTGAGATTCTGATGGGGGGGAAAGACACCAAGTCATAAATGAGGATGTTTGTGCTGTGGATCTCCCGCAGAGATGTCCCGAGACTGAGATGGGACATGTCGAAGAACCACAAACATCTTCTTTGTGCTGAATCACTCCAACCGGTGGGGAGGTTACCCTTGAGTTCCATTAAGTTCCATTTTCTTCAGGTTCCTTGATACCATCCTCAGTTAAACATTGCCTTGTTGTCAGGGTCATCCACTATCACCTGGTCTTTATATATTTGGTTCATGTGAATAGGTCACAGTGTATGTGTTTCCTTCTCACATAGGGGTGTAACCATCGTGACTTCTCTATCCCAGAGAGGTTGGGGAGATAGATCATTGAGATAGTGTGAAGACAGGGATGGATGGATGTTTGACACGGCAGGCACTCCAGGAGTTGGGGCATAGAGCAGATCAGCCATGATCTTATTGAAGGGAAAGGCAGGCAGTAAGGGCTGAATGGCCTACTCTGGTTCTCATGTTCTTGAATTCTGTTTTTGGAAAGATCATCGTTGTTATTTTACTGCTTGTCCTGTGAAGGAATGTTGTAGTCAAAGAGGCCAGATGATTTTGTGAGCAATATCTGGGTAGAGAATAGGGTTATTATTCACTGTGAATCTGGGTCAACAGCATGACAAATAAATGGAGACAGGGGAACTTCTGTAAAGAGAGAGGCGGGGACTGTTTCACAGTAACAACAACTTTTTTTTTACCAAGAACGTTTTCCAATCCACACCAAATCATGTTTGACTGTATTCAGGGGCTGAAAATGTGTTGCTGGAAAAGCGTAGCAGGTCAGGCAGCATCCAGGGAATAGGAGAATAGACGTTTCGGGCATAAGCCCTTCTTCAGGAATGAGGAAAATTTGTCCAGCAGGCTAACATAAAAGGTAGGGAGGAGGGACTTGGGGGTGGGGCGTCAGAAATGTGATAGGTGGAAAGAGGTCAAGGTGAGGGTGATAGGTCAGACTGGGGTGACCTATCACCAGACCTCACTTTCTCCTCAGAGATTTCAACCTACTGCGAATCCTCTTACAAGGATGCTTTCCTTGAAGAAGCTCTCTTCCTCCCTCTACAAAGATTTCAGTGAGTCCCTCTCTCACTGCACACCCCAGGTCATCCCCCCACCCCAGTCTGACCTATCACCCTCACCTTGACCTCTTTCCACCTATCACATTTC
>NC_057717.1:28052622-28071882 GCF_004010195.1 Chiloscyllium plagiosum | reverse complement strand
GGGCAGGAGCAGGCGGAGACAATGGGTCGGCCGGGGCAGTCAGGTTTGTGGATTTTGGGCAGGAGGTAGAAGCGGGCGGTGCGGGGTTGTGGGACTATGAGGTTGGAGGGGGTGGATGGGAGATCCCCAGAGGTGTATTCAGGGGCTGAATGGTCACCTCTGTTTCTGTGCACCATGTAGTAGGAGTAACTGGTCTCCAACTGCTCCTGAGTAGCGGATTGAGGGGCTGAATGAAATGGGGAAAAGTAGGACTGAGGAACAGGAGTGGGTCCCTGCCCCACCAGACACTAAGGTTGTGGCTGATCAGATTGTGGTCACAGCCCCTCGGTCCTGTCTGCAGTTCATTATCCTTCAGTCACTTTCCCGTCAAATATTTAACTAACACACTTTTGAATAAATGCAAACACACAGGTGCCACAAACCTATGGGGAGGAGCAATTCCCAATCAAATGGCCTTTTGAGAATTTCTCCTTATCCCTGCTCCTACCGAGGTTAGAGAGTCATTGCTTCTTTTTCTAGTCCCACTCCTCCAGACGTCACGACAAATTATCATTGTAACTAAGTTTGTGATATGGTAAATGATATCCGTCTCAGACTGGGTCAGGTGCAGTGTAAGGAACAAGTCAGACAGGTTTATTAAATTTGTAAACAATCTAAAACAAAAGCACAGTTACTCGAAATACGATGGATACATAAATGATATAGAGTTTGAACATTGACAATATGTACATCAACATTTATTTTTCTATAAATCTGAGACACAGAAATATGCACACAAAGACACACGCACACACACACACGTCTAAAGGCAAACAGAAAAAAATGAAACTCTGCAGAATATTAATTCGAAAGGGCTTTGTCCAAATAACATTTAATTTCATGACAAAATCAACATTGAAAATGTTTGAATTGTTATTCTGCCTCTGAAGTGATTCTGCCTCACAGAAGCTGCTAGCACTGGGGTTTCTCCTGGAACAGTTGGATTTGGCTGAATTCCCTTTGCTGTAGGCAGTGGAGAGATTGCAATGAATCCTCAACAGGAACCCTCAAAGAGTGCTAAAGATGGCTGGTTGGTTTTCAGCTCTCATATGTTGCGGTAGAGAAGTGCAAGTAGAGACGGAGAAATGGCCGTTGCTTCTACGACGGGTTGCATTTGCTCTCTCACTGATCGGAAACATGCAATAATGTGACTCGACTAGGTAAGGTCTGGTTGAACATTCTCCTGATTGAATGACTCCATCCCCGTTACCTGCTATATTTAGGAATAATTTGTAGTTTATAATTTGAAGGTATATTTATTTGTGTCTGCATAATTTTTGTACAATAAATTCATGTCTTCATAGTACCTGTTTTAAAATGATTGTGTTGTTTTCTAAACTGGAATCTTCAGTGTTATTCTCTCATCCCTCAGCTACGCCCAATGCACTCTCCTCGTGGTCTTATTTGATTCAATATGATCAGCTCTCATTCTCAGGCCTGAAGTACACTGACCTTGTAGAGGCCATGAGGGGCATGGGTGCGGGATCAGCCAAGGTTATATTCCAAGGCTGGAGGAGTCCAAAACAGAGGGCAAAGATTTAAAGTGAGAGGGGAAAATTAAAAAGATACCTGAGTGGTAATTTTATCACACAGAGGGTAGTGCGTGTATGGGACGAGCTGGCAGTGAAAGTGGTGGAGGCTGGTACAATTACAACATTTAAGAAGCGATGCATGGGTATATGAATAAGAAAGGTTTAGTGAGTTATGGGTCTCATGTTGGCAATTGGTTTTATATCAGATTGGAATATCTGGTCAGTGCAAATGAGCTGGACTGAAGGGTCTGTTTCCGTGCTGTATGACACTATGATTCTATCCGGCCTTCATTCTAGCAGGGAGTAAAGTGAAGCATCTGTGAAAAGCTTCTACAATAATTGCTTATTTTTTTCTTTCAATTTCAGGGTTCATTACTACTTACAATACATTCGATGTAGTCTCAGTATCATCATGTACAGATACAGTAAAACATCCCGATGATTATACCCGATAGCCTTTGCATGAAACAGCATCATTAAATACACTTCCCTAATCACTTGCTGAATCTGCTGACTAGGTTTATATGGCTCATGTACCGGGACACACACATCCCTCTGTACCAATGCGTTCTGCGATGTTCTCTCCATTTAAGTAGGTTACTGTTATTTTATCTGTTCTGAGCACTGACTTCCCTTCGATCTTGTTATACTGTTTTCTGCCAAAGTTTGCACACTAACTTCCCCTGTCGGTATCCCATTGCAGAGTCTCCATATGCTGTGAAATGACTATCTTGGTAAATGAAGTAATTGAGCTCCAATCCAATTAGTCACCTCATCCAAGTCATTGGTACAGATTGTAAATTGTTGATAATGTCACACTGATCACTGAGGTATTCCACCAAGTTACAACTTTACAACCTGAATATAAACATTTATCCTGAATGTTTATTCCTTGATAGTTTACCAGGTTTCCCTTGTTGCTGGGCAGCAAGCTAGAAAGTTAGGATAGCCTCATCCTACACTGTGTAATGTATTTAGCGGGCTGAATGACTTCAATCTATTCCTGTGTAAATCGTTAGAGGGCAGAATGGTCTGCGTCTGTCTCATTATAACGATGTTGACTGGCTAAATGGGATCTTCCTTTACCTATGTAACATTATTGAGTGGTTGAGAGAACAACATATCGGTTAGGGGCAGCAGCTGGCCATTCAGCCCCTCGCGCCTGCTGCACCATTCAGAATGTGCATTGTTGATGTGATTGTAACTGAACATCGTTCTTCCTGTCAGTTCCTAATAAATATGGATTATCTTGTTCATCAAAGATCTATGGAACGGAACCTTGCTACTTCGGCATGAGAACACCACAGAACATTCAACCCTAAAGCGAAAGGAACATCCCTGTCTCAGTCAGAAATGGGAAGATCTTTATTCTTAAAATGTGTTCCCCTCAAACAAATCACCACTCTTTTGATATATAAGGAGTCGACAATTACGAACATATATCGACTATTCAGCCCCTCAAGCCTGTCTACATTCTCATTAACGCTCCTAAATCAAATGCTTACCAAATTCAGCCTCTACTGACGTCGTAGAAAGACAATTCCAGTCACCACAGGATCATTTGAGCAATGAACCCTGGAGCAGAATTAGGCCATTCAGCCCATTTTGTCTACCATGACATTTGATCGGGGCTACAATATGTCTCAACCCCATTTTCCTGCCTTCTCCAACCGACCATTGATACCATATTAATAAAAACGTATATATCTCTGTATTAAAGACCTTGTGTGCCTATATGTGGGGTTATGTTCGTGTGTTTGTGTGTAAACGTCCATATCTGTGTGTGTATCTCTGCGTGCATATGTATGTTAGTGTCAGTATCTCGGTTTGTGTGTATCTGTGTCTGCATCTCTGTGCAAAGTTGCTTATGAAGTAAATATATTGAAATTGGAATCCAAGTCTCCCTCCTCCTCTCTCTCTGTCTGTCCCTGTTGTTCGCAGAGTTCATAGAATTCCTAAAGTGTGGAAACAGGCCCTTCGACCCAACACATCCACACTAACCCTTCGAAGAGTAACCTACCCAGACTCTTTCAAATACTGTCCTACGTTTACTCATGACGAATGCCCCATCCTACACATCCCTGGGCACTATGGACAATTTAGCATGGCCAATTCACCTAACATCGCACCTTTGGACAGTGGGTGGAAACAGGAGAGACCGGTGGAAACCCTCGCAGACACGGGTAGATTGTGAAACTCCACACAGACAATCGCCCGAGGATGGAATCGAGCCCTGGTCCCTGGTGCTGTGAGGGAGCAGTACTCCCCTCTGAGTTTTGTGATTAGACTCATTTAATACTACCCTCTGCTGGCCTCCCCACACCACTGCATCAATGCCAGAGTTTTTACTCTCTCCGAAGATAACAAATCCTTTACTGTGAATCTCTCAAATTGCACGTTCGTTTGATTTTTCCAATAATATCTTTGGAAACAGAGCTGTTTTATCCGATACTGAGCAATGTTGTTCCTGCGTCATTAGCAACACTACTGGGCCTTTTTCAGGACTTTTCAATACTTTCTCTCATAAGTTTTAAACAGTGCAAGTCACAGAATGAGAAACCAATTCATGTCATCTCCTGACAAAATGGATCACTCAGAGGTGAACATTCCCACTCTGACAGGCCCAAATATATTTTCAACTTTCCATCTGCTAGCATTGTGTGTGCGAGGCTGTGCGTGTGTGTGTGTATTCATCGTGCTGTCAGTTTGGATCGTGCTATGAGCTCTCTCACTCCTCAAGAGTTGTCACTCTCTGCCGCTGTCACTGCAGTAGGGTGGGGAGGCCAGCTGAGGGAGAGATTGTTTCATTTTCAGCACTACAGAGACAGCCAGACCTGCACTTATATATAGATACTCACAGAGTCAAATACAGACACACAGGTACGGGTGGTGGTGGGGAGATGGATATCGGGCACTCCACCACCCGACTTGTCCCTTTCCGTCCTATACCAGGCTGTTTCTCTTGGAATGCGAGAAATGGAGGGAGGGAGTGGAGGTGGGAGTGGGGGTACCTGCTTTTCGTGCTGGTGTGGGTGTGGGGGGGTGGAGATGGTGATGTGTCCAGAGGGAGTCAGTCCATAGTGTTGTAAATAAACAGTGTTATTAAAGAGAGAGATATAGTGGAAGGGAAAGAGAGAGAGAAGGAAGGTGATGCTTGCAGCAGTGAGAGGGGTGGAGCATGAGCCTTGTTCGTGTGTCGGTGCTAGAACAGATATACAGTGAATGTGAGGGAGCAGAGAGATTAAGGTGAGGCTTATCCTGATGGAGCGGGGAAGGTTATTGATGCTTGTCCTGTATTGCTGGACATTTCCTCAGACCGCAGATACTGCACTGAGGTGGGTGGTGGGCTCAGACCATGCTCGATGGGTCTGGTGGTGTGGCCCCCTCTGGGAAGAGAATGGTCCCCCTCTGTACTAGCCCATCCACCAGGACCTCCGTGCTCCTGTCAACAAACTGTGGTTTAGTTGCCCCTTATCTGCCATGCTCGGGGTAAACTGTGCAGGTCATCTCCGAACAGAGAAATCTCAACCGTGTGCCCATTGGCCTTTTAAAGATTGTGCCAGTGTCGGGGATCATGAAATATCCAGGGGCATCTGTGCGTGGGTGAGTACCTCCAGCAATGATGGGTGGGAGAATCAGGCTGGTATTGAATGAGAGGGACGCCATGGGGTGGTGTGGGTAGTTAATGAGGTGAGTTCCATAAGATCGCACCAGGAAACTAGCTCAGCCTCGTACAGACAATCCCTCTGTCTCGCTCAATGAAAATGCCACTGAAACAAATTATTGTTAGATTCAACCCAATGAGTTGAAGACTCTGCTCACCGCATTCCCAGTTACAACGCTGCAGCTGCTTGACCAATGCTCTCCATCACAGGGAAGGAGATAAAAGTCACCCTACCCTTTGGAGATAAGGCAGTGGGGAGTGGGCGGTTGAGTTATCAGTGGGGGAGCACTTTATGGCAAGTCATTATTATTCCATTAGAGATGGAAAAGCATGAACCATGTCTAAAACTTAATGTAATAAATTGTTGAAAAGCCAATTTTGATGATATGAATCAAGAATTTTCCAAAGTCGATTGGGACAGATATTCGCAGAGAAGGGGATCAGTTGAGAAGTGGGAAGCCTTAAAAATTGAGATTTCAGGAGGACAGAGACATTATGTCCCTGTTAGGGTGAAGTGTAACGCTGGTACGTGTAAGGAATTCTGTGGGATTGGAGAAGTTGAGGTTCTGGTTATGGATAAAAGGGAAGCGTGTGTCAGGTATATACAGCAGGAATTGAGGGGTTTTTTTCCTTAATTCATTCACGGGATGAAGGCGTCCCTGATTAGGCAAGCATCTATTACCCATCCCTAATTGCCCAGAAGGCAGTCAACAGTCAACCACATTGTTCTGGGTCTGGAGTCACTAGTAGGCCAGACCAGCTAAGGATGGCAGTTTGTTTCCTTAAAGGGTGTCAGTGAGCCTGATGGATCTTTCCGACAATCGGAATGGTCATCATTAGCCTCTTAATTCTTGATTTAACGTGAATCACTAGAAGAGTCTGAAAGCAACAAGAGTATAGTTAAGAGGGAAATTGGGAGCATAAAAAGGGGACATGTGATAGCTTTGGCAAATACAGTTAAGGAGAATCCAAAGGAATTCTCCAAATACGTCAAGGACAAAAGAGTAACTGTGGAGAGAATAGGACATCCTTAAAGATCAGCAAGGCTGCCCATGTGCAGAACCACAGGAAATGGGGGAGGTACTGAACGAATATTTTGTTTCGGTATTTACTATGCAGGAGGATATGGAAGCGAGAGAACTTGGGAAATAAGTAGTGACATCTTGGAAAGTGTCTGCATTACAGAGGAGCTGCTGGAGGTCTTCAAACATGCAAAGGAAGGAAAATGTCCTGGATTTTATTGGATGCATGCTAGAACTCTGTGGGAAGCTAGGGAAGTGATTGCTGGGCGCCTTGCTATCATCAATAGCCACAGGTAAAGTGCCGGAAGACTGGAGGTTGGCTAACGTGGTGCCACTACTGAAAGGATTTATTAAGGGTAATAAGGAAAAGCCAGTGAGCCTGACGTTATTGGTAGGTAAGTTGTTGGAAGGGATTATGAGGCATATGATTTTCAAGCATTTTGAAAGGTAACGACTGATTAGGGATAGTCAACATGACTTTGTGCAAACAATATTGTGTCTCACTGACTTGACTGAGATTTCTTTAAAGAAGCTACTAGGAAGATTAATTGAGATAGAGTGGTGTACATTGTCGATATGGACTTCAGTAAGGCTTTGAATATCATTGTACATGGTCATCTGTTTAACAAGTTTGGTTCATATGAAAGCCATTTGATTACAAAACTGGCTCAAAGGTCGGAGACAGAGGGTGGTGGTAGAGGTTTGCAATATCCTGGCAAAGGTTGCAATGCTCCCCCTGCTGTGCAGACAGTCCAGTTTATGGAGTAATCCACGAGCACGGCCTGCACAACTCTCCATCTTAGCCATTACCTTACCCCAGTTCAGAATTTGAGGCAATGGACCATTCTAGCCGATTTGGCAATGTCTCCATTCAATGTTTGCTTTCTTCGCATTGCACCCACCATTGTCTCTCCTATCCCGTTATTCGGATCCCCCCATCTCCTTATCCATATTTTCAGCAAGTTATCAATTAATAAATTATCTGTTTTTTTTTCTGTATCTTTCCCTGGCCTTTGGTTTTGAATCCCTTGTGCATCAAGTGCTGGCATTGTGAATCTCAGAAACAGTGAAATGGTGTGTGTCAGGCTGTTGTTCACTTCCCGATGTGTCCCATGTGGTTCTCCATGGACAGGTGTTCCAGGAGCTTTGACTCTCACGTTTGAAACTTGGTATGGGTCTGTCTCTCTCAGTTGATGTGCGGTCAGTAACACGAGGAAAATCCTGGAGTATAATTGTAAAGGAACAGGCATCTAACTTGTAGCTGAGGGGTTTCTGTCTGACTCCTATTATTGAAAAGTTAGTGGAGGGCCTGGGGATGGTTTGCTGGAGGTTGTGCTGTGAGCTGCCTCAGACATTCATGGAGACCAGAGGATTTGCTTATCCAAATCTGGATGGAGAATGGGGACTGTAGTTACAGCTTCTAGGTCTGTAACATGAACAACAAATGGAGCAGAGGCCGCAGAGAGGGGAAGTTCTGAAACCACAGAGTAAGTGTGTGTGGGGAAAGGGATTTGCTGGATCTGTCTATGTTTTTACCTGGACAAGCACATACTCTCACTCTCCCCATTATATACACTGATGCACACTCTCCCCATCTGCTCCACACACTCTCTCACTCTCCCCGTTACATACATTAATTCCATCACTTTCACACTGACCCCATCACACTCAGTCCATCACCGTCTCCCTGACCCCCTCACGCTCAGTACATCACCGTCATCCTGACCCCCTCAAATCCAGTTATAATTGTATTAACTGCAGTCACTCTGGCCTCCGCTCTAGATTTCAGCTGTGAGCTTTCTTGTTGTCCACTTTTAAAACGAGGCTTCAATGAGCTCAAACTGAGCATCAGTGAGCAGTTTGGTGCTGAGGACGTGCGACTTCATACCACTGTATATGACATCTTCCATCACTTTATTAATAATGGGGATTAGAGCAATGGGGCAGTCATTAATTGTCTGGTGTTTTGTCTGTGTATGTACAGGACACAGGATAGTTTCCCACATTGTCAGGTAGCTGCCAGTGCTGTATCCCAGCAGGAACAGCTTGAATGGAATGTTAGAAGGGCCCACAGCTGTTGCAATCTCCAATCTCGCCAGCCACTTGCAGATACCACATGAAATGTTTTGGATTCGCTTAAGACTGCCATCTGGAGGAGACGAAAATGGATCATCCCTTCGATACTTCTGTTTGAACGCTGCTGTGAATGTTTCAACCTTAACATTTCAATTGTTGTGCTGGGCTCTTCCATCATTGAGGAAGTTAGTATTTGTGGATACTCCCCCTCCAGTGAGTTGTTCGATTGACCACGGCTTTTCACCCTGACTGCATTTGACAGGATTGCAGAGATTAGATCTGATTTGTTGGTGAGATCAGTCTGTCATTTGAATCTTTCGCTATCTGGTGAGTAAGTGGCCCAATTTGGTTAGCTCACCTCATTTTGAGGTGTAGTTGGTGCTGCTCATGGGAGGCCCTTCTGCATTCTCCATTGAACAAGGGTTATCCCCTGGCACGATGGTCAGGGCAAAGTGGAGCATATAGCAACAGTGACAGTGAAAATTGTGCTGGAATACAATTCTACTGCTGTTGGTAATGTTGGGGTGTATCTGCATAGGATACTCTTTGGAGGTTTGGTGTGGACTTGTTGGGCCGAAGTGCATGTTTCCACATTGTAAGGACTTTATGATTTTTATGATTCACGTACCACAGCCCAGTACTGAGTTACTAAAGTTTTCCTGTTTAGCATGGTGATACAGAGGATATTCATAATGTCCACCCAATATATATTCTTCAGCTTTGACACTCTCTCAGCGCTTCCACCAAATGTTGTTCAATGTGGAGGGGTATATCTGATGCGTCCCTGGATATAACTGATAAGGACTAGGAGAAATATCCACCTTCATACATTCTAATAGGTGCAACAGCACCTCTACTGTGATATGGACTGTTCCCCAGATATGACCACTAACGTCCCCAAGCTTTTATGTCTTTCTTCATGGCAAACACAGAGGAGAAATATCCATTGAAGACCTCGCCCATCGCTTGCAGTTCGATGCATACATGTCCACTTTGGTCCTTGAGGGGTTCTATTATCTCCCTCGTTATTGTTTTTCTTCAATATACTTTTAAAAATACCTCTTTGGAATCACCCTAGTCTTCTCAGCCAAAGCTGCTTCGTGCTCCCTTTAGGCCCAACTGATTTCCTTCTTCAGTAAACTCCTGTATCCCCTGTGTCCCTCCAGGGCCTGCCTTGTTCCCAGCTGCCATTCACTGAGCCGTTCCTCCGCCTTTTTTTTCTGCTCAAAACCTCAATATCTCTTGTCGTCAAGGCTTCCCTTTTCCTGCCCTTTCACTCTCGCAGATACATCTAGACAGTGAACTCTCGCTGTCGAATTTTTAAAGTCCTCCCATTTGCCGGAGGTCTCTTCACCTGCAAACAAACTGATCCAATCAACCCTTGCAGGGTCCTGTTTAATTCCATTAAAATTCACCTTACTCCACTTTAGAAGTTGAATCTGTGGACCAGTTTTGTCCTTCTTCATAACTAATTTAAATTTAAGAGAACTGTTGTCACTGGTCCCACTGTCTCCTGTCCTGCCCTATTTCACAAGAGTAGGTCAGGTTTTGCCCTTTCCGCCTAGTGCCATACTGCTTGATGATACTTTCCTGATGCACTTTTTTTTAGATTACTTACAGTGTGGAAACAGACCCTTCAGCCCAACAAGTTCACACCGACCCGCCGAAGCGCAACCCACCCAGACCCATTCGCCTATACCTAACACTACATGGCCAATTCACCTAATATGCACATTTTTGGATTGTGGGAGGAAACCCACGCAGACACGAGGAGAATGTGCAAACGGAGGGTCGCCTGAGGCTGGAATCGAACCCAGGTCTCCGCTGCCTTGAGGCAGCAGTGCTAACCACTGTGCCGCCCACTTAACCGATTCTCCACATCAAAGCCCTTATCCCTCTGGCAGTCCCAGTCTATGTTAAGAAAATTAAGATCGCCTATTATGACAATCCGTTTGCACCTGCAAGCCTCCCCACTTGCCCAACATTTTTATTCCTTTAAGGGGCCTATAGTACAACCCAAATAATATCCCCATCCCTTATTATTTCTTAGCTCCTCCCACAAAGCCTGACTGGATGATCTTTCAGTTATTTTATCTCTGATTATTGCTGCGATACTCGCCTTAATCAAAAATGCAACTCCCCCTCCCCTCCTTCCACCACCGCTGTCCAGCCTCAACACCTGCACCCTTGCATGTTAAGCTGCCAGTCCTGCCCCTCCATTAGCCATGTTTCTGTAATGGCTATGATATCCCAGTCCCACGTACCTATCCACGCCCTGAGTTTATTGGCCTTACTTGTCAACCCTTTTGTCGTGAAATAAATACAATTTAATCCAACAGGCATTCCTTGCACCCTGTCGTGTTCCAGCCTGACCTGCCTCTTCACTTTACTGTTTCTGATTACTGTATCTCTTTTCAGCCTCGCACTTGCCTCCCTGCTCTTGAGGATACCAACCTGTGCCAATCTCGTTGGTACCCTCCATTGGAGCACGAGCAAACCTGCCTGCCAGGATATTGGTCCCACTCCAGTTCAGATGCAACCGAGCCATCTTGAACAGGTCATCTCTCCATCAGGAAAGATCCTAACAATCCAAAAATCTGAATTCCTGCCTCACAATTTTTTAGCTACACATTCATCTGCTGTATACTGCTGTTCTTACCCTCACTAGCACGTGGCACTGAAAATCATCCAGAGATTGTCACCAACAAGTTCTGGCGTTTAACGTTTTTCCTCGCTCTCTATAATCACACCCGCAGGACTTCAACCCTATTTCTACCTAGGTCATTTCCGCCAACGTGCTGTTCCCCTCCCCCATGAAATATTTCTGCACACGTCTGTGATATCCTGGATCCTGACACCTGGGATGTTACACACTCTCCTGCGTTCCCATTTTCGGCCACAGAATCTCCTGCCTGCCCTCAACCCCTAACTATCGAGTCTCCCACCACTAAAGCCCTCTTTATCTTTACCATTTCCCGCTGTGCCCCAGAGCCAGTTGTAGTGCCACCAACCTGACTACTGCTGCTTTCCCCGAACAGTCATACCTCCAACACAATCCAAATTGGTATATCTGTTTTCGAGGGGAATGGACACAGGCGAACCTACACTCTTTGCCTTTCCTGATGGCCATCCACAACTCTCTGCCTGCACCTTAGGTGTGACCACCTCACAGAAACTCTTATCTCCGATGCGCTCAGCATCAGGCGACTGACTGTGTGGAGTTTGCACGTTCTCCCCGTGTCTGCGTGGGTTTCTTCCGGGTGCTCCGGTTTCCGCCCACAGTCCCGGTCATGTAAATTGGCCATGCTAAATTCCCCGTAGTGTTAGGTAAGGGGTAAATGTAGGGGTATGGGTGGGTTGCGCTTCGGCGGGTCGGTGTGGACTTCTTGGCCGAAGGGCCTCTTTCCACACCTTAGGTAATCTAATCTAATCATGACCCTGAGTGCATCCAGTTCCAACTCCAGCTCCATAACAGGGTCTTCCAGGCGTTGCAGCTGGGTGCACTTCCAACACGCATGTAGTCATCAGGGATAATGAAAGTCTTTCTGAGCTCACACGTCCAGCAGGAGGAACAGGCGACGGCACTACCGTCCTAACCACTGTCAGACTAAAAAGGAAAGTTAATAGATGTTAACTGAGCTTACCTGTTGTTCACTGAAGCCTCTCAAGCCTAAGTCTTACTGCTTACTCTGCAATTTTACCATCACGCCTCTATATACTCCTCTGCATATAGATCTGGTTCTAGCCGGATGGCGACACTACAGTGATGCATGGGTGGGCATCAAGACTCCTGCACCTGACATTCCCAGGCGGTCTCCCGTCCAAGTACGAACCAGGCCTGAGTCTGCTTACCTTTCATGAACAGACATTTTCAGACTAGTATGGCAGTAGGCCTGAAGCACGCCATGCTACCAATCCATGACGACCTGTGCTTCAGTGTAGGTCACTGCCTGGCTTTGGAGGGTATCTTGCTGAGGGTTTCCTTCTGGTAGTGGTGACTGTACCGATGAAAGTTTTCACCTAAACAGCGAATCCACGTTGTCGTAGCTCTCTGCTGGAACTCTCTGTCTATTAGAACTGCACGTGTGAATTTCTTGCATCCACCGATTGCATTCCAAACTGGATCTCACTCCAGAGGGAGAGATGGTGATGTTCCAGTGAGTACAGGGATATAGGAAAAAGCCTACCATCAGACATTGGAGCAACGGTATGCCCATCCATTCACTGAATCTGCTTTTCCTTTCAATTTGGTTGTGTTGAAACTTATAATCCTCCATTCAACTTTCCTGCTTTTTCCCGGTAACCCTTGTTTAAAAAAATGCCTCTCTCAACCTTGAAGATATTTAATTATCCAATCTCAACAGCCTTCACAATTGTCTACGGCATGGTGGTTCAACGGTTAGCACTCTGGCCTCACAGCTCCAGAGATCCTAGTTTGATTCCAGTGGAGGGCGACTGTCTCTGTGCAGTTTGCACATTCTGCCTGTGTCTGCGTGGGTATCCGGTTTCCCTCCACAATCCAAACATGTGCAGGTTCGGTGAATTGGCCATGCTAAATTGGCCCACAGTGTTCATGGATGTGTAGATTAAGGGTAAATGTTGCATAATGGATTCGGGTAGGGTATTCTTTGAAGGATCAGTGTGGACTTTGAGTGCTGATGGGCCAGTTCCCATGCTGGAGGGATTCTTTGAATTGTTTCCGTCCCACTGATGGGAAATTTGGTGGTCTTAATCCCTTGTCTTATTTCTACCTACATTAGATGTTGTCTTGCTCCTTTCACACCTCATCTGCAGTTAGAGGAAAAGATAACATAAAGAAAGTTTCATAGCCTGACATTTCCTCCATCATCTCCCACATTAACCTAAGATATCAGCTCATCCAGATTAGGGATTTGCCTACACTCTACCCCACATGAACTTCCAATTCTTCCTCAGCCTCCCGATCAAACTGCTCAAGGATCACATGGTCACTCTCCCTGAATCCACTAACTGCTTCTCGAGACTGACTTGAAATACATGGCTAACATATTCTGTGGCTCCGTTCATAGGTTGCCTCCTCAGTCCCTAATACTACCCATTCTTTCCCTTGTCATCCTCTTCCTCTTAATAAACGGAGAGAATATACTGTGATTCTTGTTAAACTTGCCTACTGATGTTTTACCACGCCACTTTTTGCTCTTCTTACTTACTTAAGGTGAGCCCTACACTTTCTATGCTCCTTTAGTATCTTCATTGACCTGCCCACTGTATATCTGCGTTTTTCTTTCCTTCTTCGGAATAATTGTAGACATGCAAAGTTCTCTGGGCTTGTTTTTCTCATATTCATCTTTGGTGGGTTGACATTTTGAGTATGCGACATTCCCCACCCCCCGACTCCAAGCTGCAGCCCCAAGTTGTTCTGGTACAGTTTTAACCAGAAGAAACGGTACTTTGGTCAGATGCTATCTTATTTGAATAAAATGTGCCTCCCCAATCCAAAAAACTTTATTTTTTTAACCTTTTCCTCAACAAACTTAAAATATATGATGTCATGGTCACTGGTCCTAAAATAGTCTCACAATCCTGCCTGGAAAACCTGACTGACTACATTCCTCAGAATGAGGACGCAGATTTCCATCGGCCTTTGTTGCATCTTCTACATGTCAATATAAGGAGCTCTCTGAAAAAAACATCAAGCCATCTGTCTCCCTCTTAAAAAGTTATCACTGCCCCAATGAATGTTGGGAATTGAAATGCCTGAATGCAATGATTCTATTATTGTTCTTACACACCTCAGTGAATTGCTTATATATCTCCTCCTGTACTTTCATTTTTCTGGGGGTCTGTAAAATATCCCCAACAATGTGTTCCACCATCGTTTTGATCCGAACCTCGACCCAAAAAGCATCATTTGAAGACATTTCCAAGATATCTTCAATCCTTACAGCAATACCTGACTCCTTCATAAATAATGCAACACCACTTCCTCTTTGACACCCTGTCCTGTCCTGCCGATAGTTCTGGTAGAACAGAATGTTGAATTGTTTGCCCTGACCTCCCTCAAACACGTCTCTGTGATGGCAAAGAGGTCACTCCTCCACATGTCAACTCATTCCCTTATTACATCAGTCTGTCTGATAATACTCCCAGCATTAATGTAAGCTGGAATATAACACCTAAAATACTTTGTACTTCGGAGTTGTTCAATCATTCACTGTTTATTATCAGACTGCCCAAACCATGAACCAAAATTATAACTCCGGGAGTGAGTGAATATTTGTTGAATTGTAATTTGATTTTTAAAAAATGTGCAGTCATCAAGTGCAACTTTCCAGAACAGAGCTGTCAGCTCCACATACACTGAGTTTCTGATGGTTAATTCCCTGTCAGTGTGAAGAGGGGTCAGCCCTCAGTAATGGAGAAATGAGGACTGCAGTTGCTGGAGATCAGAGTCGAAAAGTGTGGCGCTGGTAAAGCACAGCAGATCAGGCAGCATCTGTGGAGAGGATATTTAGGGCATAAGCCCTTCATGAGGAAGGCATTTGTGCATTCCATTTCTTTCATTCCATGATTCACGGACAAACATAAGTATAAATAAATCCCCTGGGCCTGTGACGGAAGTGATTGATGTGGCATTGGCGATGATCTTTGCGTCCTCACTGTCCACTGGAATAGTGCCAGATGATTGGAAGGTGGTAAATGTTATTCGCTTGTTCAGGAAAGGGAATCGGGATAACCCTGGGAATGATAGAACAGTCAGTATTACACCATTGGTGGGCAAAGGATTGGAGACGGTTCTGAGAGACAAGATTTACGATTTCATAGAAAATCATAGTTTGATTAGAGAGAGTCAGCATGACTTTGTGAGGAGCAGGTCATCCCTCACACACCTGGTTGAATTCTTTGAAGATGTGAAAAAACACGTCGATGAAAGTCGACCAGTAACTGTGGTGAATAAGAATATTAGCAAGGCGTTTGATAAGGTTCCCCATTCTTGCCTCATTCAGAAGGCAAGGAGGCATGAGACACAGGAAAATTTGGCTGTCTGGATGTGGACTTGGCTCACCCATAGAAGACAGAGGGTGGGAGCAGATTGAAAGTATTCAGCCTGGAGCTCAGTGACCAGTAGTGTTCCACAATTATCTGGTTTGGGACCTGTGCTCTGTGTGATTTTTATACATGACTTTGATGAGGAAGTGAAATGGTGAGTTAGTAAGTTTCCTGATGACACGAAGGTTGGTGGAGTGATGGATAATATGGAGGGCTGTTGTAGGTTGCAATAGGTCATTGACAGGATGCAGAGCTGGGCTGAAAAGTGGCAGATAGATTTCAACATTAAAACGTGTGAAGCGATTTATTTTAAAAAGGTGTATTTGCATACGGAATACAGGGTTAAAGACAGACTTCTTGGCAGTGTGGAGGAACAAAATGATTTTGGGGTCCATGTCCATAGATCCCACAAATTTGCCATCCACCTGATAGGGTTGTTAAGGAGGTATACGGTGTGTTGGCTTTCATTAGCAGGGGGATTGAGTTTAAGAACAGTGAGTTTAATGCTTAGCTCTATGAAGCTGTGGTTCAACCACACTTGGAATATTGTGTTCAGTTCTGGTTGCCTTATTATAGGAAAGATGTGGAAGCCTCAGAGAGTGTGCAGAGGAGATTTACCAGGATGCTGCCAGGACTGGAGGGTATGTCTTAGGAAGAAAGATTGAGGGAGCTAGGGCATTTATCCCCGGACGAAGAAGGATGACTGTTGACTTGAGAGAGGTGTACAAGATGTTGAGAGACATAAATAGAGTGGATAGCCAGTGTCTTTGCCCACGGCAGAAATGGTTATCAACAAGGGGCATAATTTTAAGGTGATTGGAGGGAGGTTGAGGGAAGATGCCACAGTTAGATTCTTTACACAGAGTGTGGTGAGGGCGGAATGTTCTGCCGGCGGTGGTAGTAGAGTCAGATACATTAGAGACATATAAGAACACTCTTGGATAGGCACATGGAAGTTAGTGCATTGAAGGTTACGTAGATTAGTCTGATCTTAGAGTAGGAAGAAAGGCCGGCAAAGCATTGAGGGCTGAAGTGCCTGTACTGTGCTGTACTGTTCCATGTTCCAGGTTTCATCCAGGTTGTGGATTCTCAACAGTTGGTGAATGTATGAGGAAGTGAGGTTCGTGAGGGAGTGAGGTGCGTGAGGGAGTGAGGTGCGTGAGGGAATGAGGTGTGTGATGGAAAGAGGTGTGTGAGAGAAAGAAGTGTGTGAGGTCAGGAAGCTGGGTGGGGCGTAAGGCGAAGACTTCCAGTTATGGTGTGCATGGTTACAGACACCTGAGTGTCAGCACAATATGTGTGGTTACCTAGACCAAACAAAATCCACCAAGTTCAGTTATTAAAGTGATTTTTGGCTTGACGTTTGCTCCTGGTTTCTTCAGATAGATTCTGTTGGGTGACCCATGTATTAATATCTGACCATCCACAGACATGTACAATTTTATTTTTATACTGGTGAATATGAAAGTACAGTTATTGGATAAAGTTTCACAGGTTTCACTGGGAGACACAACATGATGCAGAAGACTGTCAATTGTGGACGTTTTCTGTCAGTATCTGGTCCAGAGGGCAGGTGTATGCAGTCTTGGGGACATGTCAGATTTTAATACCACAAGTAACTTGTGCGGTTTGATTCTTACCCTCCTTGTCCATAAATCTGCTCCCTGGGCCAGGCTCTGAATGAAGAAGAATTTGTAAGACTTAATCCTGGTTAGTCATTGGTACCTAATTTAGACAACATTTGTACCTACAGTGAGAGCAGTGATAGCCTGTTGGTCCGTTTCCTCTGCACAAGGTGGATTCCAAATTATTTCCTGTGAAGGAATGTTTGAACGACTACCCTGACCCAGATTGGAAACAATCTGGACAGATTCAGCAGCAGGCCACTGTCTCAATGAGTGCCACAAGCAGCTGTGAGGTCCATAGAACATAGAACATAGAACAATACAGCACAGAACAGGGCCTTCGGCCCACGATGTTGTACCGAACATTTGTCCTAGCTTAAGCACCTATCCATGTACCTATCCAATTGCCACTTAAAGGTCGCCAATGATTCTGACTCTGCCACTCCCACAGGCAGCGCATTCCATGCCCCCATCACTCTCTGGGTAAAGAATCTACCCCTGATATCCCCCCTATACCTTCCAGCCTTCACCTTAAATTTATGTCCCCTTGTAATACTCTGTTGTACCCTGCAACATCACTTCACGGCTCTTGAATTCAATCCCTCTGCTAATGAACGCTAATACACCATAGGCCTTCTTACAAGCTCTATCCACCTGCGTGGCAACTTTCAAAGATCTATGAACATAGACCCCAAGGTCCCTCTGCTCCTCCACCTTACTAAGAACCCTACCTTTAACCCTGTATTCCGCATTCTTATTTGTTCTTCCAAAATTGACAACCTCACACTTGGCAGGGTTGAACTCCATCTGCCACTCCTCAGCCTAGCTCTGCATCATATCTAAGTCTCTTTGCAGCCGACAACGGCCCTCCTCACTATCCACAACTCCACCAATCTTCGTATCATCTGCAAATTTACTGACCCACCCTTCGACTCCCTCTTCCAAGTCATTAATAAAATCTACAAACAGAAATTACAATAAAAATTACATCCAGGAGCACTGTGCCTGGATTCGTGCCATTGGGAATTCATTATTAATGTAAGTTGTGTTGCAAAGTGATGGGTTTACTGAGCTGAATAATAATCAGGTGTTTGCCATATTTGTGAATTTGTCAGGAATATGATATGAGCTACATTTATACAACCGAACAATAAGTGCATCATCTCTGAAAACAATTAAGTTGCTTCTATATTGATGGGACTAAAACATAAACACCGAACAATTTCTTATGATACAAAAGCAAAGAATGCACATTTTGTTTTGGACCGAAAAATGACATGTTGTCTGATTATTCTGGTGATCGCAATTACGCGTTGAATGTCAGTATTCAAATCTATATATTGTCGCTCTATCACTTGCCAAGTGGTTGACCTCTGACTGATTGCTTATTCAGAGTGAGCAAACGATTGAACAATCAAATAGAATTATAAATCTTACACATTTAAATATAATCAATCAATTTAATTTCTCACAGACATGTGTGACCTTCAGCTATTTGCCAACAATTCTATTAGTTTTAAATTAGTGATGGAAAAGAATAACCCAGATCTAAAAGTCGAAGTTCTGATTTGGAGAAAGGCCGATTTCGACGGTATTAGTAAAGATCTTTCAAAAGTTGATGGCAGCAGATAAAAGGATGGCTAGAAAATGGGAAGCCTTCAGAAAAGAGACAACGAGAGCCCAGAGAGTGTATAGTCCTGTTTATTTGAAAGGAAAGTCTGGTAGGTATAGAGAACGCTGGATGACTAATAAATTGTGTGTTTGGTTCAGAAAAATAAGGAGGCACATGTCAGGTATAGACAGGATAGGTCAACCGAATCCTTCGAGTATAAAGGCAGTCTGACTATACATAAGAGGGAAATCATGAAGGCAAAAAGGGGACATGAGATAGCTTTGGCAAACAGCGTTAAAGAGAATCCAAAGGGACTTTACAAATACATTAAGGACAAAAGGGTAATTACGGAGAGAACAGGGCCCCTCAAAGATCAGCAAGTCAACCTTTGTTTTTTGCTGCAGGAGATGGGGGAACTACTAAACAAGTATTTTGCATCACTGTTTACTGTGGAAAAGGACATGGAAGAAAAAGAATGTGGGGAAATAGTAGGTGACATGATGAAAAATGTCCACATGACTGAGGAGGAAATTTTGGATATATTGATACACTAAATGTGGGTAACTCTCCACGACCTGATCAGAAGTAACCTAGAACTCTGTGGGAAGCTAGGGAAGTGATTGCTGAACCTCTTGCTGAGATATTTGCATCATTGATAGTC
>NC_057717.1:28039287-28049247 GCF_004010195.1 Chiloscyllium plagiosum | reverse complement strand
CTTATCTTCTTCAACAGCCTCCTGTGCGGTATCTTGACATCGTCCTTCTTGAAGTCCATATAGATAGCATCCATTGGCTCTCCTTGGTCTAACCTGCTTGTTAAATCCTCAAAGAATTCTAACAGATTCATTAGCATGATCCCCTCTTGATGAATAGTAAATATTAACTCCTCGTAAATATTTACTCCTAGCTGGGAGTAAATACTACTACTGGAAAGTTATGATCTTGTTGAATGAGTATGATGCCAGTGACATCAGTAGCATGATAAGACATTGATAACAATTGGGATCGGTAAATCAGTCAATTACTTTGAGAGAACTGATCCTTTGCTGTCAATACCAATGCTTTCAAAATTTTCAGAATGCGTTATGACAGTACAACACATTACTGGTACTTAGGAACCTGTCAGGCACAAAGTTTTTAATTTTTCACTCATAAATCATAACCAAAAACTTGAGAGTCAACAGAAATGTTAGCTTAACTGACCACTTTCAGATCAGACAATTATCCACAGTCCAAAAGAAAAAGAAAGTTTAAAGTGTTAGAAAACCTGAGCAGGTTCTGATCAGAGAGAAACACAATTAACTTTTTGAGTGCAATATGAGTTTTTCAGAACAGGATCATATTAGACTCAATATTCTCACTCTGCTCCTCGCTCCAGACCCTGACTCATCTTCTGTGTTTTGTCAAAGTTTTCTGTTTGTATTTCAGATTTGCATTTTCCTCACTGTTCCCCAGCAACGGGAGTCAGTTTTGTGAGGGGGGAGGGCGGTAAGACACCTCAGTGATTAGCACGGCCGTCTCACAGAACCTGGGACCCGGTTTGGGAGCGGGGAAGGAAGTTTGGTGTCTCAGTGGTTAGCACGGCTGTCTCACAGAACAAGGGACCCAGTTTGGAGGGAGGGGGAGGGGGATATGGTGTGTCGGTGGTTAGCACGGCTGTCTCACAGTACCAGGGACCCTGTTTGGAGGGCAAGGGGAGGGGGATATGGTGTGTCGGTGGTTAGCACGGCTGTCTCACAGTACCAGGGACCCTGTTTGTTTCCATCATCACGACTGCTTGTATTGAGTTTCACCTTCTCTCATGTCTGCAAATGCTTCCTCTAGGTGCTCCAGGTTCCTCCCACAGTTCAAACAGATTCAGTGGGCTGATCATGCTAAATTACCCAGCATGTCCAGCTAGGTGTGTTAGATATGGAACACGCAGGGATAGGGGGCGAGGCTGGTTAGTCAATGGAAATGCAGGAATAGGGTATGAGATGGGTCTCTGCTCAGCGTTCTTCTGAGTGTCAGTGCGGACTCGATGGGACAATGTCCCATAAAATAACAAAGAGAAGGGTAAATCAAACAAAGAAAGATTCTGGAAAGATTCAAATAGAAACAGAGTGCTAGGGAAACGGAACAGGTTTGGCTGCCTCTGTTGAGAGAAAAACAGAGTTAGCATTTTGAGTCCACTCACCATTTATCAGATCTGAAAGCAGCAAGGAAATAGCGTAATGTGCGTTGGTGGGTCGGGGGGAGGGGAGAAATTAATATGTAGAGAAATAGAGAGATGGAAATAATAAACAAAGGGATTATTAATATTCAGCTGGATTGGAAATATGATGTGAGAATATTTTCATTTATTTTTCACATTTTCCCATATCCCTGAGTATCATGTTCATGTAGGTTTATATCCAAGTCCCTGTTAAAGAGACTTCTGTCCCCTCGATCTCTCCTTCCTGAGAGTGATCTTTTCTTTTCTTCATTAATGGGACAAGGGTATTGTTGGCTGGGCCAGCAATTATTTCTCTTTCCTAGTTGCTCTTGATAAGGTGTTGGGGAACAGCATTTCTGAACATGTGCTGTCGGGCTTCCAGTACATCGGCCTGTCTGGTTTCACTTCTTTGAGAGTTTGTCGTGTTATAACTGAATGGTTGGCTTGGACATTTCAAATTGCATTGGTCGGAGGACACTAGCGAACCAGGAGTTTTTAGTTTTAAAAACCATTAGTATTTCATGAGATTGCTCATTTCAAATATTTTATTGATTCAATTCACCATCAGCTGGTGCGGGATTGAAGTCCGGTGTTTGGGTCATTACCTGTGTGTTTGGATTAATAGTCTGGAGAAAATACTTCTAGACCATCACCTCCCCAGCATCTCCACCAGCAAAAGTGGTGTTGCCATTATCCTGACTGAGGTACAGAAAATTGTGCATTTACATTGTCAGCTGCTTCCTAGGAAAGCATAGATATTCATATTTCAGGTCACTGGGACTGCACAGAGATGTAACAGGTTATCCTATTTATGGATTTGAATCTGCTGCATAAATCTCCGCTCCAAGTTTGTTGCTCCCAATATTTCACACTGCATAACTATTTTATTTCATTCAGACAGAGGTCTAAGCCATCATTTGATTTTGTCAAGTATCATTTTAGTCGAGTTTCACGGAGGGTTTCTCTCCACAAGGTGAAGTGCATTTCCTCATGATACCATCCCCAATCTGTCTCATTAACTACCCTCCCTGTCCGCGTGATCTTCCTAACCGGATGATTTTCCCTTCGTCATAACAACTTCCCACTGCCTGGATATCCCAGAAATCACCGGCCTCCCTGTTACAGGGGCCATCTTTAAAAAGTCATTAAACTCTTGGATTATCAATCCGAAATTGCCCTGGGTCTGGACATGTCAGAGGGGGTAAAACTGGGTCCGATTTTGTTTCCAAGCCCCTGAGGTTCTGATGGGTGGCATTTTGCAGGAGAGAGACATTATCTTCCTCGAGGACTGGCAGGGGAAGCCATGACACCAGAACCTGTCAGATTGGTCCCAGACGAACCCATGGATCAGTGAGGTGCCAGCCTTCTGGGTGAATGCGCAGCAGTTTAGGAAGGGGGTCAGTAACCCTCTCGAATCCACCAGAGTAAGAGCCACCACCTGCACTTTGTGACGTCGCCCTCTCCATCTTTCTGTTACTGCACCACCCCCACACCCCCACCAAGTCTCATGTTATCTCTTTCTTACTGAATGCAGCACCTTCTCTCGGTGTCTCTTTAATGTCTTCTCTGGCCCTCTCCCCAACTTTGCCTGGTCTCTGTGCTGCCTATTCACTCACTCAGGACAATACGCTACCTTTCCCTCAGCTGTATCAGCAAAAGCGCTGCACCAACCACTTCCATCTCCCTCATGCTGTTTCGTAATTCTCTCATTCCAGAAGGAACGATCCCATAATAGGGCAGAAACAGCCAAGAGGGATAGGGGTCTCTCCAATATTCAGCTCCTCACCCCTTCACAAGGGAATGATCCTGACCCCAACAACCACGAGAAGCTGACTGACTATGTCCAAGCTCCTGGACTGGGATCTGAGACTCCCCCTGACTGACTGTGCTGGGCACTGTGACTGACTATAGGCAATGATGTCAAGCTTCTTGGTTTTGTGCCCGTGCTAAACACCAAGGAAATTCAGCGGGCTGGTGAGCCTGGTAGCTCTGGATGAGGGAAAACGCTGCTAAAGGCAGGGTAAGGCAGAGCAATAATTCTATGAGCATTCAAGTCAGCTCAAAGTGAGTGTGTACAAACACGGAGTGAGCAGCCCAGAGGGACAGTCAATGAGCTGGGTGTGTGTCCCTGAGCACAGTGTCCTTGCAGCAGCAGTGAGTGTGTATAACATGGAGTGAGCAGTCCAGAGGGACAGTCCATGAGCTGGGTGTTTGTCCCTAAGCGCAGAGTCCTTGCAGCAGCATTGAAATGAGCGTTGTCAGTGCACCATGAGCTGCAGCGCTGAAGTACAGATGTGTACTGTCAGTGGGTCGGAGATGTGCTGGGATGGCATGGTGAGGCTGGCATGTGACAGACGCCAGCATTGGTGGGTATGGAGTACATGCAGCTTCTATCTGTGCAGTGTCCCCAGAGACGTTGGAGTCCAGGATAGAAGGCCGCAGGAGCGAGGGGCAAAATGGAGTTACCATATACCAACTCTGACGTTCATGTCAAATTCTCCATAATTAGTTTCCCCATCGTGGGAGGGAGGAAATGAAACTGCAAATTGATGAGGGGGGAACTTACATGAATGTGACTGTTGATCATCAGTAATCATTCAGTCAGCATCCCGCCACTCCCGCACTCAAATCTTGTCTCTAACAACAGAATAACACAGGAACATGCCTTTCAGCCCGGCAAGCTTACACTGACGCAAGTGGCCTTTCTAAAGTTAAAACGAAAACCTTTGCTTCTACACGTTCAATGTCATTCTATTTCCTGTCTACTCATCACTGTGTCAAGGTACCTCTTAATCCTTGCTATATTAGCTTCTTCTCTATCAGTGCATTCCAGGCACTTTCACATTCTGTCCAGAAAAGCAAATAAAAGCTGACTGATCATATCTCCTATACTTTCTCCCTTTTACCTCAAATCCATGGCCCCGAGTAATTGATAATTCTATTCTGGGAAAACACCTCCAACTGTCCTTCTATCTATGCCTCTTATAATTTTGTAAATGTCAATCAGGCAGACACTCAGCCACTGATGCCCAGGTGCAAAAAAAATTGTCCAATATCTCATTCTGGCTAATACCCTACAAACCAGACAACATCCTCGTAATTTTTTCCATACCCCCTCGAAAACCTCCACATCGTTCTGCTGGTTTTTAACCAAATGTGCCCGAACTAAGTTTCTCTACAGCTAAAATATGACCTGCTAATTTTCATACTGCATGCACCGATGCATGTCTGCAAGTTTGCCGTCAGTCGTCTTGATCACCCTATCCACCCGTGTTGCCACTTCCAGGAAACTGTGGAGCTGTACACCAAGATCCCTTCGGATGTTAATGCAACCAGAAGATTTTTCCGTCTAATTTACACTTCGCTCCTGCATTAGACCTTCTAAAATGCATCATGTCACATTTGTCCAGATTAAATTATATCTGTGTTTTCTCTGTCCAAGTCTTCAGCCGACCTACATCCTGCTGTATCCTCTCGCAATCATCCTCACAATCCGCAACTCCCCCAATCTATTCACAAATCTCCAATCACAAAATCAGCGTTCCACCGCTACTGTCTATGGCCAAGCATTCCTCTATCCATCTTACGAACTGACCGCTGATCCCATTTCCCTTCACCTTCTATATGAACCTGCCATAAGGAACCATATCAAAGGCCTTGATGAGGTCTATAAGGCCAACATCCAGCCCCATGCCCTCATCAATCAATTTTGTCACTTTCTCAAAATATTCAATCAAGTTTGTAAGACATGTTCTTTCCCACACAAACCCATGGTGCCTATCGCTAATAATTCCATATGTTTCCCAAATGTTTGTCAATCCTGTATCTGAGAATCTTCTCCAAAACATTTCACGAACACTTACATAAAGCTCACAACCTGAAATTTCTTGGATGAACCATGTTGCCCCTTTTCAGCTAGTAACCAACATGAGCTATTTTTTCCAGCTCTCTGGAAGCTCTCCTGTGACTGAAGAGTACAGAAAGTGTGCGCACAGGGCCCAAACATTTGCTCCCTCTGATTCACTCAGTGGTCTGGGATTGATCCCAACCTATGCTGGAGATTTGTCTCCCTGAATGCTTTTCAAAACACCCAGCACATCCTCCTTTTTAAAATATCGACATGCTCTGGAATGTTAGCATCTCCTTTTCTAGACTCGCCATCCACCATGTCCTTCTCCTTTGTAATGCGAAGTATTCGTTAAGGACTTCACACATTTCCTCCAGCTCCACGCATTAATTCCCTACTTTGTTCTTAAGTGGGTGTACTCTTTCCCTGGCTACTCTCTTACTCCTGATAAACCGATTTGGGATTTTCCTGTTTATGAAAGACATTTCATGTTGCCTTTTAGCCCTCCACCTCCGTGTTTACGTTTTTCCTGTTTCTTAGGTTTTTGTTTTCGAGGCCCCTGAGTGCTTTCAATTTCCAAACACTTACATGTGCTTCCTTTTTCTTTTAGATTGAGCTCACAAATTCTCTTGTCGTCAAAGGTTCCGAAGTCTTGCCATCGTTACCACACCGTCTCGATTACCAAATCGCATGTTTCTAAATGCAGTGACATCGAGAAGGGCCTGTGGGCTTCGCAGACAATTCTCCCAGCTTCATCACGATAGCCCACGTTGTGAGTCCCCTTAAGCTTAAACTAAAATTAAGAAAGCTATTCAAACCTTCTACATGTACATATGGTTTCTATTGATTGCCTTTTATGATACTTATTTTTGTTCTCTGTATGGGTAACAAAACTGCTAAAGATCGTTTGTTTCTTTCCAGCATCATTTCACACACACCAGTTGCTTTCTGATTTCTCTTTTCTCTCTCCTCCACGTCCCATACTCTTCTCGGCTTTCTGTAGTATTGAGTTCCCGTATGGGTAACAAAACTGCTAAAGATCATTTGTTTCTTTCCAGCATCATTTCACACACACCGGTTGCTTTCTGATTTCTCTTTGCATCTCTCCTCCACGTCTCATACTCTTTGCGGCTTTCTGTAGTATTGAGTTCCCACTGTCTAATGTATTCTTTCCTGTTCTGTCAGTGTTTTCCCAGAATTCACGTGAGTTCTGGAAGAAGCAGCCTTATGCTTTTTACTTTGCCAGAATACGTTTTCTTGAAATCCGTTTATCTGCCCTCAGACTACCTGCCACTGCTCCAATTGTGATTTATCTTCTCGTTATTGTTTCCTGTTCACTTCGATGAAATCTCTTCTCAGATTAATAAAATTAAATTGGATCATACTAAAACCCAAATCTTAGTCTAACTTTGTCCATTAAAATACTTATGTTGGAGTCAAATGAATTATGATCACTATTCCATAAATGCTTCTTTTTTTCCATTCAAATGGCAGTGTTAATGAGTGAAGATGGTGCTGTTTAAGGAGTGCCATTGCACTTACACCAGCTGTTGAGTGTCGGTGGTGGAGTCCATTCAAGGTCGTGTCAAACTATTTGAGTACTATTGGAGCTGCACTCATTCAGACAAGTGCGGATTATTCCATCATATTCCTGATTTGAACTGTGGAGATAATGGGCAAGATTTTGCAAGACAGGAGAAAGGTTTCTAGATTCACAGTTCCTAAATTCTGATTTGATTTTTTCGCCTCAGCATCTATATGATCTTGAATAAACCTCAGAATGTTAGTTTCTGGATTAGTGATGCTGGAAGAACACAGCACTTGAGGCAGCATCCGAGATGCATTAAAATCTTGATGAAGGGCTTTTGCCCGAAACGTCGATTTTACTGCACCTCGGATGCTTCCTGAACTGTTGTGCTATTCCAGCACCACTAATCCAGAATCTGGTTTCCAGCATCTGCATTCATTGTTTTTACCTCAGAATGTTAGTGCCAATAGATTGAGCAATGGTGATGTATTTGGATGTTGAATACCGATGGTGAGTTGGTTTATGATGGCTCTTGTCTGACATTAGTGAGGCACAAATATTGCTTGTTACTTGTCAGTCCAAGCCTGGCCGTTGTCTAAATCCTGTTTTATTCGGGCTGATTTTGTGATCTGTGGAGTTGAGAATAACAAAATCATGAGCAAACACTGCACTATCCTTCCTTAGATTTCCACAAATATTTCGCAATGCTGTACGTTTCCCAGGTGCAAAGTGAGAAGCCAGTTTATTTCAACAATGAGTTGGTCACAGGGCTGTGTAAACCCCTCCAACTTAACCTGTAATCTCACTCCAGGGAGAGGACTGTACTCAAAATGCCCATCAACTGTTTTGATTCTGGAACTTGCCAGGCATGAGTGGGTGACGTATGCATTATGCTGGAGTCCCATCCCCTCATGTATTCACGAGGTGACAGAGGCCATGTCTGACCGGTGAGGTAAATATGTTGGTTCTGTATCGACAGACGAAGCAACAGAAAAACGTTTTGGAAATGCTAGAGAACAGAGTGATTGGTGAAAGTGAGAAAGTTAAGAAATTTGGAATTACTAAAATCGAAGTAGTAGAAAAACTAATTGTGTTGAAGTTTGGTAAGCCACTGAACCAGATGAGTGATGACTTTAGAGGGCTACAGAGATAGGTTTGGAAAATTGAGCTGGCTGGATAACTCTTTTCAGAGCTGGTGCAGACACGATAGATCAATGGCCTCCTTCTTTATTGCCTTTTCCTTAATTACATAAGGAGGTCAAATCTGTTTACATTATGAAAAAGGATCTTGCAGACTGGAAAGTATCTATTGTGACCACATGTATTTAAAACGGCGGAGATTGAAATTACAAACCAACTGGTGGATAAGTTGATGTCATTTGTGAGGAAAATGTTAGTAATTTTTGTTATTAATCATAAATAGATCATTGTAGAGTAATGATATGTTTTAGCAGCATCAATCTAGATCCAGGACAGGAAAACTATCTTTGAAAAATGTATTGGAGTTTACGGAGGTTATGACATCGATGAATTAGAACCAGTGGGAATGATGTATTTGAATTTTCGGAAGAAGGTTGACACAGTTGGACACAGGTGAGAGAAGGAAGTTACAGTCCTTGGGTAATGGGGTTGAGGGATTTCCAACATGGATCGAGAATTGAATGATGGAGAGAATACAGAGACTATGTTCCTCCTTTGGACAGATGGCCACTACACATTGTGTACCACATGTACCAGTGCTTGAGCACCGCTATTGTAATGCAGAGGAATGATTTGAATGTGAACAACATATACATTCCTTTACATTTTATATTCATTAGGTGAGAGCTTGGGAAGTGCTTCTGGCAAAAAGGACCTGGAGGTCCTTGGTCATAAGCCATTAGAAGAATTCATTCAGGCATCTATTAATCAGGACAGGAAATGAAATGCTATCCTTCATTACAAAATGTATCATGTGTAAGAGTTGTGAAATGTTGTTGAGGCAGTATTTCGCCTATTGTAGACAGACTTTATCTCCTTTATAAGCTATGATCTCCTTGTCACAGAGACAGTGCAAAAGGAGTTTTATCAGAATAATCTCTGGGATGATGGTACCACGAGGCGTGTGTGAAGGAAATGGCTGTTCAAATTGTAGCACCGTGAGCGAATAAGAGCTGACTTCATCGAAACTTGAAGATTATGAACTAACACACATTATTTCCATTGAAAGACATTGGGAGCATGAAAAATAGCATTTTCCCCACGATATGTGCTTCTTGCTAGTTTATGTATCTCTGTGGAGCCGCCATGTTAGTTGAGAGAGAGAGCTTCAGGCTCTGAATTAATTCTCAGCGCCTCAATGTGCAATTAGTATGTGACACTGCACTGAACGTAACATTGCAACTGCTGACAGATTTGTGAATAATTCTTTAGTTCTGTAAGAGTTAGCCATTCCCACTAGCTTCTCTCCATACTAGAGAACAGTGGTCTACCTTCTCGGAGATGGAAGCTGCCTCCTTGAGTTTTCACACAAAACATTGGTCTTCCCTCTTCATCGTCAACCAACCAGGTTTATGTGTCAATTGTGTACCATTAGCAATGGAGCCAGGAGGAACAACATGGAGCAGTCTATCTGTGCAGTCTCTACTTCATTGGTTTTTCATGTTGGGTTGTCGATAACATCTTTCTATTTCTGTACAAGGCGCTCAAGCAGCTGAGTGACCGCCTTCTAATCTCATGAGGGAGGCTCAAGGAACTGACTGGGCAACCCGTGTTTCCTGTTAAACAGCTCAATGTGTTTGACTGGGCTCCTTCTCTTCCTGTGTAATAGGCAAAGGGGAGTGAAAGGGCTATCGCTATTCTTATCCAATACTGTTAATGTGCTGCATGACCTCTTCACATTCCTGTGGAGTGAGCTTGAGCTGCAGAATGAGCTCCTCCCTTTACTGTGGAAATGCACATGTTCAGCACAACTTTTACATGAATGTTACCGACACTTTAACAGCACAATACTGAATGTTGGAGAAAGTGAGGACTGCAGATGCTGGAGACCAGAGTTGAAAAGTGTAGTACAGGAAAAGCGCAGCAGGCCAGGCAGGATCCGAGGAGCAGGAGAATCAACGTTTCGG
>NC_057717.1:28036899-28038391 GCF_004010195.1 Chiloscyllium plagiosum | reverse complement strand
TATCTCAGCCCGCTTGGCACACCAGCCTCATTCCTGAAGAAGGGCTTATGCCTGAAATGGCGATTCTCCTGCTCCTCGGATGCTGACTGGCCTACTGCACTTTTCCAGCACCATACCTTTCAATCCTGAATGTTGTGCAGGTCTTACTACACATGGACACAGACTGCTTCAGGAGCTGAGGGGGAACGAATTGTTCTGAACATTGTGTGATCTTCATTGAATTTCCCCACTTCTGAGCTGGTGAGGGGTGGGGGTGACATTGAGGAGTAACTGACGATGCTTGTGCTGAGGATCTCCCGCAGAGATATCCCAGGACTGAGGTGGTAGATATCCAAGAAACACAATCATCTTCTTTGTACTGAATCACTTCAACAAGTGGGGAGGATACTATTTATTTCCATTAAGTTCCATTTTGTTTGGGTTCCTTAATACCATCCTCAGTTAAATACTGCCTTGTTATCAGGGTCAGTTACTCTTCCCAGTGTTTATATCTTTTGTTGGTGTCAATAGGTCACAGTGTATGTGTGCAACGTGTTTCCTTCTCACAGAATGGAGTGACAGCCGGATGTCTCTATTCCAGAGAGGAAGGGGAGATAGATTACTGAGATAGTTGGAAGACCGGATGGCTGGATGTTTGACATATCAGGTACTCCAGCAGTTGGGGCCGAGAGCAGATCTGCTATGATCCTATTAAAGGGAAAATCAGGCTGTTGGGGCTGAATGGCCTATTTCCTGCTTCTTATGTTCTTGTATTCCGTTATTGGATGGTTCATCGTTGTTATTTTCCTGGAAGTCCTGTGAAGGAATGTTTCAGTCAGAGAGACCAGAGGATTTTGTGAGCCACATCTGGGTGCGATATGAGGGCTGTATTCACTGTGAAACTGGATCTGCACCATGACAAATAAATGGAGACAGGGAACCATCTGTAAAGAGAGAGGAGGGGCCTGTTTTACAGCAACACACACTCTTTCCCCAAGAACGTTTTCCAATCCATACAAAACCATGTTTGACTGTCTTCAGGGTTTGAATGGTGCCCTCTGTTTCTATGCACCACCTACCAAGGAGCAAGTGGTCTCCAACTGCTCCTGAGCAGCAGGTTTAAGAGAACTGAATGGAATGGGGCAATGTAGGACTGAGGAACAAGAGTGAGTCCCTGTACCACCAGGCACAAAGGTTGTGGTTGATCAGCTTGCAGTCTCAGCCCCACGTTCCTATCTGTAGTTCATTCTCCTTGAGCCAGTTTCCCATCAAACATTTTGCGAACACACTTCTGAAGAAATGCAAACACACAGGTACCACTTGTGTGGCAGAGAATTCCCACTCAAACGGTCGTTGGAGAATTTGTCTGTATCCCTGTCCCTATCGCGGTCGCAGAGTCATTTTCTATTTCTATTTCTGGTCCCCCTCCTCCATTGGTAACGGCAAATTTCAGCATAAGCAAGTGTATGATATGGCAAATGATATCAGTCTCAGACTGGGTCAGGTTCAGTGT
>NC_057717.1:28035657-28036399 GCF_004010195.1 Chiloscyllium plagiosum | reverse complement strand
CAACAGGGTAGAGATGATAAAAGCAAATCACTGCAGATGCTGGAATCTGAAACCAAAAGAGAAAATGCTGGAAAATATAAGCAGGTCTGGCAGCATCTGTAAGGAGAGAAAAGAGCTGACGTTTCGAGTCTAACTGACCCTTTGTCAAAGGGTAGAGATGATGGGAGATTTTAATTTTCCCATCATTGACTGGGATACACATATGGTCAGAGGTCTGGATGGGGCATAACTTGTAAAAAGCATCCAGGAGAATATTCTAGAGCAGTATCGCAATAGTCCGATGAGGGATGGGGCCGTATTGCACCTGGAGCCAGGCCAGGTGGTGGAAGTTGCAGTGGGGGATTTCTTTGGGAACAGTGACCACAATTCTGTAAGTTTTAGAATACTTGTAGACAAAGATGAGAGTGGTCCGAAGGGATGAGTACTAAACTGGGCCAAGGCCAATTCTAGCAAAATTAGGCAGGAGCTGGGAATGTGGATTGGACACAGCTATTTGAAGGGAAGTCCACATTTGATATGTGGGAGGCTTTCAAAGAGAGGTTAAAGATAGTGCAGGGTAGGCATGTCCCGTTGAAGGCAAAGGATAGGAAGGGCAAGATTCGTAAACCGTGGATGACAGGAGAAATTGTACGACTAGCCAAGAGGAAAAGCGAAGCGCACATAAGGTCCAGGCAGTTAAGCATAGAACAGGCCCTGGAGGAATATCAGGAGAGTAGGACCAGTCTTAAACAAGGAATCAAGC
>NC_057717.1:28032029-28035083 GCF_004010195.1 Chiloscyllium plagiosum | reverse complement strand
ATTGGTGGAGTAGCAGAAAGCATAGGGGATTGTCAAAGAATACATGAGAATATAGATAGTCTGGAGAGTTGGGTGGAGAAGTGGCAGATAGAGTTCAATCCAGGTAAATGTGAGGTGATGCATTTTGGGAAGTCTGATTCTAGAGCGAATTATACAATGAATTGAAAAGCCTCGGGGAAAGTTGATGAGCAGAGAGATCTGGGAGTGCAGGTCCATTATACCCTGAAGCTTGCTGCACAGGTGGATAGAGTGGTCAAGGAGGCCTTTATCAGACGGGGTATTGACTATAAGAGCTGGCAGATCATGTTACAGTTGCACAGGACTTACGTTTGGCCATATTTGGAATACTGCATATAGTTCTGGTCACCACATGACCAAAAGGATGTGGACACTTTGGAGAGGGTTAGGGAAGTTTTATGAGGATGTTGTCTGGTACGGAAGGTGCTAGCTGTGAAGAGAGGTTGAATAGGTTAGGTTTGTTTTCATTTTAAAAAAGGAGATTGAGGGGGAATCTGATTGAGATTTACAAAATCATGAAGAGTATAGACAGGGTGGATAGAGATAAGCTTTTTCCCAGGGTGAAGGATTCAATAACGAGAGGTCATGCTTTCAAGATGAGAGGTGAAAAGTTTAAGGGGGTGCACACAGCAAGTACTTTCCACAGACAGTGGTAGGTGCCTGGAACACGTTGCCAGCAGAGGCAGTAGAGGCAGGTAAAGGAGATCAGTTTAAGATGCGTCTTGACAGATGCATGAGTAGATGGGAAGCAGAGTGATACTTAGGAATTGGGCGACAGGTTTAGACAGTTGATTTGGATCGGCTCAGGCTTAGAGGGCTGAAGGGCCTGTTTCTGGGCTGTAAATTTTCTTTGTTCTTTGTTCACAACCAGCTATATCTGAATCGTCCAATGCTCATGTCGGAGATTTGTCATGTCAACAAAGATTGCTCATCAGTGACAGACAGAGTGGGTTATTGGTTAATACAGAATTCTCGGGGTGGGCCCTGAGAAGACGGGCCCATTGCAGCCAGAGGACATTTCCCTGTGTCCTCCCACTGAAACTGGGTTGGAACAGACTTTCTGTAAAACCAATTAATTGGTCACTTGACTCCAGGCCCGTTTCCTGAAAACTGAAAGTAAATAACCATATTTGAGTTAACAATGAGAAACGGACAGAATTTATTCAGAATCTGACAGCAATCATGCATCCTGTAAACAGTGAAGGGGACATGACAGAGTATCTCCCTTTGTTATCGCTGTCAGTTTTCTTTTGTTTTGATTCCTTTCAGATGACAGTTGGTAAGGATCCTGTAATTTACATCCCTATTTTCTGATTTTTCTCTTTTCCCAATCCACCCTTCACCCTGTCCTTGCACCATTTTGGTCAATATTGTTACTCTGTCATTTCAGCCTCTCCTGCCCTCCAGCCCATCACAGCCTTTCCTTTCCGCTCTTCATCCCACCTTCCAGCTGAGACACAAGTAACAATGCAGATAGTTCCCTCTCACACACTCACATTATCACTGACAGAGATACAGAGACACAGAAGGGTCATTACTCCCACAGGCTCAGACAGAGACAATGTTCAGTCTCATGCCGATCCCATGTTCTGATGATATATTTTTATTCTAACACTCAAACAGAGTGAGAGAGAAAGAAATGATTTATATTTCTCTCCAAACTGGTCTGGAAACAAATCCCAGCCTCCAAATCACAGCAACTATAAGATCAATAAGAACTATGTTAATCTCTCAATAGTAACCTACAACAACCAATTGAAGAGTATGTTTATGCAGATTTATAATTTGAAAAACTATATACACCAGCTGCTGTGAACATTAAATAAGAACAGCGACTATTGGAATTACTCAATAATTTTCTGATGAAAGGTCATTGACCAGAAACATTCATTATGTTTCCCTCTCCACAGATGCTGCCTGATCTGCTGAGTATTTACAGCACTTTCTGTTTACATTAATTACGTTTACTCCATGTCCAGAAGGCACACAAGTTATTTAATTAAAACAGATATTCCCATAGAGTTCAGGTTATTTATAATTGATATACCACATAGAAAACTATTGGTACGTTACAATATTAAAGATATAATTACAAACAAAAACATGGAGATAAACATTAAATATACGGTCCTAATCCATCAGACAAACAAAGAATAACAGATCTGAGTGCTGAGTGATCTCACTCCTATGCACAATATTAAAGGCTGGGAAACAAACATGCTGTAATATCCAGAGATTGAATTAATCCCACTGTCAGCTTGAAAATCTTTAACCTTTGAATGAGGCCTATACTTTCCCATAGCTATTTTAAAACTGATAGAATTGTGGTAAGTGTTTCCCCACTAATACCTACAGTGACTTGGCCTGCCTTATTTCCCAAGAAAAGATTGGGTTTTGCCCCTTCTCTCAGAGGGCCATCTACATATTGATTGAGAAAGATTTATTGAATGCACTTAACAAATTCCTCACAGCCATTACCAATCTGTGTTTGGAAAGTTAAGATTCCCTTATTATTCTTACACCTATCAGTGACTTTCCTACATATTTGCTCCTCAATAGAACATAGAACGTAGAACATAGAAGAATACAGCACAGTACAGGCCCTTCGGCCCTCGATGTTGCGCCGATCCAAGCACACCTAACCTACACTAGCCCACTATCCTCCATATGACTATCCAATGCCCGCTTAAATGACCATAATGAGGGAGAGTCGACCACTGCTACTGGCAGTGCATTCCATGAACTCACGACTCGCTGAGTAAAGAACCTACCCCGAACATCTGTCCTATACCTAACCCCCCCCCCCCCCCAATTTAAAGCTATGCCCCCTTGTAATAGCTGACTCCATACGTGGAAAAAGATTCTCACTGTCGACCCTATCTAAACCCCTAATCATCTTGTACACCCCTACCAAGTCACCCCTAAACCTTCTTTTCTCCAATGAAAACAACCCCAAGTGCCTCAGCCTTTCCTAATACGATCTTTCTACCATACCAGGCAACATCCTGGTAAACCTCCGCTGCACCCGTTCCAGTG
>NC_057717.1:28020948-28030448 GCF_004010195.1 Chiloscyllium plagiosum | reverse complement strand
GTGGACCAAGACTTCGCGCTGCTCCCCCTCCCGCTTAAGGACCCGCAAAACACGATCAGCGACATCACGTACCCTTGCACCTGGGAGGCAACATACCAAACGTGAGTCTCTCTCGTTCCCACAACACCGCCTATCTGTGCCCCAATTATTATTGCTCTGCTCTTCTCCACCCTTCCCTTCTGAGTAACGGGGACAGGCTCCGTGCCAGAGGCCTGAGCCCCGTTACTTACCCCTGGTAAGTCGCCCCCCCCCCACAAGTATCCAAAACGGTATACTTGTTCTTGAGGGGAATGGCTGCAGGGGGTCCCTACACTGGCTGCTTCCTCCTAGTCCCCCTCACTGTCACCCATCTATCTGCTATCTTTGGAGTTACTACTTCCCTAAAGCTCCGATCTATGACCCTCTCTGCCTCCCGAATGATCCTAAGTTCATCCAACTCCAGCTCCAGTTCCCTAAAACTGTCTTGGAGGAGCTGGAGATGGGTGCACTTCCTGCAAGTGTAATCAGCAGGGACGATCATGGCATCCCTCACCTCAAACATGTTGCAAGAGGAACATTGCACTGCCTTCACTGCCATCCCTCTAAAAGTAACCTTTTTTTAAAAAAAAAATTGGGTCTAAAGAATACAACAAGCAAAATGCAGCACTTACCTACTTATCACAACGGGTGTTATTATTTAGGTTAGAGGAGGAGGGCGGGTGGGAGACACAACATCTGTAGTGCCTCGGGTTCTTCTCCTGCGCGCTTTTAAAGGGAAAAAAACCTACCCGGCTGCCCCTCTGGTCTTCGTCACTTCCCCCTGCTATTCCTCGACTCTCTATCACGTGGCACGGGTAACAAACCAGAGACAACAACTCTGTTCGTTCTAACTCTGAGCTTCCAACCTAGCTCCCTGAAAGCCTGTCTAACATCCTCAGCACTCCTCCTACCTATGTCATTGGTGCCAATGTGGACCACGACTTCGGGCTGCTCCCCCTCCCCCTTAAGGACCCGGAAAACACGATCAGAGACATCACGTACCCTTGCACCTGGGAGGCAACATACCAAACGTGAGTCTGTCTCGTTCCCACAAAACCGCCTATCTGTGCCCCGAACTATCGAGTCCCCAATTACTATTGCTCTGCTCTTCTCCACCCTTCCCTTCTGAGTAATGGGGACAGGCTCCGTGCCAGAGGCTTTTAAAGGGAAAAAAACCTACCCGGTTGCCCCTCTGGTCTTCGTCAATTCCCCCTGTTGCTCCCGCTCTTTCTGTGAAGAGAGAAAACAAAACACCGCTGCCCGCTACCGGTAAGTAATTTTAAAACAAACTGTCTTACCTTCACTGCTGCTCGCACTCAAAGTGCAATATCCCACTGACTACTGGGGAATCTATAGTAAATAATACCCTTGTTTCACAACTCAGATAGCTTCACTGGACGATCCATCAGGAATACCTTCTCTACGTACTGCTGTGATGTTTCCCTAATCAAAATAGCCACGCTCCGCCCGCCCCCCACCGTGTTGCCTTCCCTTTCATCCTTCCTATGAACAGTTCATTTGAGCTCAACTTTGGAGCACCCAATCTTACTACTTCTGATGAAGGGTCACTGTTTTGAAATGTTAACTGTTTTCTCTCCATAGGTGTTGCTAGACCTGCTGAATTTCTCCAGCAGTTGTGGTTTACTCAGCTTCATCAGCAAGTCAATTTCCATGTTATTTCTTCATTCCCCTTTCTCCTGCTGTGACTGTCATGCTCGGGATGTCCTGGTATTGGCTCATTTAATTGGATTCAATGACATCTCTGTCCTGTTTCAAGCCCATCCCCAGATGTCATCTCTCTGCTCCTCTCGTCAAGATTACGGTTGAAGAAATATATGCAGCTGTGTGGGGTGTTATTTCCAAATGCCGTATCTTCATAGTCATTGTAACAATGTTACACAGTTCTCCAATACAGTGTTTATGTCTTGACTATCTTTGATGCAGTTCATTAGTCAGGGAAACATTTCTACTTCAAATGAGATGATGCCTCAGACAAATCTTTCCCACAGGTGTTCTCCACATCAGGTTTATATTCATTAACATGAAATAAATCGCAAACATAGTTACAGGATTCATTGTGATTAAAATAATACAATACTAAGTGATGCATTGGATTATCGTTTGTGTGTGTGCATTAGTGTGTGAATGTGCAGTGGCAACATTAATCACCTTGCACTTGACAGCCCTATAATTTTCATAGTTATCTTTTTGCTTTTAATTTCATAATAAACCACTTTTTCTTTTTGATCTTACCCACTAGCATTGCCCTGTCCTTCCTTGGCCATTCCAAGTGTTTTTTTAGTTTTCAGTTCACCCATTTAGAATCTCGGCTAAGCTTCCCATAGTTTTTGAATTGTTTTGTCTGGATCAGTATCTTTTTTTTACTGTTTCCTGTCACCTTGTCTGCTTGGGGACACCTATGGGGCACTAGATCTGGATTGCAGTTGTTGGGTCATGTTTACACTGTGTATCTGGAATCTCACTTTTGAAATCCTCCCACTGGTTTGTCATTATTTTATCTTCAAATATCTGCATCCAGTTGAACTTTGTCAGATAATCTCTCAGATTCATGAGATTTGTTCCCCCAGACATCAACGTTTTAATCTTGTTGTCTTTGCCTTGTTCCATATTTATGCTAAATATATTAATGTCAGCAGCTCATAAAGAGTCCCTCTCTCTCAGTTCATCCAGAAGACCAGCTTCATTTCAGAAGAACAATTCCTGGATTGCTCTTCCTCTCACTGGACTCTTGTGTGCTAAAGAGGTTAGTTAAATGTGATTCAATTAATGTTTTGCTCTCAGTGCCTTTCACTCTGTTCATATTCCAATTTGTATTTCGGAGATGAAATCACCAACTAATCAAAATTCTATTGTTGAATATTCAGAAATGTCTGACATACTACTCTTCTATTTTCCTCTAGGATTTGGTAGTCCACAGAAAACTACTAGCAGTGCAGCTGCCACCTTTTTTAAAAGTTCTCAGCTGAACCCTTATCACCTCTTTTATTGATTCATTTAGTATATCAGTGAGGGCCCTGTTAACCAGAGTGGAAGAGGAGAAACCTCAGTTAAGGACAAAGTGACGCATACAGTCATAGATTAGGTCCTGGGGAATGCTGCTGAACAAAGAGACCTTGGAGTACAGGTTGATAGTTCCTTAGAAGTTGAGTTGCAAGAAGATAGGATAGTGAATAAGGCTTCCCTTTATTGGTTAGAGCATTTAGTACAGGAGTTGGGAGTTCATTTTGTGCCTATACAGGACATTGGTTAGACCACTTTTGGAATACTGTGTGCAATTCTGGTCTCCCCCTTATCAGAAAAATGTTACGAAACTTGAAATGATTCACAAAAGATTTACAAGGATGTTGCCAGGGTTGGTGGATTTGAGCTATAGGGAGAGGCTGAATAGGCTAGGGTTGTCTTCCCGGGAGTGTTGGAGGCTGAGGGGTAACCAGATAGAGGTTTATGAAATCATGAGGGGCATGGACAGGACAAATAGACAATGTCTTTTCCCTGGAGTGAGGGAGTCCAGAACTAGAGAGCACTGGTTTATAGTTACAAGGAAAAGATATAAAATGGACTTAAAGGGCAACTTTTTCGAACAGAGGGTGTTGTGTATATGGAATGAGCTGCCAGAGGAAGTGGTGGAGACTGGTACAATTACAGTATTGAAAAGGCTTCTGGATGGGTATGTGAATAGGAAAGGTTTAGAGGGATATGTAGATTTAGTTAGGATACCTGGTCGGCATGGACAAGTTGGACCAAAGGGTATGTTTCTGTGCTGTACATCTCTATGACTATGCTGGGGAAACCGCTGGGATTAAAGGACAATAAATCCTCGATGATCATAAAATACAGTTCATATTCTATGATTAGCCAAGGTGGTTTACACAGATTGTTTCCGGCATTGACAGCACACATAAAATCTTGGTCTTATGTGTTTTCCTCGATGTACACAATCCTCGTTGTGAAAACGTTACCCCTCAGGTCTTTTTTGAATATTTCCCTTCTCACCTTAAACTTTTACACTTTAATTTTGGACTCACCAACTCCAGGAAAACAAATCTTGGCTCTTCAACCTATGCATGCCCCTCATGATTTTATACACTTCTACACGGTCGCTCTTTAGCATCTGATGCTTCAGGGAAAATAGCCCCAGCCTATTCAGCTTCTCCTGATAACTCAAACCCTCCATTCCAGGCAACATCCTTCTAAATATTTTCTGCAACGTCTCAACATGAACAATATCTTTCCTACAGAAGGGGGACCAGAATTGCAAGCAGTAATTGAAAAGTGGCCTCAACAATATCCTGTACAGCTGCAAACATACATCCCAACTCCGAATCTCAATATTCTCATCAATGAAGGTAAGCAGGCCAAAACCTTCTTCACCTTCTGTCTACCTGCGACTCCAGTTTCAAGGAACTGTCCATCCGCACCACGAGGTCTCACAAAGGCCCGACCTTTAACGTTAAGTCCTGCTCTGGTTTGCCTTTGCAAAATGCAATAGCTCACATTTATCTCAATGAAACTCCACCTACCTCTCCTCAGCCCATTGGCACACCTAAATAATAAAGAATCATTAACTAAATGGTGAATTTGTAGAGTTCTGCATGCAGAGAAATCTGAGTGTTTTATTTGCCAAATTGCAGAAGGTTAACTGATAGCTACAGCAAGTTGTCAGGAAGGCTCAGAGCGTCTTATGAGTGAAAGAGAGGAGTGCAGATCATAGTTAAAAAGCTCTATTACGTCAGTAATAAACTCCATCACTCTACATGTTAACACGTGATAAAAGCTGTGTTACACCAGTAATGAACCCTATCAATCTGCACTCTAACACTGTAATATAGCTCCATTATACCAGAAATAAACCCAATCAATCAACATACTGAGAAAGTGCAATAAAGCTCTGCTAAACCAGTAATAAAACCTATCAATCTAACTTTTGAAATGATTTGTAGATACCGGTGTTGGATTGGGGTGTACAATGTTGAAAACCAGGTTACAGTCCAACAGCTATAATTGGAATCACTAACTTTCGGAGCGCTGTTCATTAATCAATCACCTGATGAAAGACCTGCGCTCCGAAAGCTAGTGTTTCCAATTAAACCTGCTGGACTATAACCTGGTGTCGTGTGATTGTTAACTTTTGAAAGTTCTTGCCTAATACCATCAAAATTGGCCTTCCTCCAATATAAATTTTCAACTTATAGATCCAGTATGTCTTTTTCCATCACTTTTTTCAAACCAATAGAATTATGGTTGCAGGCCCTGAGATGCTCCCCTACTACCACCTAAGTCACCTGCTCTGCATTATTTTCCAAGACAATAGGTGCAGGAGTAGGCCATTCTGCCCTTTGAGCCAGCACCACCGTTCATTATGATCATGGCTGATTATCCTCAATCAGTATCCTGTTCCTGCCTTATTCCCATAACCCTTGATTCCACTATCCTTAAGAGCTCTATCCAACTCTTTCTTGAAAGTATCCAGAGACTTGGCCTCCACAGCCATCTGGGGCAGAGCATTGCATACACCCACCATTCTCTGGGTGAAGACGTTTCTCCTCAACTCTGTTCTAAATGGCCAACCCCTTATATCTAAACTGTGCCCTCTGGTTCAGCACTCACCCATCAGCAGAAACATGCTTCCTGCCTCCAGAGTGTCCAATCCTTTAATAATCTTATAAGTCTCAATCAGATCCCCTCTCTGCCTTCTACACTCAAGCGTATACAAGCCCAGTCGCTCCAATCTTTCAGCGTAAGATAGTCCCACCATTCCGGGAATTGACTACGTGAACCTATGCTGCACTCCCTCAATAGCCAGAATGTCTTTCCTCAAATTTGGAGACCAAAACTGCGCACAATTTTTTAGGTGCGGTCTCTCCAGGGCCCTGTACAGCTGTAGAAGGACCTCTTTGCTTCTATACTCAATTCCTCTTGTTTTGAAGGACAGTATGCTATTAGCTTTCTTCACTGCCTGCTGTACCGCATGCTTGCTTTCATTGCTTTCATCGAATGAACACCGAGATCTCATTGTACTGCCCCTTAACCTAACTTGACTCCATTTTGTTAGTAATCTGCCTTCTTGTTCTTGCCACCAAAGTGGATAACCACACATCTATCCACATTAAACTGCATCTGCCATGCATCCGTCCACTCACACTAGCCTGTCCAGGTCACCCTGTATTCTCCTAACATCCTCCTCACATTTCACCCTGTCACCCAGCTTTGTGTCATCAGCAAATTTGCTAATATTACTTTTAATACCTTCATCTATATCATTAATGGTAGGTCAAGTTTTGCAGCTTCCCTCGTAGGTAGATCCACATACTGAATCAGAAAATGTTCTTGTACACCCTTAACAAATCCCTCTCCATCCAAGCCCTTAACACTATGTCAATCCCAGTCTATGTTTGTAAAGTTAAAATCACCTACCATAACCACTCTATTATTCTTACAGATAACGGAGATCTCCTTACAAATTTTGTTCTCAATATTTCACTGACTATTGAAGGGCAATTGTAGTACAATCCCAATAAAGTGATCATCCCTTTCTTATTCCTCAGTTCGATCCGAATAACTTTCCTGTATGCATTTGCAGGAAGATCCGCCCTAAGTACAGCTGTAATGTTATCACTCATCAGAAATGCCCTTCTCCTTCCTGTCTTGCCCACCTTTTTATCCTTCCGGTAGCATCTATACCCTGGACATTAAGCTGTCAGTCCTGTCCATCCGAAGCCACATCTCTATAATTGCCATGCTATCCCAGTCCCATTCTGAGGTCATCTGCCTTACTTGCTAGGCCCTGTGCATTAAATAAATGCAGTTTAATTTACCAGTCTTATTTCGTTCTCTGCATGGTTCCTGCCTCCCCTGATATTTTGATTTGCTCCTTTTCCCAATTTTTATTGAGGCTAGGAATCCTGCAGCGAGTAACTCACCTCCTGAATCCCCAAAGCCTGTCCCACCATCGAGAAGGCACAAGTCAGGAGTATGTGATGGAATACTCATCACTTGACCTGGATGCGCAACTTTTCTCTCTTTCCTCACTATCTCCTTGGGTCTCTCTCCACTAGCACCGCCGCCCCCGCCCCCTGCCACCCTGGACCCTTTCCCACCCTGCACCAGTTTAAATCCTCCTGCACAGTGCTAGGATATCTCCCTACCAGTATATTCGACAAGTTTGAAAACCTTACAACCTTTAAAAAATATTTGGATGCACACTTGAAACATCACAACATTCAAGCCTATGGATGCAGTATAATTTGGGTGAATGTGGAGTTATTCACTTTGGAAGGAAACACAAGGAGGCAGATTCCTACCTGAATGGCTGTAAATTGGGAGAGGGGAGTGTGCAGTGGGACCTGGGTGTCCTTGTGCTCCAGTCACTGAAGGTGAGCATGCAGGTGCAGCAGGTGGGAAAGAAGGCAAATGGTATGTTGGCCTTCATTGTAATAAGTTTCAAGTACAGGAGCAGGGATGTGTTGTTGCAAATACACAGGGCGTTGCAGAGGCCACACCGAGAATATTCTGGGCACTTTTGATCTCTTTTTCTGAGGAAGAACGTTCTTACTCTCAAGGCAGTGCAGCGAAGATTTACCACTCTGATTCCGGGGATGGCAGGACTGACCTATGACAAGAGATTGACTAGGGTTAGGACTGTTTTTGCTGTTGCTCTGAGGAATGAGAAGAGATCTCATGGAGACTTATAAAATTCTAACCAGACTAGACGGATAGATGCAGGGAGGATATTCCCAATGGTGGGAATGTCCAGATCCAGGGGTTTCAGACTGAAGATTCAGGATGGACCATTTAGGACGGAGATGAGGAGACATTTCTTCACCCAAAGAGTGGTGAGCCTGTTGAATTCATTACCACAGGAAGTAGTTGATGACAAAACATTGAATGTATTCAAGAGGCAGATACATACAGCACTTAGGGTGAATAGGATCAAAGATTATGGGGAGAAAACAAGATTAGCCGATTGAATTGGACAATCTGCTGTAATTGTGATGCCTGGCTGAGCAAGCTTGAGGGTCAAATGGCCTCTTCCTGATCCTGTCTTCTATGTTTCTCTATAGCATTGAATGCCACATTGTTTGGAGAAGACATTTCTCTCATACTTCATTGGTCTTAATTATGTCCATCTTATATTGATGTCATCTCACTTTTATTCTTCATCTGTGGAAATGACTTTTTGAGTCCACATCATCAAATGCCCTCAAATTTAAACATATATCTAAGCAGCTTCCCGCTCTTCCTTCCAATGTAAGTACACCGGCTCTTAAAGTTATTTGCCACTGTCCTGCCCATTCTGCTAACCTTTCTGTACTCTGCTACTTTATTACAATATTCCTCAGTATTAGCCATAAGTCCCAATTTCCTGTCATCCACATAATTGCTATACCTCTGATCTCCAGACACAATTATTTTAGATAATTATTTTCAGGACTAGTATCCTATGGAACAACACATTCTTTCAGTCTGAGCAACTAACTTTAAGATTGAGTGTTTATTTGTAGCTGAGTTTTTCCAGCAATTTTTGTTTTTGTTTCCGATTTACAGTATCTGCAGTTCTTTTGGATTTTAAATGAGTATCCACCATATTACTATCTATTCTGTTCCTTCTTTCCTGAATCCATGTTGCAACTTTAGTCATGCGTTTACTTGGAGGTACCTTTTAAAGGTCCAGATATAATACAGTCTCTGCAGTACCTTTACCCATCCTGTTATGTCAGCAAACAATTCAATAGGGTTTGACACCAGTGCTGACTGCTCTTTATTGCATTCTCAGTTTTGGATATTTTTCCATTATGGCTTCAGTAAAGACTGCAATATCTTTCTTCCAATCAACTTTAAACAGGCTAATCTGCAGACTCATGGTGCATTATTACCATGATTGTGATTCAATAGCTGAGGATTAAGTAATAAGGCCAAATATGCATTGAATATTATCAAACTTATACAAAATCTGTTTGATCAATGAGCTCATCTTGACCTAATGATGTCCAAAAGCTTTAGAAAAAAGTGTTAAATGTCTGCCACCAAAACACTCACTGTTTTGATATCGTGGAAGTAATGGGCAGTATTATCTCTAGACCCATTAACCCAGAAGTAATTTTCTGGGGATCCGAGATCAAATCCCAGTACAGTAGGAGATGAAATCTGAATTTAACAAAAGATCTGTAATTAAGAATTATAATAGTGACCATTACCAATTGTTGGAAAAACCCATCTGGTTCGCAAATGTTGTTTAGAGAAAGAAACTGCCATCCTTGCCTGGTCTGGACTACATGGAACTCCTGACCCCCAGCAATGTGGTTGATGCTTAACTGCCCTGTCCTTCCTTGATGCTGACATTCCTGCCAGAATTATGGTCTTTATGGGGTTCTTGTCATCCTCAAGCAGGTGACCATTCCTCATCTGAGACTTGGAAGTGGAAAGTACTATGTTATAGAATATTACAGTGTAGTACAGGCCCT
>NC_057717.1:28017661-28020440 GCF_004010195.1 Chiloscyllium plagiosum | reverse complement strand
ATCATTTAAATGTTCTTAAAGTTGGCAAGTCTACTCCTGTTGCTGGCAATGCGTTCCACGCCTCTACGACTCTCTGAGTAAAGAAACTACATCTGACATTTGCCCGATATCGATCAGCCCTCAATTTAAAATTATATCTCCTCGTGCTAGTCATTACCATCCAAGGAAAAAGGCTCTCACTGTCCACCCGTTCTCACCCTCTGATTATTTTATATGTCTCAAGTAAGTCACCTCTCAACCTTCTTCTCTCTAATGAAAACAGCCTCAAGTCCCTCAGCCGTTCCTCATAAAACCTTCTCTCCGTACCAGGCAACATCCTAGTAAATCATTGGGCACTTTCCAAAGTTTCCATATCCTTCCTATAATGCTGTAAACAGAACTGTATGATACTCCAAGTGCAGCTTTCCCCAGAGTTTTGTACAGCTACAGCATGACCTTGTGGTTCCGAAACTCAATCCCTCTACCAATAAAAGCTAACACACCATATGCTTTCTCAACAATCTATCTCAGCATTGATTAATCTTAATAAACCAGCCTATACAGTCATCTGTGGCAAATAATTCCATCGATTCATTATTCTCAGAAAAGAAATTCCACCTCATGTGCCTTGGGTGGTGAGGGATTATTTGGGGATTATGCCCTTTGGTTCCAGACTCTCCTGCAAGAGGAAATAATCTTTCTGCATCGACCCTGTCAGGTCCTCTGGGAATCTCAGATGTTTCAAGAAGGTTGCATCTCATGTGGAAACGTCCTGACCTGTACCAAACAGTTTCTCTCCACAGATACTGTCTGATCTGATGCAGTTTCCCAGCATTTTGTGTTTTTAATTTCAGATTTCATGCATTGCCAGCATTTTGCATTTGTCTCAGGACATCAGACATGAATACAGAACATAGAACATTGCAGTGCAGTCCAGGCCCTTTGGCCCTGAAACCAATCTGAAGCCCATCGAACCTACACCATTCCATTCTCGTCCATATGCCTATCTAATTACCATTTAAATGTCCTTAAAGTTGGCGAGTCTAAAACTGTTGCAGGCGGTGCACTCCACACCCTCTACTACTCTCAGAGTAAAGAAACTACCTCTGACATCTGTCCTATATCTATCGCCCCTAAATTTAAAGCTATGTCTCCTCGTGCTAGCCATCGCCATCCGAGGAAAAAGGCTTTTACTGTCCACCAGATATAACCCTCTGATGATCTTAGATGTCTCAATTTAGTCACCTCTCAACCATCTTCTCTCTAATGAAAACAGTTTCAAGTCACTCAATCTTTCCTCATTACATCTTCCCTCCAAACCATGCAGCGTCTGAGAAAATCTCCTTTGAACCCTTTCCAAAGCTTCCACATCCTTCTGAGAATGCGGTGACCCGAACTGCACACAATACTCCAAGTGCGGCTTTCCCCAGAATTTTGTACAGCTGCAGCATGACTTCCTGGTTTCGAAACTTGATCCCTCTACTAATAAAAGCTAACACACCGTACGCCTTCTTAACATCCTTGTCAACCTGAGTGGCAACTTTCAGGGATCTATGTACATGGACACTGAGATCTCTCTGCTCATCTACACTGCCATTAATCTTACCATTTGCCCAGTAATCTCCATTCTTGTTACTCCTTCCAAAGTGAATCACTTTTCTGCATTAAACCCCATTTGCCACCTCTCAGCCCAGCTCTGCAACTTATCTATGTCCCTCTGTAACCTATAACATCCTTCGGCACTATCTACAATTGTACTGAACTCAGTGTCGTCCGCAAATATACTAACCCATCCCTCTCCGCCCTCATCCAGTTCGTTTATAAAAGTGACAAACAGCAGTGGATTGAAAACAAATCTTTGCAGTACACTACTAGTAACGGAACTCCATGACAAACATTTCCCATCAACTATCTCTCTCTGTCTTCTTTCAGCTGGCCAATTCATGATCAAAACTGCTAAATCACTGTCAATCCCATGCCTCTGTACAGTAGCCTACCATGGGGGAACTTATCAAACCCCTTATTGAAATCCATATACATCACATCAATAGCTTTACCCTCATCCACGTACTGTTTGGTCACCTTCTCAAAGAACTCAATAAAGCTTGTGAGGTATGACCTACACTTCACAAAACCCTTCATCCCTTCGGGCGGCATGGTGGCTCATTGGGTAGCACTGTTGGTTCACAGTACCAGAGCCCTGGGTTCAATTCCTGCTTCATCTGTCTGTTTGCACATTCTCCCTGTGTTTGTGTGGGTTTCCTTCGGGTGGTCCGGTTTCCTCCCACAGTCCAAAGATGTGCAGGTTAGATGAATTGGCCATGTTAAATTGCCCATAGTGTTAGGTGAGTTAATCAGGAGTAAATGGAGGGGAATGGGTCTGGGTGGGTTGATCTTCGAAGGGTCGGTGTGGACTTGTTGGGCCAAAGGGCCTGTTTCCACACTGTAGGGAATCTAATCTAATCCAAAAAAAATACCCGTGTTGACTGTCCCTAATCAACTTATTTCTATCAAGATGATTATAAATCCTATCTCTTGTAACCTTTTCCAATACTTTACCCACAACCGAAGTAAGGCTCACTGGCCTATAATTACCAGGGTTGTCTCTATGCCACATCTTGAACAAGGGAACAACAGTTGCTACCCTCCATTATTGTCGTACTATTCCTATAGACAATGACAAAGGCTCGGCAATCTACTCCCTGGTTTCCCAGAGAATCCGAGGATAAATCAAATCTCTCCGAGGGTAGTTATCTATTTTCACACTTTGCAGAATTTCTGACACCTCCTCCTTGTGAAC
>NC_057717.1:28013577-28016706 GCF_004010195.1 Chiloscyllium plagiosum | reverse complement strand
GTGGCAGGTAGTACTTACTAATGAAGAAGTTACCATTTCCAACAAGAAAATGTTCAACTGTCTGATTATTGAGAGTGTGGCAGAGACTAGATACTGAGTGACTGTCAAATTCTGTCCACCATTTACACATTAAAAGGTAGATGCAAGTAATGGAAGTTTGAAGTTTCCATTCACAAATGGAAATTGATATTTGATCAGTTGTAAACTCTCAAGTGAAACTAAGATTTCTGTTAAGCAGAAGTACTGAGAGATAGAGAACAAAGGCAGGTAAAAGGGACAGAGCTGCAGATCAGCCAGGATCACAATGGAGGAGGAACATGCTTGTAACATTAAACTGCCTCCTACTCTTTCCATGTTCCCAACTAGAAGGACACTCAAGATGCTCCAGAAGAGCAGCCTGCCTGATCGACATCTCGGACAGGTTATCCATCCACTGCACCTGAACTATAGCTGTAAGACTGATCCTCAAAATACATTACAGCAACTCATTAATAACACACTCTAACAGTACCAACCAACCAACTCCACATCCTATACCAACAGGAAAAACAAAGACAAGCCATACCCACTACGGACATGTTATTCAGTTTCTTCATTCTGCCGGATTAATATCTTGGAATTCCTGACACGTTCATCACTGGGACAGGTGAATACCAATGAGGAGGCCGATGAACACCATCTCAGGGAAACTGGGGCTGGACAATAAATGTGGCCTCACAGTACGGCTCACTCCAGGAGAATAAAGAGGAAGAGAATAAATCACCGGTCGAGTGGTTCTACCGAAAACTATCAGAACTGGCTTCGGATTTTACAGGTTAATGTAAAACACGAGCACTTACAGAGGTTTAAAACTTGCCGAGCACGGGCGTGTAAGCGATAACAGTTAAAAATGGACAGAACGACACAAGCCCCAAGGAGGAAAGATAAACTGGGTGTGAGAACAAACACAGACTTGGGTATTTAGTGGGACACTTTCTCTGAAAGTCTTAAGTTAAAAAAGGAAGCAATTCTTTTCTCATTCTGATTTTGTTTTGCACATTCAAATGGAGTTACAGAGATATACAGCATGGAAACAGACCCTTTGGTCCAATTTGTCCATGCCAACCAGATATCCTAAATTAATCTACTCCCATTTGCCAACACTTGACTCACATCCTTCTAAAATAATCCTGTTCATCTACAGGGTACCTTTTAAATGTTGTAATTGAAGCAGCCTCCACCACTTCCTCTGGCAGCTCATTCCATATACGCACCAATCGCTCCGAGAATCAAGGCAGTAGAAGTTGTGGTGGGGGATTTCTTTGGGAACAGTGACCACAATTCTGTAAGTTTTAGAATACTCGTAGATAAAGATGAGAGTGGTCCTAAGGGATGAGTACTAAACTTGGCCAAGGCCAATTATATCAAAATTAGGCAGGAGCTGGGAAATGTGGATTCGACACAGCTATTTGAAGAGAAGTCCACATTTGAGATGTGGAAGGCTTTCAACGAGAGGCTAAAGATAGTGCATGATAGGCATGTCCTGTTGAAGGCAAAGGATAGGAAGGGCAAGATTGGTGAATCGTGGATGACAGGAGAAATTGTACAACTAGCCAAGAGGAAAAGGGAAGCGTACATAAGGTCTAGGCAGCTAAGAACAGAATGGGCTCTAGAAGAATATCGGAAGAGTAAGACCAGTTTTAAACAAGGAATCAAGCGGGCTAAAAGGGGTCATGAAATAGCTTTAGCAAGCAGAATTAAGGAGAATACCAAAGCATTTTATTCTTATATAAGAAGCAAGCAGGTAACTAGAGAAAGGATTGGTCCCCTAAAGGATAATGAAGGAAGGCTGTGTGTTGAATCTGAAACAATGGATTAGATTCTGAATGACTACTTTACATCAGTGTTCACTGAGGAGAGGGCCATGATGAATGTTGAGATTAGAGTTATACGTTTGATTAGTCTGGATCACATTGACATAAGTAGGGTAGGCTAGAGGTTATTAAGGTGGACAAATCCCCAGGACCAAATGGGATTTATCCAACGTTGCTGAGGGAGGTGAGACAGGAAATAGCTGGTGCCCTGATGGATATCTTTGTGGCATCCTTAAACACAGGTGAGGTGCTGGAAGACTGGAAGTTTGCTCATGTTAACCCCCTGTACAAGAAGGGTAGTAGGGATATTCCAGGTAACTACAGACCAGTGAGCCTTACGTCAGTGGTGAGAAAATTGCTGGAGAAGGTACTGAGGGATAAGATCTATTTATATTTAGAAAAGAATGGGCTTATCAGTGATTGGCAACATAGTTTTGTGAGGGGGATATCGGGCCTTACCAACTTAATAGAGTTCTGTGAGGAAGTGACCAAGTTGAGAGATGAAGGAAGGGCTGTTGAGGTCACATATATGGACTTTAGTCAGGTGTTTGATAAGGTTCCCCACAGTAGTCACATGGTGTGCAGGTGGATAGGTGGATCTAGCTAGGTGGATAAAGAACTGGTTGAGCAACAGGAGACAGAGAATAGTACTTGAAGGGAGTTTCTCGAAATGGAGAAAGGTGACCAGTGGTGTTCCACAGGGGTCAGTGTTGGAGCCACTGTTGTTTGTGATATACAAAAATGATCAGGAAGAGGGCACTGTTGGTATGATCAGCAAGTTTGCAGATGACAAGAAGATTGGTGGAGTAGCAGAAAGCATAAGGGACTGTCAGAGAACACAGGAGAATATAGATAGATTGGAGAGTTGGGTGGTAAAGTGGCAGATGGAGTTCAATCCAGACAAATGTGAGATGATGCATTTAGGCAAGACTAATTCTCGAGCGAATTATACAATGAATGGAAGAGCCTTAAGAAAAGTTGATAGGCAGAGAGATCTGGGGGTGCAGGTCCATTGTACCCTGAAGTTTGCTGCACAGGTGGATAGAGTGGCCAAGAAGGCATACAGTATGCTTGCCTTCATTGGACAGGGTATTGAGTATAAGAGCTGGCAAGTCATGTTAACATTGTACAAGACATTGGTTCGGCAACATTTAGAATACTGTGTACAGTTCTGGGCGCCACATTACCAAAAGGATGTGGACACTTTGGAGAGGTTGCAGAGAAGGTTTACGAGGATGTTGCCTGGTATGGAAGGTGCTTGCTATGAAGAGAGGTT
>NC_057717.1:27998546-28013077 GCF_004010195.1 Chiloscyllium plagiosum | reverse complement strand
TCAACACACAGCCTTCCTTCATTATCCTTTAGGGGACCAATCCTTTCTCTAGTTACCTGATTGCTTATTATATAAGAATGAAATGCTTTGGTATTCTCCTTAGTCCGCTTGATTCCTTGTTTAAAACTGGTCTTACTCTTCCGATATTCTTCCAGGGCCCATTGTGTTCTTAGCTGCCTAGACCTTATGTACGCTTCCCTTTTCCTCTTGGCTAGTTGTACAATTTCTCCTGTCATCCAAAGTTCACCAATCTTGCCCTTCCTATCCTTTGCCTTCAACAGGACATGCCTATCCTGCCTATCTTTAACCTCTCTTTGAAAGCCTTCCACATCTCAAATGTGGACTTCTCTTCAAATAGCTGTGTCCAATCCACATTTCCCAGCTCCTGCCTAATTTTGATATAATTGGCCTTGGCCAAGTTTAGTACTCATCCCTTAGGACCACTCTCATCTTTATCTACGAGTATTCTAAAACTTACAGAATTGTGGTCACTGTTCCCAAAGAAATCCCCCACCACAACTTCTACCGCCTTGATTCTCGGAATGATTGGTGCGTATTTGGAATGAGCTGCCAGAGGAAGTGGTGGAGGCTGTTTCAATTAAAACATTTAAAAGGTACCCTGTAGATGAACAGGATTATTTTAGAGGGATGTGAGTCAAGTGTTGGCAAATGGGAGTAGATTAATTTAGGATAGCTGGTTGGCATGGACAAATTGGACCAAAGGGTCTGTTTCCATGCTGTATATCTCTGTGACTCCATTTGAATGTGCAAAACAAAATCAGAATGAGAAAAGAATTGCTTCCTTTTTTTAACTTAAGTCTTTCAGAGAAAGTGTCCCACTAAAACCCCAAGTCTGTGTTTGTTCTCACACCCAGTTTATCTTTCCTTCTTGGGGCTTGTGTTCGTTCTGTCCATTTTTAACTGTTATCGCTTACACGCCCGTGCTCGGCAAGTTTTAAACCTCTGTAAGTTCTCGTGTTTTACATTAACCTGTAAAATCCGAAGCCAGTTCTGATAGTTTTCGGTATAACCACTCGACCGGTGATTTATTCTCTTCCTCTTTATTCTCCTGGAGTGAGCCGTACTGTGAGGCCACATTTATTGTCCAGCCCCAGTTTCCCTGAGATGGTGTTCATCGGCCTTCTCATTGGTATTCACCTGTCCAAGTGATGAACGTGTCAGGAATTCCAAGATATTAATCCGGGAGAATGAAGTCCGTAGTGGGTATGCCATGTCTTTGTTTTTCCTGTTGGTATAAGATGTGGATTTGGTTGGTTGGTACTGTTAGAGTGTGTTATTAATGAGTTGCTGTCATGCATTCTGAGGATCAGTCTTACAGCTATAGTTCAGGTGCAGTGGATGGATAACCTGTCCGAGATGTCGATCAGGAAGGCTGCTCTTCTGGAGCTTCTTGAGTGTCCTTCTAGTTGGGAACATGGAAAGAGTAGGAGGCAGTTTAATGTTACAAGCATGTTCCTCCTCCACTGTGATCCTGGCTGATCTGCAGCTCAGTCCCTTTTACCTGCCTTTGTTCTTTATCTCTCAGTACTTCTGCTTAACAGAAATCTTAGTTTCACTTGAGAGATAACAACTGATCAAATATCAATTTCCATTTGTAAATGGAAACTTCAAACTTCCATCACTTGCATCTACCTTTTAATGTGTAAATGGTGGAGAGAATTTGACAGTCACTCAGTATCTAGTCTCTGCAATACTCTCAATAATCAGACAGTTGAACATTTTCTTGTTGGAAATGGTAACTTCTTCATTAGTAAGTACTACCTGCCACTTAATGTTGTCCAGGTCCTGCTGTAGGCACCTTGTGAGCTGCCTTATTCTGGAAGGAATTGGGAATGTATCTGAATGATGTAAAATTGCTAATGAACATCGCTGCGCCTTTGTATGATAAATGGAGGACTGTTGAAGGAACAGCTGAAAATGGGTGAGCCGAGGATACTATTTGGAAGAATTCCCGATCTCAGAATCTCTACGATGTGGAAAAAGACCATTTGGCCCATTGAGTCTGCACTGACTCAAACCCAGCTCCCTGTCCTATCCTGTAATCACACATTTACATTAGTTAATCCATTTAACCTGCACATCTTTGGACTGTGCGGAGAAACTGGAGCACACGACGAAAACCCATGCCGACACTGGGAGAATGTGCAACTCCACACGGGCTCCAAGGCTTCAGCTGAACCGGGTCCCCAGCACTTTGAGGCAGCCGTGCTAACCTCTGAGCCGTCATACCACGATTCAGTTATGTTTGCTTTAGCTATGGAAAGGGATATGTACACACCAGAAGGCAAGAGCTACAGCTGGAGGAAAGGCAATTACAAGGCGATAAGACAAGATGGAGGATGCATAGGTTGGGGAAGGAAACTGCAGGGCATGGGCACAATGGAAATGTAGAATTTATTCAAGGAATGACTACTGTGCGTCCATGATAAGTATGTACCAGTCAGGCAGGGAGGAAGAGGTTGAGCGAGGGAACTGTGGTTTACTAAGGAAGTTGAATCTCTTGTCAAGAGGAGGAAGAAGGCTTATATTAGGATGAGATGTGAAGGCTCAGTTAGGGTGCTTGAGAGTTACAAGTTTTCCAGGAAAGATCTAAAGAGAGAGCTAAGACAAGCGAGGAGGGGACATGATAAATTGTTGGTGGATAGGATCAGGGAAAACACTAAAGCTTTCTACAGGTAGAGAAGGGATAAAGGAATGACTCAAGTAAGATTCAGGCCAATCATGGATAGTAATGTGAAGTTGTGCATGGAGTCAGAAGAGACAGGGGAAGCGCTAAATGAATATTTTTCGTCAGTAATCACACTGTAAAAAGACAATGTTGTTGAGGAGAATACTGAGATACAGGCTATTTGAACAAATGGGATTGATGTTCACAAGGAGCAGGTGTCAGACATTCTGCAAAGTGTGAAAATAGATAAATAGCCTAGGAGATATTTGATTTATCCTCGGATTCTCTGGGAAACCAGGGAGTAGGTTTCCGAGCCTTTGTCATTGTCTATAGGAATAGTAACACAATACTGGAGGGTAGCAAATGTTGTTCCCTTGTTCAAGATGTGGCGCAGAGACAACCCTGGTAATTATAGGCCAGTGAGCCTTACTTCGGTTGTGGGTAAAGTATTGGAAAAGGTTACAAGAGATAGGATTTATAATCATCTTGATAGAAATAAGTTGATTAGGGACAATCAACACGGGTTTTTGTTTAGATTAGATTAGATTCCCTACAGTGTGGAAACAGGCCCTTTGGCCCAACAAGTCCACAGCAACCCTTCGAAGATTAACCCACCCAGACCCATTCCCCTCCATTTACTCCTGATTAACTCACCTGACATTATGGGCAATTTAACATGGCCAATTCACCTAACCTGCACATCTTTGGACTGTGGGAGGAAACCGGAGCACCCGAAGGAAACCCACACAGACACAGGGAGAAAGTGCAAACAGACAGATGAGGCAGGAATTGAACCCAGGGCTCTTGGTACTGTGAATCAACAGTGCTACCCATTGAGCCACCGTGCCGCCCGAAGCGATGAAGGGTTTTGTGAAGTGTAGGTCATACCTCACAAGCTTTATTGAGTTCTTTGAGGTGACCACACAGTACGTGGATGAGGGTAAAGCTATTGATGTGATGTATATGGATTTCAATAAGGGGTTTGATAAGGTCCCCCATGGTAGGCTACTGTACGAAGTACAGAGGCATGGGATTAACAGTGATTTAGCAGTTATGATCATGAATTGGCCAGCTGAAAGAATACAGAGAGTGATAATTGATGGGAAATGTTTGTCATGGAGTTCGGTTACTCGTGGTGTACTGCAAAGATTTGTTTTCGATCCACTGCTGTTTGTCACTTTTATAAACGATCTGGATGAGGGCGGAGAAGGATGGGTTAGTAAATTTGCGGACGACACTGAGTTCAGTACAATTGTAGATAGTGCAGAACGATGTTGTAGGTTATAGAGGGACATAGATAAGTTGCAGAGCTGGGCTGAGAGGTGGCAAATGGGGTTTAATGCAGAAAAGTGATTCACTTTTGAAGGAGTAACAAGAATGAAGATAACTGGGCAAATGGTAAGATTCTTGGTAGTGGTAGATGAGCAGAGAGATCTCAGTGTCCATGTACATAGATCCCTGAAAGTTGCCACTCAGGTTGACAGGGATGTAAAGAAGGCGTACGGTGTGTTAGCTTTTATTAGTAGAGGGATCAAGTTTCGAAACCAGGAAGTCATGCTGCAGCTGTACAAAACTCTGGGGAAAGCCGCCCTTGGAGTATTGTGTGCAGTTCTGGTCGCCACATTCTCAGAAGGATGTGGAAGCTTTGGAAAGCGTTCAAAGGAGATTTACTCAGATGCTGCATGGTTTGGAGGGAAGATGTAATGAGGAAAGATTGTTTTCATTAAAGGCTGTTTTCATTAAAGAGAAGAAGTTTAAGAGGTGACTAAATTGAGACATCTAAGATCATCAGAGAGTTAAATCGGGTGGACAGTAAAAGCCTTTATCCTCGGATGGTGATGGCTCGCACGAGGAGACATAGCTTTAAATTGAGGGGGGATAGATATAGGACCGATATCAGAGGTAGTTTCTTTACTCTGAGAGTTGTAGGGGGTGTAGAATGCACTGCCTGCAACAGTTATAGATTCGCCAAATTTAAGGACATTTAAATGGTCATTAGATAGGCATATGGACGAGAATGGAATGGTGCAGGTTCAATGGGCTTCAGATTGGTTTCTGGGCCAAAGGGCCTGGACTGAACTGCAATGGTCTATGTTCTGAATTCATGTCTGATGTTCTGAGACAAACGCAAAATACTGGCAATGCTGGAAATCTGAAATTAAAAACACGAAATGCTGGGAAACTGCATCAGATCAGACAGTATCTGTGGAGAGATACCGTTTGGTACAGGTCAGGACCTTTCCACATGAGATGCAACCTTCTTGAAACATCTGAGATTCCCAGAGGACATGACAGGGTCGATGCAGAAAGATTATTTCCTCTTGCAGGAGAGTCTGGAACCAAAGGGCAGAATCCCCAAATAATCCCTCACCATCCAAGGCACATGAGGTCGAATTTCTTTTCTGAGAATAATGAATCGATGGAATTATTTGCCACAGATGACTGTATAGGCTGGTTTATTAAGATTAATCAATGCTGAGATAAATTGTTAAGAAAGCATATGGTGTGTTAGCTTTTATTGGTAGAGGGATTGAATTTCGGAACCACAAGGTCATGCTGCAGCTGTACAAAACTCTTGGGAAAGCTGCACTTGGATTATTATACAGTTCTGTTTACAGCATTGTAGGAAGGATATGGAAACGTTGGAAAGGGCTCAATGATTTACTAGGATGTTGCCTGGTGCGGAGAGAAGGTTTTATGAGGAACGGCTGAGGGACTTGAGGCTGTTTTCATTAGAGAGAAGAAGGATGAGAGGTGACTTACTTGAGACATATAAAATAATCATAGGGTGAGAACGGGTGGATAGTGAGAGCCTTTTTCCTTGGATGGTAATGACTAGCACGAGGAGACATAATTTTAAATTGAGGGATGATCGATATAGGACAAATGTCAGATGTAGCTTCTTTACTCAGAGAGTCGTCGAGGCGTGGAACGCATTGCCTGCAACAGGTGTAGACTTGCCAACTTTAAGAACATTTAAATGTCATTGGATAAATATATGGATGAAAATGGAATAGTGTAGGATAGATAGGCTTCAGATTGGTTCCACAGGTTGGTGCAACATCGAGGGCCGAAGGGCCTGTACTACACTGTAATATTCTATAACTTAGTACTTTCCACTTCCAAGTCTCAGATGAGGAATGGTCACCTCCTTGAGGATGACAAGAACCCCGGGAAAATCCATAATTCCGGCAGGAATGTCAGCATCAAGGAGGGACAGGGCAGTTAAGCATCAGCCACATTGTTGGGGATCAGGAGTTCTATGTAGTCCAGACCAGGCAACGATGGCAGTTTCTTTCTCTAAACAACATTTGCGAACCAGATGGGTTTTTCCAACAATTGGTAATGGTCACTGTTATGACTCTTAATTACATATCTTTTGTTAAATTCAGATTTCATCTCCTACTGCACTGGGATTTGATCTCGGGTCCCCAGAAAATTACTTCTGGGTTAATGGGTCTAGAGATAATACTGCCCATTACTTCCACGATATCAAAACAGTGAGTGTTTTGGTGGCAGACGTTTAACACTTTTTTTTTAAAGCTTTTGGACATCATTAGGTCAAGATGAGCTCATTGTTCAAACAGATTTTGTATAAGTTTGATAATATTCAATGTATATTTGGCCTTATTACTTAATCCTCAGCTACTGAATCACAATCATGGTAATAATGCACCATGAGTCTGCAGATTAGCCTGTTTCAAGTTGATTGTAGGAAAAATATTGCAGTCTTTACTAAAGCCATAATGGAAAAATATCCAAAACTGAGAATACAATAAAGGTTGCAACATGGATTCAGGAAAGAAGGAACAGAATAGATAGCAATATGGTGGATACTCATTTAAAAACCAAAAGAACTGCAGATACTGTAAATCAGAAACAAAGACAAAAATTGCTGGAAAAGCTCAGCTACAAATAAACACTAAATCTTAAAGCTAGTTGCTCAGACTGAAAGAATGTGTTGTTCCATAGGGTACTAGTCCCGAAAATAATTATCTAAAATAATTGTGTCTGGAGATCAGAGGTATAGCAGTTATGTGGATGACAGGAAATTGGAACTTATGGCTAATACTGAGGAAGATTGTAATAAAGTAGCAGAGTACAGGAAGGTTAGCAGAATGGGCAGGACAGTGGCAAATAACTTTAAGAGCCAGTGTACTTACATTGGAAGGAAGAGCGGGAAGCTGCTTAGATATATGTTTAAAATTGAGGGCATTTGATGATGTGGACTCAAAAAGTCATTTCCACAGATGAAAAATACAAGTGAGATGACATCAATATAAGATGGACATAATTAAGACCAATGAAGTATGAGAGAAATGTATTCTCCAAACAATGTGGCATTCAATGCTATAGAGAAACATAGAAGACAGGAGCAGGAAGAGGCCATTTGACCCTCAAGCCTGCTCAGCCATGCATCACAATCACAGCGGATTGTCCAATTCAATCGGCTAATCTTGTTTTCTCCCTATAATCTTTGATCCTATTCACCCTAAGTGCTGTATGTAACTGCCTCTTGAATACATTCAATGTTTTGACATCAACTACTTCCTGTGGTAATGAATTCAACAGGCTCACCACTCTTTGGGTGAAGAAATGTCTCCTCATCTCCGTCCTAAATGGTCCATCCTGAATCCTCAGTCTGTAACTCCTGGTTCTGGACATTCCCACCATTGGGAATATCCTCCCTGCATCTATCCCATCTAGTCCAGTTAGCATTTTATAAGTCTTCATGAGATCTCTTCTCATTCCTCAGATCTCCAGCAAAAACAATCCTAACCCGAGTCAATCTCTTGTCATAGGTCAGTCCTGCCATCCCCGGAATCAGAGTGGTAAATCTTCGCTGCACTCCCTTGAGAGCAAGAACGTTCTTCCTCAGAGAAAGAGACCAAAAGTGCCCAGAATATTCTCGGTGTGGCCTCTGCAAGGCCCTGTGTATTTGCGACAACACATCCCTGCTCCTGTACTTGAAACTTATTACAATGAAGGCCAACATACCTTCTTTCCCACCTGCTGCACCTGCATGCTCACCTTCAGTGACTGGTGCACAAGGACACCCAGGTCCCACTGCACACTCCCCTCTCCCAATTTACAGCCATTCAGGTAGGAATCTGCCTGCTTGTGTTTCCTTCCAAAGTGAATAACCTCACATTCACCCAAATTAGACTGCATCCCATAGGCTTGAATGTTGTGATGTTTCAAGTGCGCATCCAAATAATTTTTAAAGGTTGTAAGGTTTTCAAACTTGTCGAATATACTGGCAGGGAGATATCCTAGCACTGCGCAGGAGGATTTAAACTGGTGCAGGGTGGGAAAGGGTCCTGGGTGACAGGGGGCGGGGGCGGCGGTGCTAGTGGAGAGAGACCCAAGGAGACAGTGAGGAAAGAGAGAAAAGTTGCGCATCCAGGGCAATTTAAAATATATGATGTCATGGTCACTGTTTCTAAAATGGTCTCACAATCCTGCCTGAAACACCTGACTGCCTTCATTCCTCAGAATGAGGACGCAGATTTCCACCGGCCCTTGTTGCATCTTCTACATGGAAAAAAAATCAAGCCATCTGTCTTCCTCTTAAAAAGTTATCACTGCCCCAGTGAATGTTGGGAATTGAAATGCCTGAACGCAGTGATCCTATTATTGTTCTTACACGCCTCAGTGCATTGGTTATATATCTCCTCCTGTACTTTCATTTTTCTGGGGGTTTATAAAATATCCCCAACAATGTGTGCCGTCATTGTTTTGAGCCTAATCTCGACCCAAAAAGCCTCATTTGAAGACATGTCCAAGATATCATCCATCCTTTCATCAATACCTGACTCCTTCATAAATAATGCAACACCACTTCCTCTTTGACACCCTGTCCTGTCCTGCCAATAGTTCCAATAGAACAGAATATTGAGTTGTTGGGCCTGACCTCCCTCAAACACGTCTCTGTGATGGCAAAGATGTCACTACTCCACATGTCAACTCATTCCCTGATCACATCAGTCTGTCTGATAATACTCACAGCATTAACGTTAGTTGGAATATAACAACTAAAATACTTTGTACATCCGAGTTCTTCAATCATTCACTGTTTATTATCAGACTGCCCAAACCATGAACCAAACTTATAACACCGGGAGTGAATGAATATTTGTTGAATTGTAAATCGTTTTTTAAAAAATGCATGTATTCATCAAGTGCAACTTTCCAGAACAGAGCAGTCAGCTCCACATACAATGAGTTTCTGATGATTAATTCCTCCCCCCCCCCCCACTCAGTGTGCAGAGGGGACAGCCCTCAGTAATGGAGAAACTGAGGACTGCAGTTGATGGAGATCAGATTCGAAAAGTGTGGCGCTGGTAAAGCACAGCAGTTCAAGCAGCATCTGTGGAGTCGATATTTCGGGCATAAGCCCTTCATGAGGAAGGCATTGGTGCATTCCATTTTTTTCATCCCATGATTCACAGGAACCAGATGTGTTCAGGAAGGCAGCACCGTTAATAACACTGAAGTGGAAAGCAGTCAATCAGTTGTTTGGACAGTGTGTAGACAAATTGAGGGTAAAGACTGATTGATGGACAAAGGTAAGTATAAATAAATCCCCTGGGCCTGTGATGGAAGAGATTGATGTGGCATTGGCGATGATCTTTGCGTCCTCACTGTCCACTGGAATAGTGCCAGATGATTGGAAGGTGGCAAATGTTATTCGCTTGTTCAGGAAAGGGAATAGGGATAACCCTGGGAATGATAGAACAGTCTGTCTTACACCAGTGGTGGGCAAAGTATTGGAGACGGTTCTGAGAGACAAGATTAACGATTACATAGAAAACCATAGTTTGTTTAGAAAGAGTCAGCATGGCTGTGTGAGGAGCAGGTTATCCCTCACACACCTGATTAAATTCTTTGAAGATGTGAAAAAACACGTCGATGAAAGTCGACCAACAAATGTGGTGGATAAGAATTTTAGCAAGGCGTTTGATAAGGTTCCCCATTCTAACCTCATTCAGAACTTAAAGAAGCATGAGACACAGGGAAATTTGGCTGTCTGAATGTGGACTTGGCTCGCCCATAGAAGACAGAGGGTGGTAGCAGATTGAAAGTATTCAGCCTGGAGCTCAGTGACCAGTGGTGTTCCACAGTTACCTGCTTTGGGACCTGTGCTCAATATGATTTATATACATGACTTTGATGAGGAAGTGGAATGGTGAGTTAGTAAGTTTGCTGATGACACGAAGGTTGGTGGAGTGATGGATAATGTGGAGGCTGTTCTAGGTTGCAATAGGTCATTGACAGGATGCAGAACTGGGCTGATAAGTGGCAGATAGATTTCAACATTAAAACGTGTGAATCGATTTATTTCAAAAAGGTGCATTTACATACGGAATACAGAGTTAAAGGCAGAATTCTTGGCAGTGTGGAGGAACAGACTGATCTTGCGGTCCATGTCCATAGATCCCTCAAATTTGCCATCCAAGTTGATAGGGTTGTTAAGGAGGTATATAGTGTGGTGGCTTTCATTAGCAGGGGGATTTAGTTTAAGAGCAGCAAATTTAATGCTTAGCTCTATGAAGCTGTGGTTCAACCACACTTGGAATATTGTGTTCAGTTCTGTTTGCCTCATTGTAGGAAAGATGTGGAAGCCTCAGAGAGTGTGCAGAGGAGATTTACCAGGATACTGCCAGGACTAGAAGGCATGTCTTAGGAAGAAAGTTTGAGGGAGCTAGGGCATTTCTTCCCGAGCGAGGAAGAATGACTGGTGACTTGAGAGAGGTGTACAAGATGTTGAGAGACATAAATAGAGTGGATAGCCAGTGTCTTTGCCCACGGCAGAAATGGTTATCAACAAGGGGCACAATTTTAAGGTGATTGGAGGAAAGTTTAGGGAAGATGCCACAGTTAGGTTATTTACACATAGAGTGGTGAGGGCGGAATGTTCTGCCAGCGGTGGTAGCAGAGTCAGATACATTAGGGACATATAAAAGACTTTTGGATAGGCACATGGAAGTTAGTGCATTGAAGGTTACGTAGATTAGTCTGACCTTAGAATAGGATAAAAGGCCGGCAAAACATTGAGGGCTGAAGTGCCTGTACTGTGCTGTACTGTTCTATGTTCCAGGTTTCATCCAGGTTGTGGATTCTCATCAGTTGGTGAATGTATGAGGGAGTGAGGTGCGTGAGGGAAAGAGATGTGTGAGGTCAGGAAGCTGGGTGGGGCGTAAGGTGAAGACTTCCAGTTATGGTGTGCATGGTTACAGTCACGTTACAGTGACCTGAGTGTCAGCACAATATGTATGGTTACCTACACCAAACAAAATCCACCAAAGTTCAGTTATTAAAGTGATTTTTAGCTTGATGTTTGCTCCTGGTTTCTTCAGAGACATTCTGTTGGGTGACCCATGTATTAATACCTGACTATCCACAGACATGTACATTTTTATTTTTATTCGGGTGAATATGAAGGTTTAGTTTAGATTACTGAAAGTGTGGAAACAGGACCTTCGGCCCAACAAGTCCACACCGCCCCGCCGAAGCGCAACGCACCCATACCCCTACCTTTAACCCTTAGCTAACACTACGGGGAATTTAGCATGGCCAATTCACCTGGCCTGCATATCTTTGGACTCTGGGAGGAAACCGGAGCACCCGGAGGAAACCCACCCACACACGGGGAGAATGTGCAAACTCCACACAGTCAGTCGCCTGAGTCGGGAATTGAATCCGGGTCTCTGGCGCTGTGAGGCAGCAATGCTAACCACTGTGCCACCGTGCCACCCACATAGTTATTGGATAAAGTTTCAGAGGGTTCACTGTGAGACACAACATGATGCAGAAGACTGTCAATTGTGGACGTTTTCTCTCAGTATCAGGTCCAGAGGGCAGGTGTATGTAGTCTTGGGGACATGTCAGATTTCAACACCACAAGTAACTTGTGCGGTTTGATACTTACCCTCCTTGTCCATAAATCTGCTCCCTGGGCCAGGCTCTGAATGAAGAAGAATCTGTAAGTCTTGGTTCCTGGTCAGTCATTGGTAGCTAATTTCGACAACATGTGTACCTACAGTGAGAGCAGTGATAGCCTGTTGGTTAGTTTCCTCTGCACAAGGTGGATTCCAAATGATTTTCTGTGAAGGAATGTTTGAACGACTACTCTGACCCAGATTGGAAGCACTCTGGACAGATACAGGAGCAGGCCACTGTCTCACTGAGTGCCACAAGCAGCTGTGAGGTCCAGTAGCACTGTGCCTGGATTCATGCCTTTGGGAATTCATTATTAATGTAGGTTGTGTTGAAAATGATGGGTTTACTGAGCATGTGAATTTGGCAGTAATAAGGTATGTGTTACATTTATACAACCGTACATTAACTGCATCATCTCTGAAAACAATTAAGTTGCTTCTATATTGATGGAACTAAAACATAAACACCGAACAATCTCATGATACAAAAGTAAAGAATGCACATTTTGTTTTAGACCGAAAAATGACATGTTGTCTGATTATTCTGGTGATCACAATTACATGTTGACTGTCAGTATTCAAATCTATATATTGTCGCTCTATCACTTGCAAAGTGGTTGACTGATTGCTTATTCAGAGTGAGCAAACGATTGAACAATCAAATAGAATTATAAATCTTATACATTTAAATATAATCAATCAATTTAATTTCTCACGGATATGTGCGAGCTTCAGCTATTTGCCAACAACTCTAATAGTTTTAAATTAGTGATGGAAAAGAATAGCCCAGATCTAAAAGTCGAAGTTCTAATTTGGAGAAAGGCCGATTTAACGGTATTAGTGAAGATCTTGCAAAAGTTGATTTCAGCAGGGAAAGGGCTGGCTAGAAAATTGGAAGCCTTCAGAAATGAGACAACGAGAGCCCAGAGACAGTATAGTCCTGTTTATTTGAAAGGAAAGGCTGATAGATATAGAGAACGCTGGATGACTAAAGAAATTGTGTGTTTGGCTAAGAAAAATAAGGAGGCACATGCCAGGCATAGACAGGAAAGGTCAAGTGAATCAAGTGAAGAGTATAAAGGCAGTCTGACAATACATAAGAGAGAAATCAGGAGAGCAACAAGGGGACATGAGATAGCTTTGGCAAACAGCGTTAAGGAGAATCCAAAGGGACTTTACAAATACATTAAGGACAAAAGGGTAAGTAGGGAGAAAACAGGGCCCCTCAAAGATCAGCAAGGCAACCTTTGTTTGTGGCTGCAGGAGATGGGGGAACTACTAAACAAGTATTTTGCATCACTGTTTACTGTTGAAAAGGACATGGAAGAAAAAGAATGTGGGAAATAGATGGTGACATGTTGAAAAATGTCCACATGACCGAGAAGGAAATTCTGGATACATTGATACACTAAAAGTGGATAACTCTTCACGACCTGATCAGAAGGAACCTAGAACTCTGTGGGAAGCTAGGGAAGTGATTGCTGGACTTCTTGCTGGGATATTTGTATCATTGATAGTCACAGGTGAGTTGCCGGAAGATTGGTGTTTGGCTGACGTGGTACCAGTATTTAAGAAAGGTGTTCCGGACAAGCCAGGGAACGATAAAACATTGAACCTGACGTCAGTGGCGGGCAAATTGTTGGAAGGAATTCTGCGGGACAGGATGCACATGTATTTGGAGAGGCAAGGACTGATTAGGGATAGTAAATATGGTTTTGTGTGTGTGAAATCATGTCGCACAAACTTGATTGAGTTTTTTGAAAGAGTAACAGAGAGGATTGATGAGAGCAGAGCAATGGACGTGATCTATATGAACTTCATTAATTCGTCAAACAACGGTCGCCATGGGAGATTGTTTGGCAGGGTTAGATCTTATGGAATATAAGAAGAACTAGCCATTTGAATACAGAACTGACACAAGTGTAGAAGACATAGGGTGGTGGTGGAGTGTTGATTTTCAGAGTGGAAGCCTGTGACCAGTGGAGTGCTACAAGGTTCGGTGTTGGCTCCACTACTTTTCGTCATTTATATAAGTGATTTGGATTTGAGCATAAGAGGTATAGTTAGTAAGTTTGCAGATGACACCAAAATTGGAGGTGCAGTGGACAGCGAAGCAGGTTACAACAGGATCTTGGTGAGATTGGCCAGTGGGCTGAGGAGTGTCAATTGGATTTAAATTTAACTAAATGTGAGGTAATGAATTTTGGAAAAGCAAATTTTAGCAGAAATTATACACTTAATGGTAAGGTCCTAGGGCGTGTTGTTGAACAAAGATACCTTGGAGTGCAGGTTCATAGCTCGTTGAAAATAGAGTCGCAGGTAGAAAGGATAGTGAAAAAGGTATTTGGTATGCTTTCCTATATTATTTAGTGCATTCACTATAGGAGTTGGGAGATCATATTGCAGCTGAACCAGACATTGGTTAGGCCACTGTTGGAAGATTGCGTGCGATTCTGGTCTCCTTCCTTTCGGAAGGATGTTGTGAAACTTGAAAGGAATCAGAAAAGATTTACAATGATGTTGCCAGGGTTGCAGGATTTGAGCTGTGGGGAGAGGTTGAATAGGCTGGGGCTGTTTTCTCTAGAGCATCGGAGGCTATGGGGTGACCTTACTGAGGTTTATAAAATCATGAGAGACATGGAGAGGGTAAATAGACAAGGTCTTTTCCCTCGGGTGGGGTAGTCCAGAACTAGATGGCATAAGTTTAGGGTGAGAGGGGAAAGAAATAAAAGAGACCGAATAGGCAACATTTTCACGCAGAGGGTGGTACGTGTATGGAATGAGCTGCCAGAGGAAGTGGTGGAGGCTAGTAAAATTGTAACATTGAAAAGGCGTCTGGATGGGTATATGAATAGGAAGGGTTTGGAGAGATATGGGCCGGGTGTTGGCAGGTGGGACTA
>NC_057717.1:27991175-27998468 GCF_004010195.1 Chiloscyllium plagiosum | reverse complement strand
AAATCTGCTCAAACGCCCTGTCCAGCAGAGAGCGCTGTACATTGGGAAGTGAACAATAACGCAAAGTGCACAAGTTCATTGGCTCTGAAACGACATAAGGCTGCCATCACTGACACGACAAAACTCTTAATCATGGTCAGGGAGAAAAACAGAGGAAAAAACATTCTCTTCAAACACAGAAAATGGAATTACGGGAAAGAAAAAGATTCAGATTAATATGTTAAAGTATCGGAGTAATTTAACATATTGGAGGCGTGACATCAGGAAGAGACCCTCAGCAGAATGAGAATATGAAACTGGAAGTGTTCGCACATTAGAAACCAGGTTAGGTCACTGAGTACGGGGCTGATGGGTGAATGGGTCTTGGTGTGAACTGGGGGAAAGTCAGTGGAATTGGTTTGTAGATATTGCAGCTCACACTGGGTTATCATGTGATGCTGTCGATCACAGGAGCAGCCGCAGTACAATTGCATTCAATCACAATCCATAATTTATCCCCCAGGATAATCCATCAGTCTATCAATACCATCAATCCGAGTGATGGTTCAGTGGCGAGTTTGGGTGAACATGCCAGAGTCAGAACCATGTGTATCTAAACCTGATGACAATCTATTAAAGCTACCGCACTTGACTGGTTACATTCCAAACAGCAGAATTACCATCTGACGGAGAGGGAGAAATAATCCAAAGACTAACAGATAAGATCGAAGCTCTGCAGTCCTGTCACATTCAGTCATCAATGTCCATGGACTATTAAACAACTTACTGGAGGAGAGGACCCTACAAATATCCCCATCCTAAATAACGGAACGGCCCTGTACATCAGCGTAAAAGACAAGGATGTAGTATCTGCACCATCCACAGCTAGAAGTGTTGAGTCGATAATCCACCTCATCCTCCGCATGATGCTCACAGATTCACAGATGCCAATCTTCAACCGATTCGATTTGCTGCACATGACATGAAGAAACAGCTGAACACAGTAGCTACAACAAAGGCAATGGGCCCTGACCCCATTCCTGCAATAGGACTGAAGACTTGTGCTGAAAATGTGTTGCTGGAAAAGCGCAGCAGGTCAGGTAGCATCCAGGGAACAGGAGAATCGACGTTTCGGGCATAAGCCCTTCTTCTTGAAGAAGGGCTTATGCCCGAAACGTCGATTCTCCTGTTCCCTGGATGCTGCCTGACCTGCTGCGCTTTTCCAGCAACACATTTTCAGCTCTGAACCCCAGCATCTGCAGTCCTCACTTTCTCCTTAAATCCTTCTGCAGCCTCCCTGACTCCTCAATGCTACCTGTCCCTCTACCTACCTTTGCATCATCGAAGCACTTTGCCGGGATGCCGTCAGTTCCTTCATCTAGATCGTTACTGCACAAAGTAAATTATTGTAGCCCTAAAAATAAGCTTTGAGGAATAGCAGTATTCATCGGCTACAATCCTGAGAAGGACCCTTTTATCCCCATTCTCTGCTTTCTGCCAGACAGCCAAGCTTCTGTATACGCTAGTACTTTGCCTCCAACACCATGGGCCCTTATCTTCTTCAACAGCCTCCTGTGCGGTACCTTGACAGCGTCCTTCTTGAAGTCCATATAGATAGCATCCATTGGCTCTCCTTGGTCTTACCTGCTTGTTAAATCCTCAAAGAATTCTAACAGATTCATTAGCATGATCTCCACTTGATGAATAGTAAATATTAACTCCTCGTAAACATTTACTCCTAGCTGGGAGTAAATACTACTACTGGAAAGGTATGATCTTGTTGGATGAGTATGATGCCAGTGACATCAGTAGCATGATAAGACATTGATAACAATTGGGATCGGTAAATCAGTCAATTACTTTGAGAGAACTGATCCTGTGCTGTCAGTACCAATGCTTTCAAATTTTTCAGAATGCGTTATGACAGTACAACACATTACTGGTACTTAGGAACCTGTCAGGCACAAAGTTTTTAATTTTTCACTGATAAATCATAACCTAAAACTTGAGAGTCAACAGAAATGTTAGCTTAACTGACCACTTTCAGATCAGACAAGTATCCACAGTCCAAAAGAAAAAGGAAGTTTAAAGTGTTAGAAAACCTGAGCAGGTTCTGATCAGAGAGAAACACAATTAACTTTTTTAGTGCAATATGAGTTTTTCAGAACAGGATCATATTAGACTCAATATGCTCACTCTGCTCCTCGCTCCAGACCCTGACTCATCTGCTGTGGTTTGTCAAAGTTTTCTGTTTGTATTTCAGATTTGCATTTTCCTCACTGTTCCCCAGCGACGGGAGTTAGTTTTGTGAGGGGGGAGGGCGGTAAGGCACCTCAGTGGTTAGCACGGCCGTCTCACAGAACCTGGGACCCGGTTTGGGGGCGGGGAAGGAAATTTGGTGTCTCAGTGGTTAGCACGGCTGTCTCACAGAACAAGGGACCCAGTTTGGAAGGAGCGGGAGGGGGATATGGTGTGTCGGTGGTTAGCACGGCTGTCTCACAGTACCAGGGACCCTGTTTGGAGGGCGAGGGGGAGGGGGATATGGTGTCTCGGCGGTTAGCACGGCTGTCTCACAGTACCAGGGACCCTGTTTGTTTCCATCATCACGACTGCTTGTATTGAGTTTCACCTTCTCTCATGTCTGCAAATGCTTCCTCTAGGTGCTCCAGGTTCCTCCCACAATTCAAACAGATTCAGTGGGCTGATCATGCTAAATTACCCAGCATGTCCAGCTAGGTGTGTTAGATATGGAACACGCAGGGATAGGGGTCGAGGCTGGTTAGTCAATGGAAATGCAGGAATAGGGTATGAGGTGGGTCTCTGCTCAGCGTTCTTCTGAGTGTCAGTGCCGACTTGATGGGCCGATGTCCCATAAAATAACAAAGAAAAGGGTAAATCAAACAAAGAAAAATTCTGGAAAGATTCAAATAGAAACAGAGTGCTGGGGAAACGAAGCAGGTTTGGCTGCCTCTGTTGAGTGAAAAACAGAAATAGCATTTTGAGTCCACTCACCATGTATCAGATCTGAAAGCAGCAAGGAAATAGCGTAATGTGCGTTGGTCGGTCGGGAGGAGGGGAGAAATTAATATGTAGAGAAATAGAGAGATAGAAATAATAAACAAAGGGATTATTAATATTCAGCTGCGTTGGAAATATGATGTGAGAATATTTTCATTTATTTTTTCACATTTTCCCATATCCCTGAGTATCATGTGCGTGTAGGTTTATATCCAAGTCCCTGTTTGAAGAGACTTCTGTCCCCTCGATCTCTCCTTCCTGAGAGTGATCTTTTCTTTTCTTCATTAATGGGACATGGGTATTGTTGGCTGGGCCAGCAATTATTTCTCTTTCCTAGTTGCTCTTGATAAGGTGTTGGGGAACAGCATTTCTGAACATGTGCTGTCGGCTTCCAGTACTTAGGCCTGACTGGTTTCACTTCTTTGAGGGTTTGTAGTGTTATAACTGAATGGTTGGCTTGGACATTTCAATTGCATTGGTCGGAGGACACTAGCGAACCAGGGGTTTTTAGTTTTAAAAACCATTAGTATTTCATGAGATTACTCATTTCAAATATTTTATTGATTCAATTCACCATCAGCTGGTGCGGGATTGAAGTCCGGTGTTTGGGTCATTACCTGGGTCTTTGGATTAATAGTCTCGAGAAAATACTTCTAGACCATCACCTCCCCAGCAACTCCACCAGCAAAAGTGGTGTTGCCATTATCCTGACTGAGGTACAGAAGATTGTGCATTTACATTGTCAGCTGCCTCCAAGGAGAGCATAGATATTCATATTTCAGGTCACTGGGACTGCACAGAGATGTAACAGGTTATCCTATTTAAGGATTTGAATCTCCTGCATAAATCTCCGCTCCAAGTTTGTTGCTTCCAATATTTCACACTGCATCACTATTTTATTTCAGACAGACAGAGGTTTAAGCCATCTTCTGATTTTGTCAAGTATCATTTTAGTCGAGTTTCACGGAGGGTTTCTTTCCACAAGGTGAAGTGCATTTCCTCATGATACCATCCCCAATCTGTCTCATTAACTACCCTCCCTGTCCACGTGATCTTCCTAACCGGGTGATTTTCCCTTCGTCATAACAACTCTCCACTGCCTGGGTATCTCAGAATTCACCGGCCTCCCTGTTACAGGGCCAACCTTAAAAATTCATTAAACTCTTGGATTATCAATCAGAAATTGCCCTGGGCCTGGACATGTCAGAGGGGGTAAAACAGGCTCCCATTTTGTTTCCAAGCACCTGAGGTTCTGACGGGTGGCATTTTGCAGGAGAGAGACATTACCTTCCTCAAGGACTGGCAGGGGAAGCCATGATACCAGACCCTGCCAGCTTGGTCCCAGGCGAACACATGGATCAGTGAGGTGCCAGCCTTCTGGGTGAATGCACAGCAGTTTAGGAAGGGGGTCAGTAACCCTCTCCACTCCACCAGAGTAAGAGCCACCACTTGCACTTTGTGACGTCGCCCTCTCCATCTTTCTGTTACTGCACCACCCCCACACCCCCACACCCCCACCAAGTCTCATGTTATCTCTTTCTTACTGAATGCAGCACCTTCTCTCGGTGTCTCTTTAATGTCTTCTCTGGCCCTCTCCCCAACTTTGCCTGGTGTCTGTACTGCCTATTTATTCACTCAGGACAATACACCACCTTTCCCTCAGCTGTATCAGCAAAAGCGCTGCACCAACCACTTCAATCTCCCTCATGCTTTTTCGTAATTCTCTCATTCCAGAAGGAACGATCCTATAATAGGGCGGAAACAGCCAAGAGGGTTAGGGGTCTCTCCAATATTCAGCTCCTCACTCCCTCACAGGGGAATGATCCTGACCTCAACAACCACGAGAGGCTGACTGACCGTGTCCAAGCTCCTGGACTGGGATCTGAGACTCCCCCTGACTGACTGTGCTGGGCAACGTGACTGACTATAGACAATGATGTCAAGCTTCCTGGTTTTGTGCCTGTGCTAAACACCAAGAAAATTCAGTGGACAGGTGAGCCTGGTAGCTCTGAATGAGGGAAAACGGTGCTAAAGGCAGGGTAAGGCAGAGCAATAATTCTATGAGCATTCAAGTCAGTCCAAAGGGAGTGTGTACAAACACGGAGTGAGCAGCCCAGAGGGACAATCAATGAGCTGGGTGTGTTTCCCTGAGCACAGTGTCCTTGCAGCAGCAGTGAGTGTGTATAAACATGGAGTGAGTAGTCCAGAGGGACAGTGCATGAGCTGGGTGTGTGTTCCTGAGCACAGTGTCCTTGGAGCAGCATTGAGTGTGTATAAACATGGAGTGAGCAGCCCAGAGTGACAGTCCCTGAGCTGGGTGTGTGTCCCTGAGCACAGTGTCCTTGCAGCAGCAGTGAGTGTGTATAAACATGGAGTGAGGAGTCCAGAGGGACAGCCCATGTGCTGGGTGTGTGTCCCTGAGCATAGTGTCCTTGCAGCAGCATTGAAATGAGAGTAGTCAATGCACCCTAAGCTGCAGCGCTGAAGTATAGAAGTGTACTGTCAGTGGGTCGGAGATGTGCTGGGATGGCATGGTGAGGCTGGCATGTGACAGATGCCAGCATTGGTGGGTATGGAGTACATGCAGCTTCTGTCTGTGCAGTGTCTCCAGAGACGTTGGAGTCCAGGATAGAAGGTCGCAGGAGCGAGGGGCAAGATGGAGTCACCAATTACCAGCTCTGACGTTCATGTCAAATTCTCCATATTTAGTTTCCCCACCGTGGGAGGGAGGAAATTAAACTGCAAATTGATGAGGGGGGAATTTACATGAATGTGACTGTTGATCATCAGTAATCATTCAGTCAGCATCCCGCCACTCCCGCACTCAAATCTTGTCTCTAAGAACAGAATAACACAGGAACATGCCCTTCATTCCGGCAAGCTTACACTGATGCAAGTGGCCTTTCTAAAGTTAAAAAGAAAACTTTTGCTTCTGCACGTTCGATGTCATTCTATTCCCTGTCTACTCATCACTGTGTCAAGGTACCTCTTAATCCTTGCTATATTAGCTTCTTCTCTGTCAGTGCATTCCAGGCACTTTCACATTCTGTCCAGAAAAGCAAATAAAAGCTGACTGATCATATCTCCTGCACTTTCTCCCTTTTACCTCAAATCTATGGCCCCGAGTAATTGATAATTCTATTCTGGGAAAACACCTCCAACTGTCCTTCTATCTATGCTTCTTATAATTTTGTAAATGTCAATCAGGCAGACCCTCAGCCATTGATGCCCAGGTGCAAACAAAAATATTTGTCCAATATCTCATTATGGCTAATACCCTACAAACCAGACAACATTCTGGTATTTTTTTCCATACCCCCTAGAAAACCTCCACATCGTTCTGCTGGTGTGTAACCAGTATTTTACACAAATTTCCAAATGTGCCCGAACTAAGTTTCTCGACAGCTGCAATATGACCTGCTAATTTTCATACTGCATGCACCGATGCATGTCTGCAAGTTTGCCGTCAGTCGTCTTGATCACCCTATTCACCCGTGTTGCCACTTTCAGGGAACTGTGGAGCTGTACACCAAGATCCCTTCGGATGTTGATGCAACCAGAAGATTTTTCCGTCTAATTTAGACTTCTCTCCTGCATTAGACTTTCTAAAATGCATCACGTCACATTTGTCCAGATTAAATTATATCTGTGTTTTCTCTGTCCAAGTCTTGAGCCGACCTACATCCTGCTGTATCCTCTCGCAATCATCCTCACAATCCGCAACTCCCCCAGTCTATTCACAAATCTCCAATCACAAAATCAGCGTTCCACTACTACTGTCTATGGCCAAGCAGTTCTTTATCCTTTTTCCTAACTGACCGCTGATCCCATTTCCCTTCACCTTCTGTATGAACCTGCCATAAGGAACCATATCAAAGGCCTTGATGAGGTCTATAAGGCCAATATCCAGCCCCATGCCTTCATCAATCAATTTTGTCATTTTCTCAAAATATGTTCTTTCCCACACAAAACCATGTTGCCTATCGCTAATAAGTCCATACGTTTCCCAAATGTTTGTCAATCCTGTATCTGAGAATCTTCTCCAAAACATTTCATGAACACTTACATAAAGCTCACAACCTGAAATTTCTTGGATTAACCCTGTTGCCCCTTTTCAGCAAGTAACCAACATGAGCTATTTTTCCCAGCTCTCTGGAAGCTCTCCTGTGACTGAAGAGCACAGAAAATGTGCGCACAGGGCCCAGAAATTTGCTCCCTTGATTCACTCAATGGTCTGGGATTGATCCCAACGTATCCTGGAGATTTGTCTCCCTGAATGCTTTTCAAAACACCCAG
>NC_057717.1:27985971-27990497 GCF_004010195.1 Chiloscyllium plagiosum | reverse complement strand
ACCTTCTACATGTACATATGGTTTCTATTGATTGCCTTTTATAATACTTACTTATTTTTGTTCTCTGTATGGGTAACAAAACTGCTAAAGATCGTTTGTTTCTTTCCAGCATTATTTCACACACACCAGTTGCTTTCTGATTTCTCTTTGCTCTCTCCTCCACGTCCCATACTCTTCTCGGCTTTCTGTAGTATTGAGTTCCCACTGTCTGATGTATTCTTTCCTGTTCTGTCAGTGTTTTAGCAGAATTCACGTGAGTTCAGGAATAAGCAGCCTTATGCGTTTTACTTTGCCAGAACACGTTTTTTGAAAGCAGTTTAATCTCCCATCAGACTACCTGACACTGCTCTGATTGTGATTTATTTTCTCGTTATTGTTTCCTGTTCACTTCAATGGAATCTCTTCTCAGGTTAATAAAATTAAATTGGATCATACTAAAACCCAAATCTTAGTCTAACTTTGTCCATTATAATACTTATGTTGGAGTCAAATGAATTATGATCACTATTCCGTAAATGCTTCTTTTTTTCCATTCAAATGGCAGTGTTAATGAGTGCAGATGGTGCTGTTTAAGGAGTGCCATTGCACTTACACCAGCTGTTAGATTAGATTAGATTACTTACAGTGTGGAAACGGGCCCTTCGGCCCAACAAGTCCACACCGACCCGCCGAAGCGCAACCCACCCATATCCCTACATTTACCCCTTTAACCTAACACTACGGGCAATTTAGCATGGCCCATTCACCTAACCTGCACATCTTTGGACTGTGGGAGGAAACCGGAGCACCCGGAGGAAACCCACGCAGACACGGGGAGAATGTGCAAACTCCACACAGTCAGTCGCCTGAGTCGGTAATTGAACCCGGGTCTTTGGCGCTGTGAGGCAGCAGTGCTAACCACTGTGCCACCGTGCCGCCCACATGAATGTCGGTGTTGGAGTCCATTCAAGGTCGTGTCAAACTATTTGAGTACTATTGGAGCGGCACACATTCAGACAAGTGGGGATTATTCCATCATATTCCTGACTTGAACTGTGGAGATAATGGACAGGCTTTTGCAAGACAGGAGAAAGGTTTCGAGATTCACAGTTCCTAAATTCTGGTTTGATTTTTTCGCCTCAGCATCCATATGATCTTGCATAAACCTCAGAATGTTAGTTTCTGGATTAGTGGTGCTGGAAGAACACAGCATCCAAGGTGCAGTAAAATCCTGATGAAGGGCTTTTGCCCGAAACGTCGATTTTACTGCTCCTCGGATGCTTCCTGAACTGCTGTGCTCTTCCAGCACCACTAATCCAGAATCTGATTTCCAGCATCTGCAGTCATTGTTTTTACCTCAGAATGATAGTGCCAATAGATTGAGCAATAGTGATGTCTTTGGATGTTGAATACCGATGGTGAGTTGGTTTATGATGGCTCTTGTCTGACATTAGTGAGGCACAAATATTGCTTGTTACTTGTCAGTCCAAGCCTGGCCGTTGTCCAAATCCTGTTTTATTCGGGCTGATTTTGTGATATGTGGAGTTGAAAATAACAAAATCATGAGCAAACACTGCACTATCCTTCCTTAGAATTCCACAAATATTTCGCAATGTTGTACCTTTCCCAGGTGCAAAGTGAGAAGCCAGTTTATTTCAACAATGAGTTGGTCACAGGGCTATGTAAACCCCTCCAACATAACCTGTAATCTCACTCCAGGGAGAGGACTGTACTCAAAATGCCCATCAACTGTTTTGATTCTGGAACTTGCCAGGCATGAGTGGGTGACGTATGCATTATGCTGGAGTCCCATCCCCTCATGTATTCACGAGGTGACAGAGGCCATGCTGACCGGTGAGGTGAATATGTTGGTTCTGTCTCGACAGACGAAGCAACAGAAAATTGTTTTGGAAATGCTAGAGAAAAGAGTGATTGGTGAAAGTGAGAAAGTTAAGAAATTTGGAATTACTAAATTCGAAGTAGTAGAAAAACTAATTGTGTTGAAGGTTGGTAAGCCACTGAACCACATGAGTGATGACTTTAGAGGGCTACAGAGATAGGTTTAGAAAATTGGACTGCCTGGATAACTCTTTTCAGAGCTGGTGCAGACACGATATATCAATGGCCTCCTTCTTTATTGCCTTTTCATTAATTACATAAGGAGATCAAATCTGTTTAGATTATGAAAAGGATCTTGCAGACTGGAAAGTATCTATTGTGACCACATGTATTTAAAACGGCGGAGATTGAAATTACAAACCAACTGGTGGATACGTTGATGTTATTTGTGAGGAAAATGTTCGCAATTTTTGTTATTAATCATAAATAGATTATTGTAGAGTAATGATGTTTTAGCAGCATCCATCTAGATTCAGGACAGGAAAACTATCTTTGAAAAATGTATTGGAGTTTACGAAGGTTATGACATCGATGAATTAGAACCAGTGGGAATGATGTATTTGAATTTTCAGAAGAAGCTTGACACAGTTGGACACAGGTGAGAGAAGGAAGTTACAGTCCTTGGGTAATGGGGGTGGGGGATATCCAACATGGATCGAGAATTGAATGATGGAGAGAACACAGAGACTATGGTCCTCTTTTGGACAGATGCCCACTACACATTGTGTACCACATGTATCAGTGCTTGAGCACCGCTATTGTAATGCAGAGGAATGATTTGAATGTGAACAACATATACATTCCTTTACATTTTATATTTATTAGAAGGTGAGAGCTTGGGAAGTGTTTCTGGCAAAAAGGACCTGGAGGTCCTTGGTCATATGCCATTAGCAGAATTCATTCAGTGCATCTATTAATCAGGACAGGAGATGAAATGCTATCCTTCATTACAAAATGAATCATGTGTAAGAGTTGTGAAGTGTTATTGAGGCAGTATTTCGCCTATTGTAGACAGACGTTTTCTCCTTTATAAGCAATGATCTCCTTGTCACAGAGACAGTGCAAAAGGAGTTTTATCAGAATAATCTCTGGGATGATGGTACCACGAGTCGTGTGTAAAGGAAATGGCTGTTCAAATTGTAGCACCGTGAGCGAATAAGAGCTGACTTCATCGAAACTTGAAGATTATGAACTAACACACATTATTTCCATTGAAAGACATTGGTAGCATGAAAAATAGCATTTTCCCCACGATATGTGCTTCTTGCTAGTTTATGCGCCTCTGTGGAGCCCCCATGTTGGTTGAGAGAGAGCTTCAGGCTCTGAATGAATTCTCAGCGCCTTAATGTGCAATTAGTATGTGACACTGCACTGAACGTCTGAACATTGCAACTGCTGACAGATTTGTGAACAGTTCTTTAGTTCTGTAAGAGTTAGCCATTCCCACTAGCTTCTCTCCATACTAGAGAACACTGATCTACCTTCTTGGAGATGGAAGCTGCCTCCTTGAGTCTTCACACAAAACATTGGTATTCCCTCTTCATCGTCAACAAACCAGGTTTATGTATCAATTGTGTACCATTAGCAATGGAGCCAGGAGGAACAACATGGAGCAGTCTATCTGTGCAGTCTCTACTTCATTCGTTTGTCATGTTGGGTTGTCGATAACAGCTTCCTACTTCTGCACAAGGAGCTCAAGCAGCTGAGTGGTCGCCTTCTAATCTCATGAGGGAGGCTCAAGGGACTGACTGGGCAACCCGTGTTTCCTGTTAAACAGCTCAATGTGTTTGACTGGGCTCCTTCTCTTCCTGTGTAATAGGCAAAGGGGAGTGAATGGGCTATCGCTATTCTTATCCAATAATATTAATGGACTGAATGACCTCCTCACATTCATGTGGAGTGAGCTTGAGCTGCAGAATGAGCTCCTCCCTTTACTGTGAAAATACACAGTGTCCAGCAGAACTGTTACATGAATGTTACCGACACTTTCACAGCACAATACTTAATGTTGGAGAAAGTGAGGACTGCAGATGCTGGAGACCAGAGTTGAAAAGTGTAGTGCTGGAAAAGCGCAGCAGGCCAGGCAGCATCCGAGGAGCAGGAGAATCGACGTTTCGGGCATAAGCCCTTCTTCTAGAATGAGGCCAAGCGGTATGAGATAAAAGTTAGGGGGGGGGGCGGGATTTGTGGGAGGGTCGCTGGGAATACGATAGGTGGAAGGAGGTGAGGGTGAGGGTGATAGGCCGGAGAGGGGGTGAGGGTGGAGATGTCGGGAAGAAGATTGCAGGTCAAAAGGGCGGTGCTGAATCCGGGGATGAGACTGAGATAAAATGGGGGGAGGGGAAATGAGGAAGCTGGAGAAATCTAAATTCATCCCGTGTGATTGGACACTCCCCTCCAATTGCTACCAGGACAGAATCCCACTGGTCCTCACCTTCCACCCCACCAACCTTTGGATACATCGTATCATCCTCCGACATTTCCGCCACCTCCGAACAGACCCCACCACTAGGGATATATTTCCCTCCTCACCCCTATCAGCGTTCCGGAGAGACCACTCCCTCCGCGAATCCCTCGTCAGGTCCACACCTCCCACCAACCCAACCTCCACTCCGGCACCTTCCCCTGCAACCACAAGAAATGCAAAA
>NC_057717.1:27975074-27985655 GCF_004010195.1 Chiloscyllium plagiosum | reverse complement strand
TATCGTATTTCCAGCACCCCTCCCCCAAATTCCCTCCCCCATACCTTTTATCTCAGCCCGCTTGGCACACAAGCCTCATTCCTGAAGAAGGGCATATGCCTGAAATGTCGATTCTCCTGCTCCTCGGATGCTGCCTGGCCTGCTGCGCTTTTCCAGCACCACACTTTTCAATTCTGAATGTTGTCCAGGTCTTACTACACATGGACGCAGACTGCTTCAGGAGCTGAGGGGGAACAAATTGTTCTGAACATTGTGTGATCTTCATTGAATTTCCCCACATCTGAGCTGGTGAGGGGTGGGGGTGACATTGAGGAGTAACTGACGATGCTTGTGCTGAGGATCTCCCGCAGAGATATCCCAGGAATGAGGTGGTAGATATCCAAGAAACACCAACATCTTCTTTGTACTGAATCACTTCAACAAGTGGGGAGGATACTATTTATTTCCATTAAGTTCCATTTTGTTTGGGTTCCTTAATACCATCCTCAGTTAAATACTGCCTTGTTATCAGGGTCAGTTACTCTTCCCAGTGTTCATATCTTTTGTTTGAGTCAATAGGTCACAGTGTATGTGTGGAACGTGTTTCCTTCTCATAGAATGGAGTGACAGCGGACTTCTCTATTCCAGAGAGGAAGGGGAGATAGATTACTGAGATAGTTGGAAGACCCGATGGATGGATGCTTGACATATCAGGTACTCTAGCAGTTGGGGCCGAGAGGAGATCTACCATGATCCTATTGAAGGGAAAATCAGGCTGTTGGGGATGAATGACCTACTCCTGCTTCTTATGTTCTTGTATTCGGTTATTGGATGGTTCATCATTGTTATTTTCCTGGAAGTCCTGTGAATGAATGTTCCAGTCAGCGAGACCAGAGGATTTTTGAGCAATATCTGGGTGCGATATGAGGGCTGTATTCACTGTGAAACTGGATCTGCACCATGACAAATAAATGGAGACAGGGAACCATCTGTAAAGAGAGAGGAGGGGCCTGTTTACAGCAACACACACTCTTTCCCCAAGAACGTTTCCCAATCCACACAAAACTATGTTTGACTGTCTTCAGGGGTTGAATGGTGTCCTCTGTTTCTATGCACCACCTACCCAGGAGCAAGTGGTCTCCAACTGCTCCTGAGCAGCAGGTTTCAGAGACTGAATGGAATGGGGAAATGTAGGACTGAGGAACATGAGTGAGTCCCTGTACCACTAGGCACTAAGGTTGTGGTTGATCAGCTTGCAGCCTCAGCCCCACGTTCCAATCTGCATTTCATTCTCCTTGAGCCAGTTTCCCATCAAACATTTTGCGAACACACTTCTGAAGAAATGCAAACACACAGGTACCACAGACTTGTGTGGCAGAGAATTCCCACTCAAACGGTCGTTGGAGAATTTCTCTGTATCCCTGTTCCTATCGCGGTCGGAGCGTCTTTTTTTGTGTTTCTGGTCCCCCTCCTCCATAGGTCACGGCAAATTTCAGCGTAAGCAAGTGTATGATATGGAAAATGATATCAGTCTCAGACTGGGTCAGGTTCAGTGTTCGGAACAAGTCAGGCGGGTTTCTTAAATTTGTAAAAATAACTAATCTAAAACCAAATTTACTTAAATTACGATGGAGAGATAACTAACATAAAGTTTGGACATTGACATTGATGTAGTCTGAATTGTCATGTACTGATGCAGTATGTACATCAAGTTTATTTTTCTATAAATCTGAGACACAGAAACATGCACACAAAGAAACACACACACATATACGTACACACACACACGTCTGAAGGCAGACAGGAAAAAAATGAAACTCTGCAGAATATTAGTTCAGAACAGCTTTGACCGAATAACAGCTAATTTCATGACAAAAGGAAAATTGAGATTGTCTCAATTGTTATTCTGTTTCACAGATGAAATTCCTTCCAGGAACAGTTGGATTTGGGAGAATTGACTTTTCTGCAGGGAGTGGAGCGATTCCAATAAATCCTCAAAAGGAACCCTCCATGCGTGGTAAAGATGACTGATGTGTTTTCAGCTCTCATATGTTGCTTTAAAGAAGGACAACTAAAGTGATGGAGCAATGGCCATTTCTTCTCAGACAAGTTACATTTTCTCCCGCTTTGAGATGAAACATGAAATAATGTTACCCCAAAACCAAGCTAGACCATGTACGGTCACACTGAATATTCCCCTGATTGCATACTGAATCCCTGTTATCTTCTGCATTTAGGAGTAGGATTCATGAAGAAGGGCTTATGCCCGAAACGTCGATTCTCCTGCTCCTCGGATGCTGCCTGACCTGCTGCGCTTTTCCAGCAACACAGTGTTATTAGTGAGGGAGATATAGTAGAGGGGAAAGAGTGAGAGAGAGGGAAGGTGCTTCTTACACCAATGAGAGTTTTGGAGCATGAGCCTTATCCGGGGTCGGCGCTATAACAGATATACAGGGAGCAGAGAGAATGCGGTGACCCTAATAATGACAGAGCAGATTAGGTTATTGATGCTTTTCCTGTATTGCTGGACATTTCCTCAGACTGAAATAGGTGGTGAGCTCAGACAATGCTCGTTGTGTCCAATGGTGTGGCCCATTCAGGGAAGAGAATGGTCCCCCTCTCGACCAGCCCATCCACCAGGACCTCCATGCCCCTGTTAACAAACCGTGTTGTAATTGCCCCTTATCTGCCATGCTCGGGGTAAGCTGTGCAGGGCAGCTCCAATCTGAGAAAGCTTAACCGTGTGCCCATTGGTCTTTTAAAGATGGCACCAGTGCCAGTGATAACGGAATATCCAGGAGCATCCGAGTGATGGTGTGTACCTCCAGCCATGATGGATGGGAGAATTGGGCTGGCATTCAATGAGAGGGATACATGCGGTGGAGTAAGTAGTTAATGTGGTGGGTTAGATAAGAAAGCAGAAGCAAACTATCTCGGCCTCGTGCAGACGATCCCTTTGTCATACTCAATGAAAATTACACGGACGCAAATTACTGTTAGATTCAGCCCAATGAGTCGAAGACTCTGCTCAGCCTCTGCTCAGCTGCAGCTTGTCCAATACAGAGAAGGAGATAAACATGACCTACCCTTGGGAAATAAGGTAGTGGGAGCGGGTGATTGAGATAACAATGGGGGAACACTTTGTGATAAGTCATCATAATCCTATTGGTTTTAAAATACAGATGGGAAAAAATGAACCAGGACTAAAACTTAAAGTTCTAAATTGTTAAAAAGCCAATTTTGATAATATTACTCAAGAAATGTCCAAAGTCGATTGGCATAAATATTGGCAGATAAGGGGCCAGCTGAGAAGTGGGAAGCCTTCAAAAACGAGATGTCAAGAGCACAGAGATAGTATGTCCATGTTAGGGTGAAAGGTAAGTCCGAGAGGTGTAAGGAATGCTGGAGGATTGAAAAAATAGGTTCTGTTCACGGATTAACAGGAAGCATACGTCAGGTATAGACAGCAGAAATGGAGGTTTTTTTAATAATTCATTCATGGACTGAGGGCGTCGTTGGATAGGCCAGCATCTATTACACATCCCTAATTGTCCAGTGGGCAGTTAAGAGTCAACTACATTGCTATGGATCTGGAGTCACATGTAGGCCAGAACAGGTAAGGATGGCAGATTGATTCCTTCAAGGACGTTCGTGAACCAGATGGATTTTGCTGACAATTGAAATGGTCATCACTGGTCTCCTATTTCCTGATTTAAAGTGAGTCACTAGAAGTCTCTGAAGGCAACAGGAGTACACATAAGAGGGAAATCAGGAGCGCCAAACGGGGGCTTGTGATAACTTTGGCAAATTGGGTTAAGGAGTATCTAAAGCAATTCTACAAATACATTACGGATTAAAAAATACTAGGGAGAGAATCGGGTCCCTTAAAGATCAGAAAGCCCGCAGGTGTGCAGAAATGTAGGAGATGGGGTAGTACAGAACGAATATTTTGTACCAGTATTTACTGTACAGGATATGGAAGTGGGAGGACTTGGGAAATAAATAGTGTTATCTTGTAAAGTGCCTGTATTATAGATGAGATGCTGGAGGTCTTAAAATGTACAAATGTGGATCAATGTCCACAACGTTATTCGATATATGCTAGAACTTTGAGAGAAGCTGGGGAAATGACTGTTGGGCCCCATGCGGAGATATTTGTATCATCGATAGCTACAGGTGAGGTACTGGATGACTAGAGATTGCCTATCGTGGTGCCACGACTTAAAGAGTTTAAGAAGAGTGATAAGGAAAAGCCTGTGAGCCTGAGTCAGTGGTGGGTAAGGTGTTGGATGGGATTATGAGGCACAGGATCTGCATGTATTTTCAAATGCAACGACTGATTAGGGATATACAACATGGTTTTGTGCAAGTGATATTGTGTCTCACTAACTTGACTGAGTTGCTTTGAAGAAGTGACTAAGAAGATTAATTGAGGCAGAAAGGTGCACATTGTCGATATGGACTTTGCTAAGGCGTTTAACAAGGTTGTGTGTGGACATTTGGTTAATAAGGTTGGTTCTAATGAAGTGCGTGGTGAACTAGCCATTTGGATACAAAATTGGCTCGAAAGTAGGAGACAGAGGGTAGTGGTGGAGGGTTGCAAGAAACTGGCAAAGGTTTGCAATGCTCCTCATGCTGAGCAGACAATCCAGTTTAGGGAGTAATCCACTAGCATGGTCTGCACAGCCCTCCATCCTGCCTGTTACCTTGTCCCAGTTTATGGTTTCTGGGCTGGTTCAGTGAGGCAGATTCAGACTTTGAGGCAATGGACCATTCCAGCTGATCTGGCAATGTCTTTATTCAATGTTTTCATTCTTGTGATTGGACCCACCATTATCTCCCTTCTCCAGTTACTCCCTCTCCCCTGTATCCTTATCCACACTTTCACGAAGTTATCCATTAATTAATCTTTGTGTTTTTCTGTATCTTTCCTTGGCCTTTGTTTTTGGCTCCCTCGTGTATCGAATGCTGGCATTGTGAAGCTCAGAAACAATGAAATTGTGTGTGTCGGGCTGCTGTTCACTTCCTAGTGTGTCCCATCTGGTGCTCCATGTAGGGCAGGGTGATTCCAGCAGCTTTGGCTCACGCCTTTGAAACTTGGTCTGTGCCTGTCCACTGAACACTTGTGCTTATCGCTCTCTGCTGATCGTGCGGTCAGTAACATGAGGAAGCCCCTCGAATATTGTTGTAAAGGACCAGACATTGAACTTGTAGCTGAGGGGCTTCTGGCTGACTCCTGTTATTGAATAGTTAGTGGAGGTGCTAGGGATGATTTGCTGGAGGCTGTGTTATGAGCTGCCTCAGACATTCAGGAACCTGGAAATTTGGTGACCCAACTCTGAATGGAACATGGGGACTGTAGTTACAGCATCTGGGTCTGTAACATTAACAACAAATGTAGCAGACGCTGCAGAGAGGGGCAGCTCTGAAACCTCAGAGTGATTGTGTGTGAGGAAAGGGATCTGCCAAATAATTCTGTGTCTTAGCCAGAACAAGCACACAATCTCACTCTCTCCGTTAGATACACTGATGTACACTCTCCCTATCCGCTCCACACACACTCACACTCCCCGTCTCACATGTGTACACTCACACTCTGCTCTGTCCTAATCACGCACATCCACAACCTATCTGTCTCCCTCCCGCACTCACACACACACTTTTCTTCAGTCTCTCTCACTTAAAAACATTGTCTCTCTTCTCTCACCTTCACACAGACACCCCCTGACACGCACGCATATGCACACATGCGTATGCACGTTTAAATCTGCGTGGTGAATTTGCGTTTGCAAGTTTGTATTTGCAGATATACTTTATTTTGTCCCAAAAACATACAATTTGGTGACAGTCAGTCAATGCGGTATTTTATAAACTCCTACTTTGGGAACAAAATCAGTCTGACTCCAGCTGAAGACACAGACAGATTCCAAACAAGACCTCACTCCTGAAATACATTGTCTGACCGGAGGGATCAACTCCTTTACATTAATAATGCCTGCAGATATCTCCAGGCAGTGACTTGAAAGAAATTCTGCGATTTGCACATTAGTCAATCAAAACCTGCACATCCAATCTAAGTGTTTAAGGATTTAAGAGCCATTTTAGGTGTGTACAATTCTTGTGCATGAGTTGTATAACCCTTTGATCTTTTCCTTATAACTTCTGTGTTTAAGGTCTTCCTCTCTCTAACTTGATGAAGGAGCAGCGCTATGGAAGCTTGTATTCTCAAATAAAACCTTGGACTCTAACCTACTGTCGTGTGATTTTTGACCTTGTCCGACCCAGTCCAAAACCAGCGGCTCCATATCGTAGCATTTTATTGCTTAGCCATTCATCTCTATGAGCAAATAAATCTTTCCTTTCCCCACGTAGTCCTGTCTTACATATTAATGTTTTTGTGAGATACTGCTGTCTGGAAATCCAGATATAGGACATCTATATGATCCCACTATCCACCTTGTTTGTCACTTCTTTTAAGAAAGCTAGTCAATTCATTCAAACATGATTTATCATTCATAAAACGATGTTGACTGTGCAGGATTGTGGCTTGACTTTGAACATCTCTTGTTATTAATTCCTTCATAAAGAATTCTAACAATTTATCTTAAGTCCCAATAGTTTTCTCACCTTTTTTTAAATACCCTAGTGAAGTTGGCTAATCTAGGTTCTTTGCTTTCTATAACCTCTACGTTCCCTTTCAGAATTCCAGTATAACAGGCCCAAGGCTGTAAAATATTTGCTCCAATTGCTGTGTAAGAGCCAGATGTCGGTTTGGACTCATTCTGTTTCTGCTTTGTACACTCGCCGGGCTGAATATCATCCTGGTGTTCCTACATTATCGTCTCGATGGCTTGTATGTCCTGCTCCTGTTCCTGACCAAGCCATTCAAAATCTCAATGTCCTCCTGCTGTCGCTGAATGACAGTTTTGGAGACTTATTCCCTGCTGAAATGTCACTTTTCAAAGGCTGAAGTATGCAGACAAGCTGTGTTGTCCGCACTGGGCAGCTCAGTGGTTCGCACTGCTGCCTCACAGCACCAGAGATTCAAGTTCAAGCAAAGGAGAAAATTGATCTTCATTGAGAGAGGCAATGTCTGATCAGCGAGTCAGCGTAAAGTCATCAGAGCATAGTCATGCATTTCACAATGCCCCATATGAGAAACTGATAAAGAAACTAAAATCTCATGGTATCAAGGGTGCCCCTTATTGCTTATGGTATTCATCATTGAGGTAGATGTGAATGTGGAGAGGGTTTGGAGGGTGCGATAAATAAGTGCATATTCGTCACAAAGAATGGCCAGGTGGATGGCAGTGAGGAGGAAGGCCTTATGTTTCAGGAAGATACAGATGGAATGGTCAGACGGGCAAATCAATGGCAGGTGCAATGTAATCCTGATGATCATGAGGTGATGCAGTTTGGAAGTAGGAACCAGACAGGGGAGGACTCAGTGAATGGCAAACATTAGAAAGATCAGAGGGTGCTTCGCCACAAATCCCTGTGACTGGACAGTTTCGTAGTCAAGTTAAGAAGCGATTGGGAACGGTAAATACAGCCTCTACTCATCGGAACATAGATTATAAGAGCTATACAAGACATTGGTTCGCCAAGATGGATAACAAGTAAGGGGGTCTTACTGAAATTGCACAGGGCCTTAGTGAGACCCCATCTCGAACATTGTGCGGTGTTCTGTGTAGTTTTGGTTTCATTACCTAATTATGGACAAACCGAATATTGAGGCAGTACCGTGAAGGATGACCAGACCGATCTCTCGGAAGACAGGCTTGGTGTGGGAGCGGGGTTTGGGGCGACATGGCCTGTATTTAATGGGGTTTAAAAATGAGTGGAGATCTCAGTGACATATAAATAAAACTCTGACAGGACGAGACAGATTGGAAACAGGAACGATAATTCCCCTGGCTGGGATATCTGAAACAAAGGGCCACAATATTAGGTACAGGCAGGCCACTCTGTATTGAGATGAGAATAAATGCCTGCAATCAGAGACTGCTGACCATGGGAAATCTCTCCCACATAAGGCTGTGGAAGACAGGACACTGAATATAAATAAGGATTTCTAGACACTAAATGGATCGGGAGACAGCGGGAGGATGGCTGTCACAAGCTCACAGATTTTAGGAAGGAGGTTTCTGTGGGGTCAACAGGACTGTGTTTCTCGTTCCCTTTTCCAATACTGAGGCTGCAGCAGGGCGTTCTGTTGGTTTTATCCGTCCAAACTCGGAGCACTTAAATACAATTTACTGTCTTGCTTAACTGGTTTAGAGACCATTGAAAAGTTTACCACATGGCTGTGTGCCTGTCATCACCTTTAGTCCAGACCAAGAATGCATGGAATTCACCAGACCGGAATTCACTTCCTGAAAGTACGTTGTGGAAGCAAATTGACGTTTGCAATCGACATAGATTTCAGGGTCACTGTTACTGACAACAGAGTTTAGATCTCAGTATGTTATTAATTGTTAAACTTCCACCAGCTTCCAGAGAATTAGCCTGGTCTGGATTAGTAAACCAGTGACATTTTCAGAACAGCACCATATACACGTGGGGACCTATCCGAAACCACACTGACCTGGTTATTTCTGTGCTGCTAGACAGCTCTGCCAAAAAGATCTTCCACCAATTTGGCTATCGTGATGGGACTGAGAGGGTGGTAATTGGTCAGATTGCAAGTCTTCCCCTTTTAGGAAACTGCAGGTAGCTGAGAAATGTTCTGCTTTGCCAGGGAGATGGCAGACTTGGAGCTGGAACGAAACAGCATCCCAGGGACACGGCTTGGTGTGCAGCACAAGCCTTCAGTCATATTGCAGGAATGGTATCAGGGCCTAGTGCCTTTGTCGTATCAATTGTGTTCGGCTGGTTCTTCATGTCACGTGCAGCGAATCGAAGTGATTGAAGACTGGCATCTGTGATTCTGTGGGCATCATGTCGAGGGTGAGGTGGATCATTCACTGAACAATTCTGGCTGAGAATGATGCAGATCCTACGTCCTTGTTTTTGCACTGATGTACAGGACTGTTCCATTATTCAGGATGGGGATATTTGTGGAGTCCTCTCCTACAGTGAATTGTTTCATGACCCATCGCCACTTATGACTGAATGTGGCAGGATTGTTGGTCTGTTGGTCTTGGGCGCATTGCACGCTGTCAATCAGATGTCAATTCGACTGTTCGGAATGCAAGCAGTCAGTTGTGGTAGCTTTAGTGGTTTGTCATCAGGTTTAGGTACACATGGTTCTGACACTGGCATGTTCACTCATACGTCACTGAACTATTGATTGGCTTGGTGGTAATGGTAGACTAAGGGATTATCCCAGGCAAAACGTTACAGATTGTAGTTAAATATAATTCTGCTATTGCTACTGCTGTTATCGACATCACCTCATCAATGTTAGGAATTCGCTGTTTAAGAAATTTCAGAAAGTTAGATCATTGAAAGCATTTACAGAGGATTCTGGACTTGGAAGTGAATTGAGGGCAATGAAGAATTAGTGATGAAAGATGAGTTATAGATTCATCAATTGTTAGAGTCATATAATATGCAAACAGCCCCTTCGCCCCAAATCATCCATGCTCACCAGGTTTCCTAAACTGGACGAGTTCGTTTTTTCTTATTTTGGCAAATACCCCTCCAATCATTTCTCATTCCTGGACCATCAAATTGTCTTTCAAATGTTGTAATTGTAATCACAAATACCACTTCCTCTGATACCTCGCTACATATACACACCACCCTCATTAAGAAACAGCTGCTGCATAGATCTCACTTAAATCTCTTCCCTCTCACGTTAAACCTATCCTCTCTGATTTTGGATAGCACCAGTCTGGGGAAAGAGCTTGGTTATTCATTCTATCCCTGTCCCTCATGACTCAATAAACTTCTATAAGGTCACCCCTCAGCGCCCTACACAAAGGGAACAAAATCCCAGCCTCTCCATATATCTCAGAACGACCCATCCACGTCACAACATTTCAAATATTTTTGCACGCTTTCCAGTTTATAGTATCCTTCCTATAGCAGGGCGACATTAATTGTTCTCAGGACTCCAAATGTGGCCTTACCATTCTCTTGTACAGCCACAACATGATGTTCCAATTCCGACACGCAATGCTCTGACCAACGAAGGTTAGCGTCCCGGTTCACCTGTGACTCCACTTTCAAGGAATTTCCTACCTGCACCCTGGGTCTCTCTATTGACAACACTCCCCAGCGCCCTACTGTTTACTGTGTAAATCCTACAATTGGTTTGTCTAATAAAATGCAACACCTCACATTTATCTGCATGTTCCTCCATCTGCCAATTCTCGGCACACTTGCACAGTACATCAAGATCTCAATGTTCTCTAAGATAACCTTCCACACTGCCCACTATAACATCAATTTTGGGTTTTTCATCTACAAACTTACTATCCGTGTTTCCCATATTCTCATCCAAATGATTTACAAAAGCAATGAACAGCACCAGCCTGGTCATTGTGGCACACCACTGGTCACAGACCTCGAATTGGAACAACAAATCTTTCCGAGCTCGCTCTGTTTCATTCTGTCAAGGCAATTTTGTATCTAAATGGCTTGTTCTCCCTGATG
>NC_057717.1:27971125-27974974 GCF_004010195.1 Chiloscyllium plagiosum | reverse complement strand
CCATTCTCTTGTACAGCCACAACATGATGTTCCAATTCCTACACGCAATGCTCTGACCAATGAAGGTTAGCGTGCCTAACGGTTTCTTTACCGCCCGGTCCACCTGTGACTCCACTTTCAAGGAATTTCCTACCTGCACCCTGGGTCTCTCTGTTGACAACACTCCCCAGCGGCCTAATGTTTACTGTGTAAATCCTGCAATTGGTTTTTCTAATAAAATGCAACACCTCACATTTATCTGCATGATCCTCCATCTGCCAATTCTCGGCACACTTGAACAGTACATCAAGATCTCAATGTTCTCTAAGATAACCTTCCACACTGCCCACTATAACATCAATTTTGGGTTTTTCATCGACAATCTTACTATCCGTGTTTCCTATATTCTCATCCAAATGATTTACAAAAGCAATGAACAGCACCAGCATGGTCCTTGTGGCACACCACTGGTCACAGACCTCCAATTGGAATAACAACTTTTTCCGAGCTCGCTCTGTTTAATTATGTCAAGCCAATTTTGTATCTAAATGGCTTGTTCTCCCTGATGACCTGTGATCAAACCTTATTAACGAGGCTACCATGTGGAATTTTGTTAGGGCTCACTAAGGTCCACGTAGACAACGTATTCTGCTTTACCTTCATCTATTTTCCCGATCACCTCTTCAAAAACTGCAATTTAGTTTGTGAGACAGGTTTTCCCGGACACAAAACCGTGCTGTCTATTCCAAACCAGTCCTTGCCTTTCAAAACGCATGTGCATCCTGACTGTCACCCTTGACATCTAACTCACTCGTCTGCAGTTCCCTGGCTTTTCCTTGCAGGCTTGTTGCAAATAATGTAACAACATTAGCTGTCTTCCTGTCCTCCAGCACCTCAACCATGGTTGTCAATGATACACATAAGAAAGTCAAGAGAACGGCAAATTTTGTCACCCAGAAGCAAAGACAGAACGTGCTGGATAAGCTCAGCAAGTCTGACAGCATTTGTGCAGAGAAATCAGAGTTAATGTGTTATGACACGGGGCAAAACCCTACCTGTGCTAATTTAAACCTGCAACACAGAAAATTTGTAATCTGGGCTGTAATCTGTTAAAATTCGAAAGGCCAAGAACTATCCTAAAGGTCACTATTTAAAGTAAAAATTAACAATTTTATTTTTTAACGTCTAACAGGGAATAACTAACTAACAACTATTCGCAACTCCTTTCTCTAACCTTACTTTTACTTTCTCTTCCACACTACTGCCCGATAAAACCCCCCAATTAAGATTGACCAAAAAATTTCAAATTTCAGAACGAGCTAGCTGTCAAATCTTCTCTTATCTTCCTCTGTCTTCTTTTCTTCTCCTTAGTGTTTCTGTTTAACAGATCAGTGATACATAAAAGTGAATTTAAGATAGCTATTCTCCAGGCAGTCTGCAGATGTTGGCAGCTGTCCCCCAACTGTTCATTTTTTTTGTCGGCTTTATACGCCAAAACATTGAATCGTTTCATTTTTTTTATGTTGTCAAAATGCCAAATTCATACTTGATTGGACTTTCGTATCTTCGAGCATAATGTAAACTGATAGGTCGAATTTGATTTTTTTTTGTCTCATACCAAGCCAGGTCCTGCCAGCTGCTGGATCAAATGTAACATTGTAAATTTTCCACAACTCGCTGTGCTTGCTAAATCCCTCAATTCTATTAAAGGCACAGTACCCTTTACACGCTCATAACACCCTCCCTCTCAAAAAAGAAGAACCATCCTAATGAAAACATGGTTTCATTTGTTTTTCTATTCTTTAAACACATTACCATAACATGCAGATATCTTAAATCTAAGTTAACCTTAACTGCTTCCCATATACTTGTACACAACATTGGATAAATGCAAGTCTCACATCCACTTAATCAGTTAAATCTGTGATAACGTGTCTGCGATAACATTCTTACGTTCAAATTCTCTCTCTCTTTGCTAAGATAAGAGCGTTCTCTCTCTTTTTCTCTCTTTTCTCTCTCTCTTTTCTCAGCTAAGATCCTTCCCCTTCTCTCTTTTTTCCTCTCACTCATTTCTCTCTTGCTTTCTGTTTCTTCGCTCTCTCTTTCTCTCTTCCTTTGTTTATCATCAAACTCCATTTTCGTCAATTGTAATTCAAGTTTTTTCTCACTTTACTGCATTTGTCTTATTACACAAAATACGGAGCAATGGGGTTGTGGGAGACACAGCAGTTTGGATCAGTAATTGCTTGCTGAAAGAAAACAGAGGGTTGTAGTTGATAGAACATGTTCATCTTGCTGCCAACTAACTAGTGGCGTACCACAAGAGTCGGTGTTGGGTCCACTGCTGCTCGTCACTTTTATAAATGACCTGGATAAGGGCTTAGAAGCGTGAATTAGTAAATTTGCGGACGACACCAAGGTCAGTGGAGTTGTGGATAGTGACGAAGGATGTAGTCGGTTGCAGAGAGACATAGACAGGATGCAGAGATGGGCTGAGAGGTGGCAAATTGACTTTAATGTGGACAAGTGTGAGGCGATACACTTTGGACGGAGTAATTGGAATGCAAAGTACTGGGCTAATGGTAAGATTCTTGGGAGTGTAGATGAGCAGGGAGATCTCGGTGTCCATATACACAGATCTCTGAAAGTTTCCACCCAGATTGACAGGGTTGTTAAGAAGGCATACAGTGTTTTGGCCTTTATTAATAGAGGGATTGGGTTTCGGAACCAGGAAGTTGTGCTGCAGCTGTACAAGGCTCTGGTATGGCCACACTTGGAGTATTGTGTACAGTTTTGGTAACCGCATTATAAGAAGGATGTGGAAGCTTTGGAAAGGGTGCAGAGGAGATTTACTAGGATGTTGCTTGGTACGGAAGGAATGCCTTACGAGGAAAGGCTGAGGGCCTTGAGGCTGTTCTCGTTAGAGAGAAGAAGGTTGAGAGGTGAATTAATAGACATACAAGATAATCAGTGGGTTAGATAGGGTGGACGGGGAGAGCCTTTATCCAAGTATGGGAACGGCAAACACGAGGGGACACAACTTTAAAGTGAGGGGAGATAGGTATAAGACAGATTTCAGAGGTAGTATCTTTACTCAGAGAGTAGTAAGGATATGGAATGCTTTGCCTGCAACGCTAGTAGATTCGCCAAGTTTAAGTGCATTTAAGTCGTCATTGGACGGGCATATGGGCGTGCATGGAATAGTGTAGATGGGTGGGCTTTAGATTAGTATGACAGGGCGGCGCAACATTGAGGGCCGAAGGGCCTGTACTGCGCTGTAATGTTCTATGTCTGTTTCTCTGACACACTTTCGTGAAATTCCCCGACAATTTCAGCTTTCCTTTTGTCCTTGGTTAAATCCAAATATAACATCTTTGCTAATTCTAAAAGTTTGGCCTTTATCTTTCCGCCTCAACTTTCTTCCCAAATTTGAGAATCACATTCAAACCTCTCTCAATATTTTAAACAGCCATTTAACTCACTTTTAATTTAACTAACCACAAGTCATCAAAATTAGTCAAGTTGTCTCACTCACGTTTCATTTTAAAATCTTGGACATGAACGTGCAAATGTTTAAATACACTGTGTTTTATTTCATACCTCAAATCTGCCCAAATCTCAGACTAGGTCTTCCTAAACCTGTTTAAATAGTGGACGAAAACCCCCAACCTGTTACGACACAGGGTTAACCTCTCTCCTAATTTAAACTAGACACACAGAAAAAGTTCACCTCATGCTGTTAAATTTGGAGAGGTAAAGATCCATTTACAGAGGTCACTATTTAAAGTAAAATTAACAATTTTATTATTTAAGTCCAACAGAGAATAATAAAACGATGTTGTGGTTCTGTTCGCCGAGCTGGAAATTTTT
>NC_057717.1:27968387-27970775 GCF_004010195.1 Chiloscyllium plagiosum | reverse complement strand
GGACGAAACGTTTGCAACAAAAATTTCCAGCTCGGCGAACAGAACCACAACAACGAGCACCCGAGCTACAAATCTTCACCCAAACTTTGAATAATAAAACGAACAACTATATCGAACGCCCTTCGGTTAAGCATATCTTTTACCACCGTCTCTATAATACTGGTCAGATAAAATAAAATAGCTCGATTAAGATTTACAAAAAAAATTATCACATTTCAAAACCAGTCAACTTTGTCGACACTCCTTTGTAGATTTTCCTCTATAGCTTTTCCTCTAGGTCAGCTTCGATGTTCTGCTATGGAAACCTCTAATAGACACGTACCTTTCAGAAAGCACTTCAGCTTGCAGTCTATCTTTGCGGATATCCTTGGCAGTTCTCCCCTTAAATGTTCAAAATGTCCAGTTTTAAACCTCAAAATATCGGATCATTTCATTGATTTTGATGTCATCAAATACATTATATTTCAAACTCAATTTGATTTCAGTTTGTTGGGGCATAAGTTAAACTGACTGGCTGAATTTGAATTGGTTTTTGTTCCGTGGCAACTCAGCCTCACTTTTGATTTCACAGTAAAATGTAACATTTTAACTTTTTTCAGAACACTTTATGCCAGCTTCCAGTCTCTCTTAAACGTAACATATATCTCTACACGTTCACAACAATATCACTAATCTGCCTTGCGACGCTTTCCATAAATTTGATCAACTCAGGAAGTTCACATAATAGTCGTTTATGTTCCAAAACACAACCTTTCTATCTCATCCTTCCTTTACCTAGATCCTTCTTTCCAGTTGTCATTCCAATTGCTTACAATGTTATCGGTATTCTTCGAGAAAGTAATACATTGTGTGTGAGATGAAAGAATGGGACGTAATCACATTCCCGTAAGAAGGAGTAAATGTGCAACTTTTTCAAGCTTTCTGATATCAAAAACAATGTAGAAAATCTCCTTTATTCATGGATTTGGAAAGTGAAAAGTGATGTTCATGGACCGAACGGCAGTAATGCAATGAACCTTTACTGGGATCATTGAACGAACAAATATTTAGTTTACTCTTGAGAGTCTGAATTCATCGTTTTTTATTTTCAATTCTGTTTTGCATGCGTTTTTATCAAAATGCAATCATTATCGCTGAGAAAACCAGAAGTTGCTGGACATATGCAGTAGTTCTGGCAGAATCTGTTGTGAGAAAGCAGATTCAACGTTGTGTAGAGGAATGTGACTGAATTGCTTACTTTTTATCAATAGTGTTCAGCGATGCGCAGGTTAGGTGCATTCGTCAGGGGTAAATACAGCATAATAGAATAGGAGATTGCTTTAGGGCGGGTTACTCTTAGAAGGGTCAGCGTGGACGTGCAGTGTGAAATGGCCTGTTTCCACACCGTAGAGATTCTATGATTTCTTCATAAAAAGGGCGATCGTTGCGAGGATCAAGAATGTTTCCGAGCAAACTTTGGGCAGACTGAAGTGGGAGGGTAAACAGCCAGCGGTCGTGTTCCACATTGATACCAATGACATAGGTACGAAGAGGGAAATGTTGAAAGGTCCTGCAAAGAAAATTAAGGGAGTTAGAAGTGAGTTTAAATGCAGGATCTCCAGGGTTGCATTATTTAGATTAATTCTCGTGCACTTGGAAGTGAGACAAGGAAGAGGAAGATAGTCGAGTCGAATATGTGGCAAAGAGCTAGTTTGGGAGGACGGTTTCTGATTTTTGGATGATTCGGAGCGCTTCCAGTGCAGGTGGGAACTGTACAAAAAGGAAAGTGTGCACTTTAACTGGAGGAGCCCCAACATCCTGGAAATGAGGTGTGATCGTGCAACTCCAGTAGGTTTAAGCTAATATTACAGAAAGCTTGCACCAAAACAGCAAGTCAGAAACTGAGCAGAAATTAAAGGTTTGTCAAATAAATAGGCAGAGCCAGTGTAATGAAAATGCTGAGGGAAGAAATCAACAATTTAAAAAACGTGAGTCGAAAACTGGATTAAATGAGAGGTTCACTATTATCGGGGATCAATAAATAAGGAGGGAGAGCCTGCACACAAAATTATTAAAAGAGAAAGACAAATCAAAAGAACTTATGTAAAACCTTTTAACTAAATGTGTGCAGTATTTTAAATAAAATGAATGAGCCAATAGCGCAAACAAAGATAAATAGGCATGGCATGTTGGGGATTACGGAAACGTGATTGCAGGAAGGTCAGGAGTAGAGTGTTAAATGTCCAAGGGTACTCAGTATTCAGACAAGAAGGATCAGCAGGTGGAGTGTCTGCATTGGTGAAGGATGATATTAAGGAATAGCATTAGCACGTGGGACAAGAATGATGAATCTGTCTGGTTTGAAATAAAACACATGGAAAGAAACCCTTTGGTAGGAGCATTTGCAGC
>NC_057717.1:27962787-27967887 GCF_004010195.1 Chiloscyllium plagiosum | reverse complement strand
TGTTGGTCTGTTGGTCTTGGGCGCATTGCACCCTGTCAATCAGATGTCAATTCGACTGTTCGGAATGCAAGCAGTCAGTTGTGGTAGCTTTAGTGGTTTGTCATCAGGTTTAGGTACACATGGTTCTGACACTGGCATTTTCACTCATACATCACTGAACTATTGATTGGCTTGGTGGTAATGGTAGACTAAGGGATTATCCCAGGCAAAACGTTACAGATTGTAGTTAAATATAATTCTGCTATTGCTACTGCTGTTATCGACATCACCTCATCAATGTTAGAAATTCTCTGTTTAAGAAATTTCAGAAAGTTAGATCATTGAAAGCATTTACAGAGGATCCTGGACTTGGAAATGAATTGAGGGCAATGAAGAATTAGTGATGAAAGACGAGTTATAGAGTCATCTATTCTTAGAGTCATACAATATGCAAACAGACCCTTCGCCCCAAATCATCCATGCTCACCAGCGTTCCTAAACTGGACGAGTTCGTTTTTTCTTCTTTTGGCACATACCCCTCCAAACCTTTCTCATTCCTGGACCATCAAATTGTCTTTCAAATGTTGTAATTGTATTCACAAATACCACTTCCTCTGATACCTCGCTACATATACACACCACCCTCTTTAAGAAACAGTTGCTGCATAGATCTCACTTAAATCTCTTCCCTCTCACGTTAAACCTATCCTCTCTGATTTTGGACAGCATCACCCTGGGGAAAAGAGCTTGGTTATTCATTCTATCCATATCCCTCATGACTCAATAAACTTCTATAAGGTCACCCCTCAGCGCGCTATACAAAGGGAACAAAATCCCAGCCTCTCCATATATCTCAGAACGACCCATCCACGTCACAACATTTCAAATATTTTTGCACCCTTTCCAGTTTATAGTATCCTTCCTGTAGCAGGGCGACATTAATTGTTCTCAGGACTCCAAATGTGGCCTTACCATTCTCTTGTACAGCCACAACATGATGTTCCAATTCCTACACGCAATGCTCTGACCAATGAAGGTTAGCGTGCCTAACGGTTTCTTTACCGCCCGGTCCACCTGTGACTCCACTTTCAAGGAATTTCATACCTGCACCCTGGGTCTCTCTGTTGACAACACTCTCCAGCGCCCTACTGTTTACTTTGTAAATCCTGCAATTGGTTTGTCTAATAAAATGCAACACCTCACATTTATCTGCATGATCCTCCATCTGCCAATTCTCGGCACACTTGCACAGTATAACAAGATCTCATTGTTCGCTAAGATAACCTTCTACACTGCCCACTATAACATCAATTTTGGGTTTTTCATCTACAAACTTACTCTCCGTGTTTCCTATATTCTCATCCAAATGAATTACAAAAGCAATGAACAGCACCAGCCTGGTCATTGTGGCACACCACTGGTCACAGACCTCCAATTGGAACAACAAATTTTGCCGAGCTCGCTCTGTTTCATTCTGTCAAGCCAATTTTGTATCTAAATGGCTTGTTCTCCCTGATGCCCTGTGATCAAACCTTATTAAGGAGGCTACCATGTGGAATTTTGTTCGGGCTCACTAAGGTCCATGTAGACAACGTATGCTGCTTTACCTTCATCTATTTTCCCGATCACCTCTTCAAAAACTGCAATCTAGTTTGTGAGACAGGTTTTCCCAGACACAAAACCGTGCTGTCTATTCCGAACCAGTCCTTGCCTTTCGAAACGCATGTGCATCCTGACTGTCACCCTTGACATCAAACTCACTCGTTTGCAGTTCCCTTGCTTTTCCTTGCAGTCTTGTTGCAAATAATGTAACAACATTAGCTGTCTTCCTGTCCTCCAGCACCTCAACCATGGTTGTCAATGATACACATAAGAAAGTCAAGAGAACGGCCAATTTTGTCAAACAGAAGCAAAGACAGAACGTGCTGGAAAAGCTCAGCAAGTCTAAAAGCATTTGTGCAGAGAAATCAGAGTTAATGTGTTATGACACGGGGCAAAACCCCACCTGTGCTAATTTAAACTTGCAACACAGAAAATATTTAATCTGGGTTGTAATCTGTTAAAATTCGAAAGGCCAAGAACTATCCTAAAGGTCACTATTTAAAGTAAAAATTAACAATTTTATTTTTTAACGTCTAACTGGGAATAATAGTCTAACAACTATTTGCAACTCCTTTTTCTAACCTTACTTTTACTTTCTCTTCTACACTACTGCCCGATAAAACCCCCCAATTAAGATTGACCAAAAAATTTCAAGTTTCAGAACAAGCCAGATATCACTTCTTCTCTTATCTTCCTCTGTCTTCATTTCTTCTCCTTAGTGTTTCTGTTTAACAGATCAGTGATACATAAAAGTGAATTTAAGATAGCTATTGTACAGGCAGTCTGCAGATGTTAGCAGCTGTCCCCCAACTGTTCATTTTTTTTCGGCTTTATACCCCAAAGCATTGAATCGTTTCAATTTTTTTTATGTTTTCAAAATGCCAAATTCATACTTCATTGGAGTTTCGTATCTTGGGGCATAATGTAAACTGATAGGTCGAATTTGTTTTTTTTGTCTCATACCAGCTGCTGGATCAAATGTTACATTGTAAATTTTCCACATTGTAAATCCTTCAATTCTATTAAAGGCACAGTACCCTTTACATGCTCACAACACCCTCCCTCTCAAAAAGGAAGAACCAACCTAATGAAAACATGGTTTCATTTGTTTTTCTATTCTTTAAACACATTACCATAACATGCAAATATCTTAAATCTAAGTTAACCTTAACTGCTTCCCATATACTTGTACACAACATTGGATAAATGCAAGTCTCACATCCACTTAATCAGTTAAATCCCTGATAACATGTCTGCGATAACATTCTTACGTTCAAATTCTCTCTCTCTTTGCTAAGATAAGAGCATTCTCTCTCTTTTTCTCTCTTTTCTCTCTCTCTTTTCTCAGCTAAGATCCTTCCCCTTCTCTCTTTTTCCTCTCACTCATTTCTATCTTGCTTTCTGTTTCTTCGCTCTCTCTTTCTCTCTCCCTTTGTTTATCATCAAACTCCATTTTCGTCAATTGTAATTCAAGTTTTTTCTCACTTTACTGTATTTGTCTTATTGTACAAAATACGGAGCAATGGGATTGTGGGAGACATCGCAGTTTGGATCAGTAATTGCTTGCTGAAAGAAAACAGAGGGTTGTAGTTGATAGAACATGTTCATCTTGGTGTCCACTAACTAGCGGCGTACCACAAGAGTCGGTGTTGGGTCCACTGCTGCTCGTCACTTTTATTAATGACCTGGATAAGGGCTTTGAAGGGTGAATTAGTAAATTTGCGGACAACACTAAGGTCAGTGGAGTTGTGGATAGTGACGAAGGATGTAGTAGGTTGCAGAGAGACATAGATAGGATGGAGAGCTGGGCTGAGAGGTGGCAAATTGACTTTAATGTGGACAATTGTGAGGCGATACACTTTGGACAGAGTAATCGGAATACAAAGTACTGGGCTAATGGTAAGATTCTTGGGAGTGTAGATGAGCAGGGAGATCTCGGTGTCCATGTACACAGATCTCTGAAAGTTGCCACCCAGATTGACAGGGTTGTTAAGAAGGCATACAGTGTTTTGGCCTTTATTAATAGAGGGATTGAGTTCCGGAACCAGGAGGTTGTGCTGCAGCTGGACAAAGCTCTGGTACAGCCACACTTGGAGTATTGTGTACAGTTCTGGTAACCGCATTATAAGAAGGATGTGGAAGCTTTGGAAAGGGTGCAGAGGAGATTTACTAGGATGTTGCTTGGTACGGAAGGAATGTCTTACGAGGAAAGGCTGAGGGCCTTGAGGCTGTTCTCGTTAGAGAGAAGAAGGTTGAGAGGTGACTTAATAGACATACAAGATAATCAGTGGGTTCGATAGGGTGGACGGGGAGAGCCTTTATCCAAGTATGGGAACGGCAAGCACGAGGGGACACAACTTTAAAGTGAGGGGAGATAGGTATAAGACAGATTTCAGAGGTAGTGTCTTTACTCAGAGAGTAGTAAGAATATGGAATGCTTTTCCTGCAACGCTAGTAGATTCGCCAAGTTTAAGTGCATTTAAGTCGTCATTGGACGGGCATATGGGCGTACATGGAATAGTGTAGATGGGATGGGCTTTAGATTAGTATGACAGGGCGGCGCAACATTGAGGGCCGAAGGGCCTATACTGCGCTGCAATGTTCTATGTCTGTTTCCCTGACACACTTCCGTGAAATTCCCCGACAATTTCAGCTTTCCTTTTGTCCTTGGTTAAATCCAAATCTAACATCTTTGCTAATTCCATAAGTTTGGCCTTTATCTTTCCGCCTAAACATTCTTGCCAAATTTGAGAATCATCTTCAAACCTCTCTTAATATTTTAAACAGCCATTTATCCCACTTTTAATTTAACGAACCACAAGTCATCAAAATTAGTAAGTTGTCTCACTGACGTTTCATTTTAAAATCTTGGACACGAACGTGCAAATGTTTAAATATGCTGTGTTTTATTTCATACCTCAAATCTGCCCAAATTTCAGACTGGGTCTTCCTAAACCTGTTTAAATCGTGGACGAAAACACCCAAGCTGTTACGACACAGGGTTAACCCCTCTCCTAATTTAAACTAGACACACAGAAAAAGTTCACCTCATGCTGTTAAATTTGGAGAAGAAAAGATCCATTTACAGATGTCACTATTTAAAGTAAAATTAACAATTTTATTCTTTAAGTCCAACAGAGAATAATAAAACGATGTTGTGGTTCTGTTCGCCGAGCTGGAAATATATGTTGCAAACGTTTCGTCCCCTGTCTAGGTGACATCCTCAGTGCTTGGGAGCCTCCTGTGAAGCGCTTCTGAGGTGTTTCCTCCGGCATTTGTAGTGGCCTGTCCCTGCCGCTTCCGGTTGTCAGTTTCAGCTGTCCGCTGTAGTGGCCGGCATATTGGGTTCCATGAACATCAACTAGCCACGAAACGCCACGACCAGCTATCCTTAGTAGCCACACACGCAGACGACAAGCAACATGAATTCGACTGGGACAACACTACCATTATAGGGCAAGCCAAACAAAGAACAGCCAGGGAATTCCTAGAAGCATGGCACTCATCCACAAACTCCAT
>NC_057717.1:27947639-27962744 GCF_004010195.1 Chiloscyllium plagiosum | reverse complement strand
CGAGCACCCGAGCTACAAATCTTCACCCAAACTTTGAATAATAAAACGAACAACTATATCGAACGTCCTTCAGTTAAGCGTATCTTTTACCACCATCTCTATAATACCGGTCTGAAAAAATAAAATAGCTCGATTAAGATTTACAAAAAAAATTATCACATTTCAAAACCAGTCAACTTTGTCGACACTCCTTTGTAGATTTTCCTCTATAGCTTTTCCTCTAGGTCAGCTTCGATGTTCTGCTATGGAAACCTCTAATAGACACGTACCTTTCAGAAAGCACATCAGTTTGCAGTCTATCTTTGTGGATATCCTTGGCAGTTCTCCCCCTAAATGTTCAAAATGTCCAGTTTTAAACCTCAAAATATCGGATCATTTCATTGATTTTGATGTCAGCAAATACATTACATTTCAAACTCAATTTGATTTCAGTATGTTGGGGCATAAGTTAAACTGACTGGCTGAATTTCAATTGGTTTTTGTTCCGTGGCAACTCAGACTCACTATTGATTTCACATTAAAATGTAACATTTTAACTTTTTTCAGAACACTTTATGCCAGCTTCCAGTCTCTCTTAAACGTAACATATATCTCTACACGTTCACAACAATATCACTAATCTGCCTTGCGTAGCTTTCCATAAATTTGATCAACTCAGGAAGTTCACATAATAGTTGTTTATGTTCCAAAACACAACCTGTCTATCTCATCCTTCCTTTATCTAGATCCTTCTTTCCAGTTATCATTCCAATTACTTACAATGTTACCGGTATTCTTCGAGAAAGTAATACATTGTGTGTGAGATGAAAGAATGGGGCGTAATCACATTCCCGTAAGAAGGAGTAAATGTGCAACTTTTTCAAGCTTTCAGATATCAAAAACAATGTAAAACATCTCCTTTATTCATGGATTTGGAAAGTGAAAAATGACGTTCATGGACCGAACGGCAGTAATGCAATGAACCTTTACTGGGATCATTGAACGAACAAATATTTAGTTTACTCTTGAGAGTCTGAATTCAACGTTTTGTTTTCAATTCTGTTTTGCATGCGTTTTTATCAATATGTAATCATTATCGCTGAGAAAACCAGAAGTTGCTGGACATGTGCAGTAGTTCTGGCAGAATCTGTTGTGAGAAAGCAGATTCAACGTTGTGTATAGGAATGAGACTGAATTGCTTACTTTTTATCAATCGTGCTCAGAGATGCGCAGGTTAGGTGCATGAGTCAGGGGTAAATGCAGCATAATAGAATATGAGATTGCTTCAGGGCGGGTTACTCTTAGAAGGGTCAGAGTGGACGTGCAGTGTGAAATGGCCTGTTTCCCCACCGTAGAGATTCTATGATTTCTTCATAAAAAGGGTGATCGTTGCGAGTATCAAGAATGTTTCCGAGCAAACTTAGGGCAGATTGAAGTGGGAGGGTAAACAGCCAGCGGTCGTGGTCCACTTTGATTCCAATGCCATAGGTAAGAAGAGTGAAAGATTGAAAGGTCCTGCAAAGAAAATTAAGGGAGTTAGAAGTGAGTTTAAAAACAGGATCTCCAGGGTTGCATTATTTAGATTAATTCCCGTGCAATTGGACGTGAGACAAGGAAGAGGAAGATAATCGAGTTGAATATGTGGCAAAGAGCTAGTTTGGGAGGACGGTTTCCGATTTTTGGATGATTCGGAGCGCTTCCAGGGCAGGTGGGAACTGTACAAAAAGGAAAGTGTGCACTTTAACTGGAGGAGACCCAACATCCTGGAAATGAGGTGTGATCGTGCAACTCCAGTAAGTTTAAGCTAATTTTACAGGAAGCTGGGGACCAAAACAGCAAGTCAGAACCTGAGCAGAAATTAAAGGTTTGTCAAATAAATAGGCAGAGCCAGTGTAATGAAAATGCTGAGGGAAGAAATCATAACAATTTTAAAAATGTGAGTCGAAAGCTGGAGTAAATGAGAGGTTCACTATTATCGGGGATCAATAAATAAGGAGGGAGAGCCTGCACACAAAATTATTAAAAGAGAAAGACAAATCAAAAGAACTTATGTAAAACCTTTTAACTAAATATGTGCAGTATTTTGAATAAAATGAATGAGCTAATAGCGCAAACAAAGATAAATAGGCATGGCATGTTGGGGATTACGGGAACGTGGTTGCAGGAAGGTCAGGAGTAGTGTGTTAAATGTCCAAGGGTACTCAGTATTCAGACAAGAAGGATCAGCAGGTGGAGTGTCTGCATTGGTGAAGGATGATATTAAAGAATGGTATTAGCACGTGGGACAAGAATGATGAATCAGTCTGGTTTGAAATAAAACACATGGAAAGAAACCCTTTGGTAGGAGCATTTGCAGCCCACAACTCGCTCCCACCCACAAACTATTTTGAAAGTAGGGAATAGCATGAAACAGGGAATAACGACTGCTTGAGCCAAGGGCACAAGAGTGATTATGGGTAATTTGAAATTGCACATTGACTGGATTAATCAACTTAGCAAGGAGAACCTCAAAGAACGATTCGTCAAATCGATGAAAGATTATTTCTTCGATTATCATGTTATCGGACTAATCAGAGAACTGCTTTTGGTATTAGGTAATGAGGAAGGAGCTATAAATCATATTGTAGTACAGGATCATCTTAGAAAGAGTGACCACAACATGCTGTATTTTCACATTCAGACTGTAACAGTGAAGACAGAGTTACATTGGAGAGGTTTAGTGTTGGGCAATGATAATTATATTGGCCTAACGAAAGGATTGGACTGAGTGGTCTTGGCAAAAAGATTAAGGGGTAAAACAGTTGAAGAACAGTGGCAACTACTTGGGGAGATAGTCAAAACCTTTCCATTAAAGTGTAATCCTGAGTGGAAGAGGAATTTTAAAAAAAGATGACAAGTGATCCATGTCTTAACAAGGAAGTCAATAATAACATGAAAGTGCTGGCCTGGTGGTATTATCGCTGACTGCTTATTCAGATAATGTTCTGGGGACTCAGGTTCAAATGCTGCCACGGCAGATGGTGGAATTAAGAGTTTAATGATGATAATGAAACCATTCTTCATTGCTCGAAACACCCATACGTTTCATGAATGTCCTTTATGGGCGGAAACCACTATTCTTACCTGTTCTGACCGACATGTGACTTCAAACCCATACAAATTTGATTGACGTTTACATGACCTCTGGACGATTGGTGACGGACAATGAGTGCAGTCTAACCAGTGATGCTCTCATTCGATGAACGAATGAAAGAAAAACGCTTTAATTGTCAGCAATTACTAAAAACAAAATCACAATGGTTACGAAGGAAAATGAGTAGAAAACATAAGAATTGATAAAGAACACTTCTCCGACGAGACAAAAAGTAAATAATGCTGAAAGTAAATGTTGGCCTTTTAGAGGATGAAAATGGTGAACTAATAATAGGAAACTCAGAAATGGCAGAATTGAAGCCAACACTTCCTGATTTCACAGTGGAAGATGATTTCTTCCCAAAATTTACAATAAGTGCAAATGGTCGTGATAGGAGTACGATGATGGGGAAGAAGATATTGAATACATTGATGGGATTAAAGGCAGATCAGGCCGTCGACCTGCACTCTATCGTATTAACGGAGGTAACAGCAGAAGTACTGGAAGTGTTAGTTACGATATTCAAAAAATCATTGGATTCTGGAACGGTGGCAAAGTATTGGAAAATTAATAATGTGGTACTCGTATTCAAAACAGGAGATAGGTAAACATTCACAAACTATAGACCAGTGATTTAATCTCTGTATTGGGAAAGTTGCTTCAGTCAATCTTCAAGTGGGAAATAACTGAACATTTGGAAAAACAAAGATCAATTCACGCGTGTCAGCACGGTTTTATGAAGGACAGGTTGTGCCTTACAAACCAGCTGGAGTTCTTTGAGAATGTAATCAACAATGTGGATAATTGGGATGCAGCAACTGCTGTATATTTAAATTTCAGAAGGCATTTGACAAGGTGCTGCATAAAGGACTGATGTAGACGGCTAGATCCCGCGCTGTCAGGGAAGAGTATTGACTTGGATAGAGAATTGGCTGACTGACAGAAAACAGAGCATCGGGGTAAATGATCTTTCTCTGGCGAACTGAAACGAGTGAGGTTCTGCAGGGTTCCGTTCTCAGAACTCTGGAATAGATTAGATTACTTACAGTGTGGAAACAGGCCCTTCGGCCCAACAAGTCCACATCGACCCTCCAAACAGCAACCCACCCAGACCCATTCCCCTACACCTAACACTACGGGCAATTTAGCATTGACAATTGACCTAACCTGCACATCTTTGGACTGTGGGAGGAAACTGGAGCACCCGCAGGAAACCCACGCAGACACGGGGAGAATGTGCAAACTCCACACAGACCGTTGCCTGAGGCCGGAATTGAACCCGGGTCTCTGACGTTGTGAGGCAGCAGCGTCAACCAGTGTGCCACCTCAAGTGTTGATAACCTATCCAAGTGACCTGGAAGGAGAGCCAGAGTGGAGCAACGAAATTAACAAATGGTACGAAACTAGTTGGCAAAACAAGCTGTAATGAGGAGCTAAAGAATTTACAGATGAATGTTGATAGGATCGGAAAATGGGGCAGATTGCTATACCTGCAGATGGTGTGTTTAATTTGGATAAGTGCAAAATTGAATTTCCTATCGCCACTCCAAATCCTATATTCTTGCGTTGCTCCATCTGCAGTTGTTTGAATATTATTCACCGCTGGTGGCTGGGGTAACAGGATTCGAGCGGTTTGGTTGTGGGAGATACAGGTTGCTCTGTGTGTCGGTAACAAGACAGTGTTGTGGAGAAAAGACCACAGTCATGCCTTGTTGATGACTACAGCAGGCCTGCCAACCAGATGGCCTGTCCCTGTTCTTATTTCCTGATGTTTATTTGCCTGGAGTAAACCACATTAAAATATTGCAGTCAGACAGTCTGCAATTAACATGCCTATTTCATAATAAAGGGACAAATGATCACTTAGATTGGAAGTAAAGACTTGGCAATTCTTTTGAGATTTGATGTCTATTTGCTGCAACTGCAGTGTGGGAAGTGGGTGACGGGACTGCAAAACACTTCAGCATTTTTGCAAACTTATAGTTTAGATATTGAGTAAGATGAAAAGTGTCCATAATTTATATCTTATGAAAAATATTTTGAATATATTATGGGAGAATAAAAACATTGAAAAGATTAGAAAAGGAAGATGTGAAGAGGGTTAAGTTATTAAAGAGGTCTACGCATGTCAAGGGAATGGGCAAATATTGGTCTTTGGATCATATTTTGGAAAATGTGTCCGTGTTTGAGAGAGTTCGGCGAGTTGAATGGAAAAACAGTGTACTATTTCAATGTACAGATTGCGAAACTGAGCCATGAGGAATGGGGAAACTGGACTACAAAACAAACCTCTGAGTCAACATCATGTTTTTCAGGAGGCAATATAAGTCTTGAAATATTTTCAAATCAAATACATTTAGAAATAGGAAAGTTTTTCTACAGTTTACAGATTAATGGTGAGACCACGTTCACTTTATATGTGTGTCTCCTTTTTATTGAGCCTTCGAGTAAGGGGAAGATCTGTTCTCTGTTCGCGCAGTCCAGACGCCTCATGCTGTTAATCACCTCCATCAGAAGCACCTGTCAACCTTTTTTGCTTCAAAGTAAAATCAAGTAAATCTCGCCTCTCTTCAGTTTGAGTACTCTCTTGTCTTGCTATTACTGAAATTTATCACATTTATTAGTTATAAATTTCATCAGCGCTTGATCTGTCCTCCTGACCAACGGGGTTATACCCTCCAGTAACTTCATATTTTCCTCTCACTGTGAACCACCATCTCATCTTTGTGTCATCCACACATTATTTAACATTCTCCCCAAACTCCAATTTACAGTTTGATGCAGTTGAGGTTCTTTTTTTATGAGGCAGCTACAAATTTTATTTTGGACTGGGAGCTGAATTCTCATTGATACTATGCCACTCTGCATGTTGCATTCATAAAGCTTGTGCGTAATTAATATTGGATTAGGTTTAGGTGGCTTTCACTGCAACATTTGAGTTCTACGTGGACCTTGGTAATGTTCTTCATATCGTTCGCTGCAATAGTCAGAGCTGAAGCAACTTTCTGTCTATACGATTGATACTGATTCATAATTTTGTTTGAAAGTGCTAGAGTGATGAGGATAAAGAATCAATTAAATTCTACATATAGACTCATGGCAGGAGATCAAATTATATCGCAAAGTCACCTTGATTTGGACACAAATTATTAAAACAAACGCCCACTTTTCTTCATATTGTAAAAACAGTTTCAAAAATGGTCTAAAAGCAGCATGGAACTTGCAGCTCCTCCTGGGATTTCAGGCAGTTAAATATTTAATGCAGTCTGTTTTGCATTTGATATAGTTATCACAGTTTATTAATTAACATTATTTTTTCTATTTTGTTTCATTAACTTTCAAAACAAACATAAAAGCATTAACAAACTCACGATTTTCTTTCAAACGAACATTTTTTTTAAAAAAAGAGTTTTTTTAAGGGTGGTATACAAAAAACTGAAACGTGTATTTATATTTTAAAATGTTTATTTTATGACACTGCAAAAGTTTTTTTGTTTGAAAAATCATTCTTTTCTTAAAGTAAGGAGTTGTACCTTCCTTCCGGAGATCCCTACATATTTTCAACTCTGGAGAAGAATATTCCCTTCTTGGAATTTATTGAAGAGGAATATTTTTATTGATTTAATTAGTGAAATGTTTGATTTTGTTTAATTTTTGCATGTTTGTTACGTATATGTATGTATTTATTCAATTTTAACATTATTTTCTGCAGGCAATGAAAGATCACATAAAGTGTGGTAAAAATTGTCCTGCTTTTGGACACAATGTTATTAAGGTCACATATAAGGGAGAGAGAGGATGGCTAGAAGATTTCGAAAAAAATATTATCCAGCAAATGGGTCAGATTGATGGGTGTCTATCAGGAAAGATAAGAAGGTAATTCAAAATTCTCTGGTGGCTATTCCTCTACCAAAATGGTTTTCAGTTTTTAGAACTGCTGAAGGGGATTGTCTATTTGAGGAAAATGGAAGAGCAATCATTTATTGTACAGTTGGAATGATTCTTATTTTCGGCAACATTTGAGAAGAGTTAGTAGAATTATCGATAAATGGACTCTTCTGCCAGGGGCATCAATAGGAGATTCTGTGGCAGCAAGAGTTAATTTAAGGTGGTTTGTTTCTTTCCCTGTGCTTGGATTTAGAACGTCTCGAAACATTTCAGGCATATTGTTAAAGGCGGGATTGAGTAGTCAGAAGTTATTGTAGATATTGGTAGGAATGACATTTTTATGGAAAGATTAAAGCAGTACAGAGTGAATTTAAGAGGTGATGTAGAGGACGAAAAAAAAAAGCTTAAAAACAATAATTTCTGGTTCACTCCCGATGCCAAACTCAACTGGGAAGGAACAAAAGATTAAAGGAGAAAACTCAATGGTGGAAGAGCTGCTGTATTGTTGAGGCATTTAGATTGGAAAATTGGAATCTATTTTAGAATATAAATGACCGGATCAGAAAGGATTGGTCTAATATAAACTGGAAAGCAACCAACATCTTAGCAGGGAGATTTGCTCATTGTATGTAGGGAGAGTTTACATTGGTAGAGAAGACAACAGGAGGGATTCTAAGTATCAGTACAAATGGTAGGATGGATGGAGAAGTTTATGACTGTGGGGAGAACACGTCAATTGGACAATAAAATAGAAAGACTATATAGTAATTCTGCAGCACTAAATTGCATTTATTTCAATGTCAGGGGTCTAACAGGAAAGGCTGATGAACTCAGGGCATGTTTAAGAACATTGGATTGGGACATCGTATTTATTACAGAAAGTTGGTTGAGAGATGTTCAAGTCGAGAGTGTTGTGCTGGGAAATCATAGCAGGTCAGGCAGCATGTCAGGAGCAGGGAAATTGTCGTTTTGGGCAAAAGCCCCTCATCAGGCATGGACTGATAAAGGGATTTCGCCTGAAACATCGATTTTCCTGATCTTTAAGTGCTGCCTAACCTGCTGTGCTATTCCAGCACCACACTCTCGACACTAATCTGCAGCATCTGCAGTCTTCACTTTAGCCTGAGAGACGATCAAGACTGGCAATTCATTGCTCAAGGTGTTAAGTGTCATATAAAGGATGGGAAAAGGCATGTGGTGGGCGGGGAGGGGAGGTTTGCCGTTTATTATTGCTGGAACTGGGGAAGATATTTCTTAAATTTTATCAAGTTCAAATGTGCAGGTAGTATTCAAAATAAGGAAGTAAAGTTCACTCTGAAGAGATTGCACTGAATGTTCTTTTGTGACAAATCGTCCAGTGAAAGTGTATTGGTAGAAAGTAAAACTAAGTAAGGAAAGAGACGTTGATGGTGTACCACCATATGCTCTCCAACAGGAAGAAAGAAATTGGGAAACAAACATGTAGGGTGATCTCGGGTATATGTAAGTATAATAAGGTTGTAATAATGGGGAAAATTTAAAAATTGCTTAGAAGTTTCACAGTGTTAAAGGGTTGGATGGTGAATAATTTGTCAATCTGTTCACGAAAAGTTTCTTCATGAGTATGTGGATGATTCAAACAGAGAAAGAAGAAAACTCGGCATTCTTTGTTCGATAGGCAGGACAAGTGACTCAAGGAAATGTGGGGGAATATTTTGAGTATTGCTATCATGACTCTATTAGTTTCATAATGGTTATGGAAAAGAATAAGCCTTTCATTTATTTATTTTTTTAATTGGAGTACCAAAGATTAGTAAGGGCATGGAATGCTTTGCCGGCATTGGTAGTAGGTTCGCCAAGTTTAAGTGCATTTAAGTCGTCATTGGACAGGCAAATGGACGTACATGGAATGGTGTAGGAGGGATGGGCTTCCGATTGGTCTGACAGGGTGGTGCAACATCGAGGGCCGAAGGGCCTGTACTGACCTGTAATGTTCTATGTTCTATGTTCTATTAAATGTTAATGGCATGGGACAAGGACTTTCCAAGTTTGATTGGAGTAGACTGTGAGCAGGTAAAACTATGTATGACAAATGGGAGACATTCAACAGTATGATGACGAAAGTTGAGAGGCATTATGTTCCTGTTAGAGTGAAGGGCAATGCTGGTAAGTTTAAGGAACAATGGAAAAATGCAGTTACTGGGGTTTTATTCATGAATCAAAGAAAACCTTACTTTAGATATAGATAAGTGTATACAATTTAATCTCTTAATCAATGTAAAAAGTGTGGGGCATTACTTCGAGAGAAATCAAGAAAGCAAAGACGAGATGTGAGATAGCATGGGCAGATAAGGTTAAGCATAATCCAAAGATATTGTTCAACTACATTAAGAGCAAAAGGATCACCACGGAGAGAGTAAGGCCTCTCAACGAACTTGAGGATATCGATGGGTTGAACCTAGGAGATGTGGAATAAAATCCCATTCCTGGTTCACTAAACAGCAACAAACACACGCTATTGCCTGAACCTCACATTCATCCGGATTGATATCTATCTGCTATTTGTCAGCCTATTGACCTATTTCATCAAAACCCTTTTGTAGTTTTAGAAAACCTTCACTGTCCACTGTGCCACCAGTTTTGGTGTCATCCTCAAACTTACGAACCATGCCTTCGATATTCTCACACAAATCATTTACATAAATGACAAACAATGAAAACTCAGAACCGACATGTGTGGAACACTGCTGGTCACAAGCCTCCAGTCCGAAAAGCAACCACCCACCATTACACTGTTTACTGAAATTGCAACAATTGAAAGTGCTGGAGAGAAACCCCGCAGTTCTGGCACAATAGGAACAGAGAAAAATGGAATTAACTTTATTTTAGTCCAATATAACTTGTTCAGAACAGGGTTATAAAAGACTCTATATGTTAACTCTGTTTCTCTGACCAGATCCTGCGTCATCTGTTGCATTTCTCCATCATTTTGCATCTGTATATCAGATTTCCACTATCTCTAATATTTTGTTTTTTCTTGATTGGTCTGGATGTTGAACCCGGTAATATTTGGACAGTATGCTCCATTCCTGTTCCAATCACTTGTGCCAGTGACACATGTATTACATTAGAGATTGTTTCTTCTTTAGTAAGTTCTGAAAACAGCTACACTTAATGAAAAAATAGGAATAGCTTCTTAATTATGACATTGTCTGTGCGTTTTATGACTAGCATTTTCTTGTCAGTGTCTGAACATTTTCAATACGTTTCTCTGAATAATTACAGCAAAGATGGTTGTCATGCAGCCCATCATCTCTGTACCAGCTCGGTATGAGCTGTATCTTCATTCTTATTCTTCTGTTACCCAACATATTTTGTTCTCTGTGTCTGTTTTTATTTCTGAATATCCTGCCCAGATATAATCAATCTTTAACATCCTGTATAACCTGTGATTAAACCGTCCATATATAAAATATAACTCTGTACATCACATTTCAAATAGTCCTGTTCTATTCACGCTGTCGTTCAGCATTCCATGTGCCAAACATAATCTGTTCTCTTGCTCTGCACTGCATTTCGTTCCGTTTGTCAGAAAGAGTGATGGTTGAATACTATTCACTGGGAAATATTGCTGTACTCCCATCTGGTCTCCATAGCCATTGACCCCAGATCATTCTATCTCATAGCCCATATCCTATTTATTCTGTCCCTTACTCGTTAATTCATGACTGTTAAACGAATAAGGTTATTGTACATTATTTTGGACTTGGCCCGACCCTTCAAAAACATTTTGAGCACGTAGCCCAGACCATAACTTTGCTAACTTTTGAAGGTGCATATTCCCGGAGTGAATTAGCTTATCAGACTGCCGAGTTTTAAACAGACAGACTTTGTTTGAAACATTCAGGAATGAAATACAACGAACCAAACATAGAATATTCGAATAACTCTTCCTATCGGAACCGGATAGTCTATCACAACTGAATGACGCTGTTCCAGAGTGCTTGTAACAATCCCAATAAACAAACCGCTTAGGACAAGGAGTGAAATTACACAAAAAGCTTAGAGGTTACGAAGTCAAGTGACAGAAGAAGGAGGAGGAGAGAATCCAGTTTCAACAGTGACCCTGACTCAACTAACCCTCGAAATGATCTGACCTGCGCAGCTGGAGAACTGGTCACACGCCCGTGATTGTACCAGTAGTTTGAAAGACTCGAAAACCTTCTGCCCGAGGCATTATCTGTAAAGTATAAACAAAAGGATCCCAAAGAACCATTCAAAATTGAGACATATTGGTACCTTTGGTTGGTTAGAACCTCTGTGAAAAAGGTCAAGGACAACATAACCATGTAAATAGACTAGTTTTGTGACAACTTCACACCCCTACCGATATATAAGTGAATAATCAATATCCAAATATGGCTTCCGTTTTCAAACCCCCTCAGAAATAGTGGTTAATATACTAAAACACACATATATATGCATTAACTATGAACATTGAGTATGCACAACTACATCCAGATTCAATGTATGGTATTCCCATTATTGACTGCCTCGACCTGTCTTTCAGTTCTCGACAGTGCATCAGCAATCAAGTTTTCAAGACCTGCCACATGCATAACTTTCACATTAACTGGCTGTAACTACAGTCTCTGGCTAAACAGTCCAACATTTCCGTTCTTACATTTCTACAAAAAAAACTTCAATGTTTTACGATCAATGTAAATGGTTGTCTCAGATGCGTTGCTGGTAATACAAACACTGAAATGTTGTAGTGGAAACACAAGCTCAAAGCCTCTTTCTCAACTGTCAAATATTTCTACCAATGAACGTTCACCTCCTGGAGAAATGCCCAATAGGTCTTTCGATCCGCTCGTCATCTTCCTGCAGCGCCAACACCCACATCACTCACATTTATAGCCACCTTGGAAGACTTTGTGTAATCAGGTGTGACTCATACTGAGGCGGTGGTTAACACATTTTTCGTGCTATCAAATCCCTTTTGACAGTCAGTTGTCCACTGACACTCTTTACCTTTTTTTTCACAATTCAGTGAGTGGAGCAGCCACACTGTTAAAATTAGGCACTAACGTTTCGATAAAATCGACTCAATCCCAGGAACCATAGTACTGCTCCTTTTGTCAATAGTATGGGAAATTCCCCAATTACCTTCAGCTTTACATACAATGGTGCCATTTATCTGTATGCAATAACATGGCCAAGGAAAGTGACTTGTACTTTGGCAAATTCACGTTTAGTTCGGTTTACCATGAAGCCTGCCTTCCGAAGTTGATCACCACATCATCAATATACACCACATAGTTGGATAATCCAGCCACTTATTGGTTAGTCTCTGAAATGTGGCTGGCACGTTTTTCATAACAAATATAAATTGTTTGTACACATTTTCAACACAGTCTTACAACCAAGTGAATATGCATCAGTCTTTGTAACTGCAATGTAACTTGAGGAATGTCCAATTCAGGATCCTCTGAACATGGTTCTCTTTCTTTGTTGGTATAATTAAAACCTTGTCCTTTTATTTTCCTTCCCTGTTGTAACGCCTTTTGTACATATTCACATGACACAGTCTGTGCGATATCTTTGTGTCTGGAGTCCCTATCAAGTAGTTACCCCCACTCAATTTCCTTTGCATTTGATAAGGTCCACTAAACCTTCCTTTTCAACGTTCCTCTTTTACTGGAAGTAACACTAATATATTATCCCCGATAGCAAAATTGCAAATGTTTGATTTCCTATCCATTTCCTGTTTTATTGCATGTTGCAATACTTCTAAATGCTGATAAGCCAACTCTACAGGGCTATTATTCATTCTCTAATATTTGAGATGTAGTCCAAATGTGTGGTCGTTGAATTTTGATTTGTAAATTTCTCCTTAATCAGTTTTAACGGTCCTCTAAATTGATTCCCAAAAACTAACTCAAATGGACTAAATTTGGTCGATTTATTTGATGCATCTCTAATTACAAAAAGTACAAATGGAATTCCCTTACCCTAATCATCAGGATAATCCTGACCATAAACCCTGAGCATGGTCTTTCATATTTGATGTCACGTTCCAGTGCTCCCTGCGTTTTTGAATGGTATACAGTAGATGTGATTTGCTTTATTCCTAAGTGGTCCATGACTTCCTTCAATATTTGGGCGTGAAGTTTGAACTTTGATCTCACAGTAGCTCTAATGGTAGTCGGTATCTATTTTTTTTTAAAATGTATAACTCCTCTACAATCCTTTTAGCTGTGATATTGCATCTGAGGGACCTCTGGAAATCTAGTCGCTACAGCCATTATTGTTAACACGTACTGATTTCCACTTTATTGTTTGTGGTAGTGGATCTCGCCAATCAATTACAACACTTGTAAAAGGTTCATCAAATGCAGGAATACTTATTAAAGATACAGGTTTTATTACCACCTGTGCTTTTCCAATTGTCTGACATATATGCCATGTCTGGCAAACTTCAGTTACATGCTGGTGCAGTCGAGCTTTGTAAAAATGTCTTTGTATTTTAACCTGTGTTTTCTTCTTTGATAAATGACCTCCAGGTGGACTCTCATGCGCCACTCACAACACCTGCTTTCGATTCTGCATTGGCAATAATTTTTGATGCATTCATGCCCATTTCTCATCTCCTTGAATATGCGATAGTTTCCATTTCCTCATTAGGACATCATTTGGAAGGTAATAACATTCAAGGAAACATGCAGAATCCCTAATGTATATGCTTTTTTATGACAACTGCTTAGAATTTTCATCTTTCTGCTGAAACGAAATTAGTTTAGCTGAGCAAAATATATTGCATGATACTCTATTTGCTCCTGTTTTGTCTCAACGATCTGATGGAATAAAGTGTCTGCTAATGCCACTTAAGCTTCCTTATTTTTACATTTTTTCATCTCTCTTGTTTCAACTGGTGACATTAGGACATTGTTACCCATAATCAGGATAAGTCTCCTGCATTGCTTCAGTTGCCTGTGTCTCCGCAGGATTTTCAAACAGAGTAGTCAACACTCCACCAGGTGAATCAGCTGTACACTTCCCAAAGACAAATTGTATTCCTGGAGCTGACACTGTACCCAATACTCCTCCCACAATTTCTCCACACTCTTCTGAACACTCTGCACTTGCTTTACATAGTTGTGCGCTTTTTGTCTCACTGTGAATTCCCTTTAGCAGAATCTTTCATGGAAATAGTCCTTCAAGAGTACATATCTCCTCATCTTTCAGCATCACAGACTGAGAGGATCATGTGTCCCTTAACATTGCATTCTTTTTATCTGCTACTCCTGGCCTATGTTAATAAACATTGCATGTATATTTTATAAGCAGATCTGGTACTTCTTCCTTAACCAACCACTGACCAGCTTGCGTACTCTGATGCAGATTTCTAGTTACCAATGTGCTTTTTGTTACCACTCCAACAAAACTTCGAGGCTTATCCTGTTTACTACATCTGCTTTTTTTTTTCCCGAGCCCACCAATAGAGTGATTTCATGTGACCTAAGTTGTACCAGTGAAAACATCGGAGCTTTTCTAACTTAGACTCTAAACCATTCCTATTCACATACCCATCCAAATGCGTCTTAAATGTTGCAATTGTACCAGCCTCCAACACATCCTCTGGCAGCTCATTCCATACACGTACCACCATCTGCGTGAAAAAGTTGCCTCTTAGGTCTCTTTTGTGTATTTTCCCTGTCACCCGAAACCTATGCCCATTAGTTCAGAACCCCCTGATCCCAGGGAAAAGACTTTGTCTATTTATCCTCTCCATGCCCCTCATAATTTTGTAAACCTCTATAAGGTCACCCCTCAGCCTGCGATGCTCACGGGAAAACAGCCCCAGCCTGTTCAGCCTCTCCCTGCAGCTCAGATTCTCCAAACCTGGCAACATCCTTGAAAATCTTTTCTGAACCTTTTCAAGTTTAACAATAACTTTCCGAAAGGAAGGAGAGCAGAATTGCACGCAATATTCCAACAGTGGCCTGACCAATGTCCTGTACAGCTGGAGCATGACCTTCCAACTCCTACACTCAATACTCTGACCAATAAAGGAAAGCATACCAAACGCCTTCTTCCCTATCCTATCTACCTGCGACTCCACT
>NC_057717.1:27939206-27947448 GCF_004010195.1 Chiloscyllium plagiosum | reverse complement strand
GTTCTGTATCCAAATGGCTAGTTCTCCCTGTATTCCATGAGGTCTAACCTTGTTAATCAGTCTCCCATGGGGAACCTTGTCGAACACCTTACTGAAGTCCATTTTTATCACATCTCATACTCTGCCCTAATCAACCTTCTTTGTTACTTCTTCAAAAAACTCAATCAGGTTTCTGAGACATGATTTCCCACGAACAAAGCCATGTTGACTATCCCGAATCAGTCCTTGCCTTTCCAAATACATTTACATCCTGTCCCTCAGGATTCCCTCCAACAACTTGCCCACCACCGAGGTCAGGCTCACCGGTCTATAGTTCCCTGGCTTGTGTTTACCACCATTCTTAAACAGTGGCACGACGTTTGCCAACCTCCAGACTTCTGGCACCTCACCTGTGACTATCGATGATACAAATATCTCAGCAAGCGGCCCAGCAATCACTTCTCCAGCTTCCCACAGAGTTCTCGGGTACACCTGATCAAGTCCTGGGGATTTATCCACATTTAACCGTTTCAAGACATTCAGCACTTCCTCCTTTGTAATCTGGACATCTGTCACCATCTATTTCCCAACAGTCTATATATTCCATATCCTTTTCCACAGTAAATACTGATGCAAAATATTCATTTAGTATCTCTTCCGTTTTCTGTGGCTCCACATAAAGGCCGCCTTGCTGATCTTTGAGGGGCCCTATTCTCTGCCTAGTTACCCTTAGTTCTCCTTAATTCTATTTGCTAAAGCTATCTGATGACCCCGTTTTGCCCTCCTGATTTCCCTCTTAAGTAGACTCCTATTTTCTTTATACTCTTCTAAGGATTCACTCGATCTATCCTGTCTATACCTGACATATGCTTCCTTCTTTTTCTTAACCAAACCCTCAATTTCTTTACTCATCCGGCATTCCCTATACGTATCAGCATTCCCTTTCACCCCTACAGGAATATGCTTTCTCTGGATTTTTGTAATCTCGTTTCTGAAGGCTTCCCATTTCCAGCCATCCTTTGTCCTCTTCAGGGGTTTCCTTTTTGTCCTGTATCATTGTGATCTTCTCTGAGATCTACCTTTCCATTTAAACGTGATGATTTCACTTTGCCCCAATTTCTATCTTTGATTGATTGAAATTGATTCTGGAAGCCAAACCATCTGGTATGGATCAATTCATAATCATGCTGCTAACCTTGCTGTTTTAACTCTGTGCTCTTCCAAATGAGTTTGCACTGTGTCAGGCAAGAAGTTTTGAAGTCCTTCAAATTAATTGTCTCTCGACGAGCATCATGCGTTTGCTTGATTTTTAAACCTCTTACCCATCTATCAAAATTACTTTGTTTGATACTTTCAAACTCAATATAGGTTTGACCAAGATCCTTCCTCAGATTCCTGAACCGTTGTCTATAGGATTTTGGCTTACAGATTAGGAGGTCAGAAGGGCAGAAGGAGGGGGATAGCATATAATTTCAAGTGACCCTGACTCAACTAACCCCAGACTGAACTGACCTGCCCAACTAGGGATCTGGCCACGTCCTCTTGATTATACAAGTTTCTTTTAAAGACTTGAAAGCTGTCTGCCTGCCGCATTATTGTTAGCTTAAAACAAAATGACGCCAATAAACCTTTATGTATTCAGACATTTTGGAATCTTAGGTCATTTAGAACCTCTCTTTAAAAAATCACGAACAACATAACCTTGTAACGGGACCGGCAATATGACAACATGCCACATTTGATTTTGACAGAATTCAATACATATACGGCTTACTGTTTTGAAACCAATAAAGTGCATTACGGTGTTTGTGAATTTATACAAAAATGGTAAACACATTGTGTGCTGAAGATGCAAACTTGCTTTATTAGAGCATTGAGAGGAATGCCCAAGCAAAGACAAACTTCCAGTGCATGGTCAGGGCAAATATGCCCACTGTAAATCTATTGGTTGGTCCCTGTTCCAGTGACGTGGAGCACGGTAACAACATCTAGATTGTGTTTTGGGAGTGGTGGTGGGAGGTTCAGATGGTTACAGTATTGCAAATGGACAACACAGCGGAATCATCGTGACTGTGATAAGAAAACATCCATCATTCTCCCTCATAACGAACTTCCCTCGAGCAATTGGTGATGGGAGGTGTGACCAATAGCCAGTTGGTATTGTGATCTGAAGGTAGCATAGTGAAAGGAGTTAACTGCTTTGTTTGTTCAGTGACTGTGGTTGATGTCAGTCTCCATGGATCCTAATTGTGACACTGGATGGCATCCCTCTTTTATTAGTAAGGGGCTTCTTGCAATGCTTTATCCCATTGTAGCAGCAGATGCATCGCCTCCGACACCTAAAGGTTTCAGCGGCTGCAAAGACAATAAGAAGAGAGATAAGCATCTGAGAATAGTCTGAAATGTTCCATTAATCGATCAGAATCTGAGAAGATTACACTGGAATGTTGCAACAATGGACAGGAGTTTATCCGAGGGTCTTTTCTATATTTCCTGGTCTTGGTCAACATTTTCAGATCGAATATATGGTGTACTGATGATTCTCCAGGCAGGTTATTATCCCATCCTCGCTATTGTTGGTGTTCCTGGTAAGTCTCTCCATTTCTATCCATTAATTAATCCCATAAGCCAAGGTGAACTTCATTCTTATTTCTGTTACGTATATTTGGCCAAGTCGGAAAGTATTGTCTTCAGTTTCAAATACAAATTCCATTCATTACCTTAAACCCCCGATCCGCCCAACATCCTAATCCTCATAAACGTCTGAGACTAGACTGGTCACAATCCCAAATTACCTTTTGCCTTGAATTGATTTATTTCTCGCCATTCTCTCCATGAGCAAACCTGCCCACTACCAGCTCCGTAATATTCCCAGTTCCCATCTGGACGTCAACGTGGGGGCTAAATATGCCTTGGTAAAATTCAGACTTTGTGTTTCCCGTTCTCTTCTAAGCATCTTTCCGTTACAAAAATGTCCGTCAGAACCTTGTTTTTCTGTCTAAAGTAAATTCACGACACGGACAGTGTGTCAGAGAAGCATTGTCACTGGACATGTAATTCAGAGGCCCAGGTTATGACAAGAAAAGCACTGTTTCAAATCCTACCTCAGATGATGTCAGAACGTAAATTCAAATGGCAGGAATTGGAAATAAAAGTCTGTTTCACAATATCAACAAACACAGTGCAAGGTTTTTGTCAATAAGTTTAGCTATTTCACTGAAATCTCGCATTATTACCTGGTCTGGCATAAGACTAACAATGCGCTTGGCTCTATATTACCGGAAAGAATGACCTCACAGTAAAGAGCGTTTAGTGAGGTCATTAAATGCTGCCCTTACCAGCGATGTAGACATCCTATTCATAACAATATTGAAGTTTAAATAAAACAAAGAAGCATTCAAGAAATCAGAAACAAAAAAAAATCACAACGAGAAACTGCCACAGAAACTAAGCAGATTTGGCAGCCTTGGGTTGAGGGAAAAGTAGAATTGAAATTTCGAGTCCACTGCCCATTCATCATAACTGAATGCAGTTTATAAATATTGTGATTGATGTTGGTGACAGGGATGTTTATTATGAAGAGGAGAAGGAGAGAGTTGAACAGATAGAGAAAGAGAAAGATAAAAGAAAATAAACAAACAAAGGCATTGAAGGTGATCGGCTGGAATGGAAATATAAAACGAGGTTAAACTTATTTATTTTTCTTCTGTTCCCATAATACTGAAAATCATGCCCATGTAGGTTAGATATCAGAGTCACTGTTTGAATTGAGTTATGTCCCTATGTCTCTCTTCCCTGAATGTATTCATTATTTTTCTTTATTCTTTAATGAGATGCTGGACCAGTATTTAAATTTCCTTTCCTTATTGTCCTTGAGAAGGTGTTGTTGAGCTGCCTTCCTGTCCAATGCAGTCCTTGGGCTGTAAGTAGTCAGTGCTGAGGTCCGTCCGGTTTTAATTTGTTTGAGACTTTGTAGTGAGCAACATAACTGACCGGCTGGCTTGGCTATTTCAACGGGCAATTGAGAGTCAAATGCATTGCTGGAGTCACATGTAACCCGACCATCTGAAAGTGGTAAATTTTATTCCCTGGAGGACATTAGGGTACCAGATAGGATTTTCGGACAATTTACAATGGTTTCATAACTTCATTTACTTTAATGAATTCAAATTCCACTGTTTGCCGCGGTAAGATTCGATTCCGGGGTGTGGATCAACACCTGGATCCCTGGATTAATATACTGCAAATAGTACCACGAAGACATTGCCTTCCTAGCATCTCCAACCTCCGCCACTGGCAATAGTGGTGTTGCTGTTGGTGTGACTGTGATTGGATCACAGCTGTTCGGGAGGTTAAGGAATTATTTTGCAAAACATACATCCTTCTTCATTTTGTATTTATTAGAAGTTAGAGGATCGGATCGGATCGGCCATGGCGAAAATGAACGGGGTGTCTTTGGTTATGAGTCACTGACAGAATTCATACCAGGTTGCAAGTAATCAACGCAATAAACCGAATACTGTCCTTCATTGCAAAATGACTCAAGTATAGGAGTGAAGACACCTTCCTGCAGTGGTAGAGTATTATTAAGAAAAGGAAACTGCGTACAGATTATCTCTCCTTTATAATGAATTATCACCTTGCCACAGAGAGTCAGTGTAAAGTGGTTTCACCGGACTAATCTGTGTGGTGATGGTATCATGGGGAGACTGTGAAGGAAATAATCTGTATCACGACAAAAGAATAAAGTGTAATTGTATTAAAACTTAAGGCTAATGGACCAACACTTATTATTTTAAAAGCATAACATTGATAGCGTTATCTAAAACATTTGTTTTTCTGCAATACATGTTTTCACAATTGGGCAAATATATCGGAAGGAAACAATTAGAAGGATATGGGAAAAGTGCAAGGAAATGAGGTTATTATGGATGGACGTCTTGGCCAGCATAGAGCAGTTTGGGCTGTGCCTGTGTTCTATCGGACTCTATGACTCTATGATACCATATTTACCTGAGTGGGGCCTCATGTCGTTTGAGAGTGAGCTTCAGGCTCTGAATGAACTCTCACCGCCTCAATGTGCATTTGGTGTGTGACCCTGTATGGAAGTGTCATGTTGTTCACAAATCTGTAAGCAGCCACACTCTGAAAGAGTAGCCATTCCCACCAGCCTCTGACCTCCAAACAGAACACTATCCTGTCTTCTCAGAGATGGGAGATGCCTCTTTGAGACTTGGCACAAACTATCCGTTGTCCCTCTTCAGTATCAGCAAACCATGGTATCGTTAACGTAACAGGCGTGTACCATTAGAAATGGAGCTAGGAGGAGCAACATGGAGCAGTCTGTCTGTGCAGTTCATACTTCTTTGATTTGTCATGTTGGAGCATCAATGACATCCTCCTTTGTGCTACAGTCTGGAGGGACTGAATGGCTTCTTCTCTTCATGCATTAGTGTTCCGAGGGGCCGAATGTCCTCCTCCAGGTCCCGAGGACATTATTGGGAGACCCTTGGTTCCTGCTTACCAGCGTGGTGCACTGACTAGATTCTTTATCTTCTTGTGTAATGTTAGACAGGCAGGGGTTTGGCAGAATACAGCAGGCCAGGCAAAATTGCATTCTCCAATTTCAATAACCTCCCTTCCAATCCGCCAACTCGCTTCCCAGACGGTCCCCCTCCATTCCATTCCACTGATCAACCCTTCTTCCAGCTACCAGCCGGATTCAGTCCTCCCATCTTCCAAACCAGTGGTACCCCCCTCTCTGTGTTCACCTATCCCGACCTCACCATCCTGACTCCTCCTCTCTCGCCCCACAACTTTATCTGTACCTCCCTTACCGCTACAACCAGTCCTGAAGAAGGGTTATACCGAAGGTGTTGACTTCTCCACCTCCTGATGGTGCCTGGCTTGTTGTTCTCTTTCGCCTCCTGCCTGTCTACATTGGATTACAACGTTTGCAGAGTTATTGTTCAAAATCTCTTCGTTTGTAGTAGTCCAGAGAAAGAGATTGGCCCGTGTCTCTTCTTATCCAATTGTTTTGATGGGCCGAATGACTTAGTCACATTCTTGTGAAACCAGCTTGAGATGTTGAATTAGCTTTTTTTTAACATGGAAATGTGCAGGGTCGAGGAGTACTGTTACATGAATGTTGCTTACACTTTAACAGCTCAAGATTGAATTTTGTCTTGGATTGATACTTAAGCACCTGAGGGGGTGACACATTGTTCTGAACATTGTATGATCTCCACTGAACATCCCCACTTCTGATCGTATGATGGAGGGAAATACAGTGATGCAGGAGCTGAATATGTTTGTGCCGAGAAAGTTTCCCTGAGGATTCCGCACAGAGATATCCAGGAACGGAGAATATTGATGTCCACCAGACACATTGTATTCTGAATGACCCAACCAGTGGGGAGTACACACCTGATTCCCATTGAGTTCAATCTTGGTCAGGCTCCTGGGCACCTTGATCAGTCAAATCGTGACGTGATGTTAGGGACACTCACACTGACACTGTGTTAATATCTTTTGTTCATGTCATTTGGTCAGGATATATGTGTGGGAAGTGTTTCCTTCTCTCAGACGGTAGTGACTATTGAGGCCTCTCTCTCCCAGACAGCTACATCGATTCTTCTGCCCCTCTGATGCTGCCTGAGCTGCTGTATTTTCCAACACCACAAGTTTCGATGTCTGCCGGCCCACTCTGGTCAACCTTCCTTTTCACGTCATTAAAGAACAAATTCGGCAGGCGTGAACTTCCACTCACAAAGCGATGCTTACTATTCCTAATCAAACCCTGTTTTACAGATGTATGTACATCTTATCCCTCAGAATGTTCTCAAATAATTTACCTACAACAGATGTTAAGCTTACTGATCTATAGTTCCCAGGCTTTTCTTTTCAGTCCTTCTTGAATAAAGATACATTTGCTATCCTCCAGTCTTCCGGGATCTCACCTGTAGTAACTGATAATCAAAATTATCAGCCTGGACCCCGCAAATTCTTCTCCAGGCCCTTGCAGTGTTCTTGGATATATATGGTAAGGACGATGAGACTTATCCAACTTCAAACATTCCAGTACATCCAATACCTCCTCTACTGTGATATGGACTGACCCTGAGATATCACCACTAAATTCCCCAAATTCCCAAGTATTCGTGTTTTTCTCCACGGTAAACTCGGAGGAGAATTTGTTTGAGGACATTGCCCATCTCGTATAGTTCCACACATACATGTCCACTTTGGTGTTTAAGGGGCCCTATTCTCTCTATAGTTAATAATTTTTCTTTAATATACTTAAAGTACCTGTTTGGATTCATCCTGATCTTCTCAGCCAAGGCTATCTCATGCCCCCTTTTCTCCCTGTTGATTTCCTTCTTTCATAAACTCCTGTATCCCCTGTACACCTCTAGGGATTCCCTTGATCCCAGTTGCCAGGACCTGAACCATGACTCCACATTTTTTCTGGTCAGTGCCTCAATGTCTCTTCTCTTCCAGGGTCACTCATTCCTGTCAACTTTCCTTTCACCCTCACTGGAACACACAGATCTTGAACTCCAAGCTGTCTCACTTTTAAATACCTCCTACTTGCCGGAGGTCCCTTTGCTTGCAGACTACTCCAATCAACCTCTTCGCACTCCTGCCTAATTCCATCAAAACACACCACCCCTAATTTAGGACCATCTCCATAACTATTTTAAAATTAATAGACTTATGTTCACTGGTCCCAAAGTGTACATCCACTGTCCCCTCACTCACCTATCCTTTCCTATTTCTTACGTATAGGTCAGATTTTGCCCCTTCCCGATTAGGACCCTCAATATCCTGCTTGCGGAAACTTTTCTGACGCAGTTAATGGACTCCATACCATCAAATCCCTCAACACTTTGGAAGTTCCAGTCTATTATTTTTAATTAAAACCCCTATTGTGATAACCCTATTGTTCCTGCAAGTCTCCCCAATCTCTCGACATGCTTTTGTTCCTCTAATTCCTGTTGACTATTTGGGTGCCTATAGTGCAACTCCAATAATGTCACCATACCCTTCTTATTTCCTACCTCCACCCACAAAACCTCACTGGTTGATGCTTTAGTTATTTCATCTCCGATTCGTGCTGTGATACTCGCCTTACTCAAAAATGTATCTCCCCCTCCCGCGCTTGGTAGATTAAGTTACCAGTTCTATCCATCCCTCAGCCATGTTTTTTTTTAATAGCAATACTATCCCAGCGCCGATTACCTATCCACACCCTGAGTTCATC
>NC_057717.1:27896016-27938706 GCF_004010195.1 Chiloscyllium plagiosum | reverse complement strand
ATTCATGTAACAGCACTGCTGGACCCTGACCATTTCCACAGGACTAAAATGAGGAGCTCATTCAGCATCTCAAGCTGGTTTCACAGAGATATGAGAATGCCATTCAGCCCATAGAAGCTATTGGATAAGGAGAGGCACAGAGCATTCATTCTCTCTTGTCTATTACTCAAGAAGAGATTTTTTTCAAAAGAAACTACAAATGTTGGAATTCAGGAGGTTGGAAGAACATAACAAGCATCAGGAGAAAAAGTCCACTTGTATCCACCTATCCCCTACCTCACCATCCCGCTGCTCTCCACACCCCAACCACTCATTTCCCTCTTTATCTGAAATGTTGACTTCTCCGCCTCCTGATGCGGCCTGGCTTGCTGTTTCTTCCAGCCTCCTGTTTGTCTATTATTACACAGGAAGATAAGGAATCTAGTCAGCACAACACGCAGGTAAGCAGCTACCACGGATCACCTAATAATGATTCTCTTCCCTGGAACGAGGAAGAGGACATTCAGCACCCGAGACACTGACACCCGAAAGGAAGAGGCCATTCAGCCCCTCCAAACTGTTACAGTGAAATGGAAGGATGTCATCGATGTTGTAACATTACAAACCAATGAAGCAGAGACTGCACAGACTGACTGGTCCATGTTGTGCCTTCTGGCTCCATTGCTAATGTTTCACGCGTATTACATTAACATAGTTTGCTGATGGTAAGGAGGCACAGCAGATGATTTGTGCCATGTCTCAAGGAGGCATCTTCCATCTCCGAGAAGACAGTTTAGTCTTCTGCATGGAGGTCAGAAGCTTTTGAGAATGACCAACGCTGTCAGAGAGTGGCTGCTGACAAGTTTGTGAACAACATGATGCTCATTACTTACTGCTCCGTATGAATTCTGTCAATGGCTCCTTTTCACCAAGAGCACTTCCTATCATCTAGCCTTCTCATAAATACAAAATGAGATGGATGATATTTTTTGCCAAATCATTTTGTTGCCGTGCAAAACATTATGCTTTAAGCACAGCCAAGCCAACAGCAACACCACTTTTGCCATTGGAGATCGTTGGAGATGCTGAGGAGGTAATGGCCTAGCTGTATTAACCTAGTAATATTAATTTAGGGACCCAGGTTAATACCCAGACCCCGGATTCGAATCCCACCACGGCAAATATTAGATTTTGCATTCAATAAAATATCAGGAATTTACAATCAAATGAAACAATGAAAGTATTGTGTTTGTCCTGCCTGGCACACTAGTGCACTTCAGGGAAGGAAATCTACCATCTTCATCCGGTCGGAGTTACATGTGACTCCAGACCCACAGCACTGTGGTTAACGCACAGTTGTAGTTTGAAATGTCCAAGCCAGCCGCTCAGTTATGTCACTCACTACACATTCTCAAAGAAATGAAACCGGGCAGACCTCAGCACTGACTACTTACAGCCCACAGAATGCAGTGGGTCAGGGAGGCAGCTCACCATCACCTTCTCAAGGACAATGAGGAAAGGGAATTATATACTGGCCCAGCATCCCATTACCTAATAAAAGAAGATGATCATACTCAAGGAAGAGAGACATAACTCATTTCAAACCGGGACTTCGATGTATACCTTACATGGGCATGAATTTCAGTAATATGAGAACAGGAGAAAAATAAATAAGATTAATCTGGATTTTTATTTCCATTCCAGCTGATCATCAACAATCCCTCTGTTTGTTTCCTTCTCTCTACCTCTCTCTTTATCTATCTATTCAACTCACTCCTTCTCCCTTTCACAGCAGCCATCCATGTCATCAACATCAATTTCCCAGCTGCATTCAGGTCTGATGTATGGTGATTGGACGCGAAATTTTACTTCTATTTTTCTCTCGACCTGAGACTGCCAAATCTGTTCAGTTTCTCTGGCACTTACTCGTCCCTTTTGTTTCTGATCTCTAGCATCATTCTTTGCATTTTTTTCCTCTACCTTACATGTTGTTATTGCATGGGATGTCTGCATCACTGGCAAGGCAGCATTTGTGGATCTCACTAAATGCCTTTTACTATGAGGCCATTCCTTTCGGTATTGTGTCTGACGTCAGTCTTACTTCAGATCAGGCAATAATGCAAGATTTCTTCACCAAAGGATAACAGTGAAATAGATAAACATCTTGACAAATTGCTAGTGGGATTATATTAGCAAAATTCACTTTTATTTCCAGTTACTCTCATTTGAATTTAAGTTCTGTCATCATCTGAGATAGGATTTGAAACATTGTCCATAGTGCAGTTACCTGGCCCACTGAATTACGTGGCCATCGACATTACTACTCTGACACAGTGTCCCTGTCATGAATTTACTTTACAGACAAGAACAAGATTTTGATGGAAACATTTGTAACGGAAAGAGTGATTAGAAGAGAACAGGAACCATAAAGATTGACTTTTACCAAGGTATACATATTTAGCACCCGCACTGATGTCAAGATGGGATCTGGAGATATCATGGAGTTGGTAGTGGGTAGCTTTAGTGATGGAGAGAATATCAAGACATAAATCAATTCGGGGCAAATAGGTACTTCGGGATTGTGAACAGTCTTGTTTTTAGATGTTTGTGAGGGCGGGAGTGTGGGCGGTTCTGAAATTTGTGGAGAATGAATGGATTTGCATTTGAAACTGAAGACAATATTATCAGTCTTTACTAAACATAGATAACAGAAATAGCACTGAAGTTCACCATGGCTGATGGGGAGACTTACCAGGAACACCAACAATAGCGAGCATGGGATAGTAACCAGCCTGAATAATCCACAGTACACCTAATATCCGGTCCGGTAATATATGCCAATACCAGGAAAGATAAAAAAGACTCCAAGATAAACTCTTGTCCATTGTTGCAGCATTCCAGTCTATTTTTCTTAGGTTCTGAACCATTGGTGCGATATTCCAGCCTGCTGTGCTCAGGTTCTGATCAGTTGTTGGCATATTCCAGTCTGATGTTCTCAGATTCTGGTCCATTGTTGGAATATTCCAGTGTATGGTTCTCTGATTCTGATCTCTCCTCTCTCTGCTTCTGCAACTGCTGATCCTTGTCAGTGTTGCAGATGATGCATCTGCAGCAATAATGGGATAAAGCATTGGAAGAAGTCCCATACAAATAGTAGAGGAAAACAATCCAGTGACATAAATAGGGTCCATGGAGACTGTATTCAATCACAGTCACTGAACAAACAGATCCAGATAATTTCTTTCAGAATTCAACCTTCAGTTCAAAATAACATCTGGTTTGAATTGAATGTTGACATTGCTGGCTAATGGTCACATCTCCCATCACAAATTGCTCTCGTCAAGTTATTTGTGAGGGAGAATTATGGACGTTTTCTTATCGCAAGCTAGATGATTCTGCTGTGTTGTTCATTTCAATACTGTAACCACCTGAAAGCTCCATTATAACCATCCACAAAAAAAAAAATCACAATCTAGACTTTGTTTCCATGCTGGTCTCCCCTCGACTACTACAGGCGCCAAGCAACAGATTCTCACTGGATGCAATTGCCCTGACCATACAGAGGAAGTGTGGATCTGTCTGGGAAATCCACTCATGACAATGCTGAATCTTAAACACACAGTATGACTGAGCACTGTTTTATGTAAACTAACAAACAATTTCATGAATTATTTTGGCTTCAAAGCAGTAAGACTTACATTTTTGGAATTCATTCCAAAGCCAAATGTGGCATGTTCTCACAAAGCCCGACCTTTTACATGGTTATGTTGACCTTGATTTTTTTAAAGAGGGTCTAAATGACCCAAGATTCCAATATGTCAGAATTTTGAAAGGTTTGTTGTGGTCCTTTTGTTTATACCTAACGGATAATGCCTCATACAGAAGCCGTTCAAGTCTTGAAAAGTAGCCTGTATAATCAAGAGGACCTGTGCAGCTCACTCGCTGGACAGGTTGGATCAGTTCGTGGGTTTGTTGAGTCAGAGTCACTGGACGCTCTCTGCCTCCTTCTGCCCTTCTGACCTTATAACCTGTAAGCAGTTGTGTCAGTTTTACCCTTGGTGCTAAGGGGTTTTGTTCTTTGGGATTGTTGCAAGTATTTTGGAACAGCATCCTTAAATCGGGATAGCATGTCAGGTTCGGATACGATACGTTATTCAGGTATTCTATTTTCGATTCCTTATGTTTCATTTTGTAAATTGGCAAATAAATGTCATTTGTTTAAAATTCGGCAGTCTGACCAGCTAATTCACTGTGGAAATATCAGCTATACAGTAACCTTCAAAAATAGCAAATCTAAGGTCCGGGCTATCAATTAAAATATTTTGCCGGGTCGGGTCTGGTCCGCAACAAATTAGGGGGCCTTTGCAGAATTTAGACAGCGAATGGCAGGTGTTACTGTCTCTTATTTCGTGTGTTGATTTGGTGAGTAAATAGAGCTTCAGATAGCAATGGGTCTTGCAGGAACCAAGTTTGTTTTGGAGGTGGAGAAAATGACTCTGGTGGTTTTACAGAATGCACATAAGTCCAGCTAATGCACATAAGTCTCATCCTTCCTTTACCTAGATCCTTCTTTCTAGTTATCATTCCAATTACTTACAATGTTACTGGTATTCTTCGGGAAAGTAATACATTCTGTGAGAGATGAAAGAATGGGGCATAATCACATTCCCGTATGAAGGAAAATTGTGCAACTTTTTCAAACTTTCCGATATCAAAAAAATGTTAAAAACAATCTCTTTTATTCATGGATTAGGAAAGTGAAAAATGACCTTCATGGACTGAACAGCAGTAATGCCATGAACTTTTACTGGGATCATTGAGCGACCAAATATTTAGTTTACTTTTGAGAGTCTGATTTCAGTTTTTTTTTCAATTCTGTTTTGCATGCGTTTTTATCAATATGCAATCATTATCGCTGACAAAACCAGAAGTTGCTGGACATGTGCAGTAGTTCTGGCAGAATCTGTTGTGAGAAAGCAGATTCAACGTTGTGTCGAGGAATGGGACTGAATTGCTTACTTTTTACCAATAGTGTTCAGCGATGCGCAGGTTAGGTGCATTAGTCAGGGGTAAATGCAGCAAAATAGAATAGGAGATTGCTTTAGGGCGGGTTACTCTTAGGAGTGCCAGCGTGGACATGCAGTGTGAAATGGCCTGTTTCCCCACCGTAAAGATCCTATGATTTCTTCATAAAAAGGGCGGTAGTTACCAGGATGAAGAATGTCTCCAAGCAAGCTTACGGCATACTGAAGTGGAGGGTAAACAGCCAGCTGTCGTGGTCCACATTGATACCAATGACAAAGGTAAGAAGAGTGAAAGGTTGAAAGGTCCTACGAAGAAAATTAAGGGAGTTAGAAGTGAGCTTAAAAGCAGGATCTCCAGGGTTGCATTATTTAGATTAATTCCCGTGCACTTGGAAGTGAGACAAGGAAGAGGAAGATAGTCGAGTTGAATATGTGGCAAAGAGCTAGTTTGGGGGAACCGTTTCTGATTTTTGGATGATTCAGAGCGCTTCCAGTGCAGGTGGAACTGTACAAAAAGGAAAGTGTGCACTTTAACTGGAGGGTCCCCAACATCCTGGAAGCGAGGTGAGATCGTGCAATTCCAGTAGGTTTAAGCTAATATTACAGGAAGCTGGGAACCAAAGCAGCAAGTCAGAAACTGAGCAGAAATTAAAGGTTTGTCAAATAAATAGGCAGAGCCAGTGTAATGAAAATGCTGAGGGAAGAAATCATAACAATTTAAAAAAATGTGAGTCGAAAGCTGGAGTAAATGAGAGGTTCACTATTATCGGGGATCAATAAATAAGGATGGAGAGCCTGCACACAAAATTATTAAAAGAGAAAGACAAATCAAAAGAACTTATGTAAAACCTTTTTAACTAAATGTGTGCAGCATTTTGAATAAAATGAATGAGCTAATAGCACAAACAAAGATAAATAGGCATGGCATGTTGGGGATTACGGAAACGTGGTTGCAGTAGAGCGTTAAATGTCCAAGGGTATTCAGTATTCAGACAAGAAGGATAAGCAGGTGGAGTATCTGCATTGGTGAAGGATGATATTAAGGCTGTATTAAGGAATGGCATTAGCACGTGGGACAAGAATGATGAATAAGTCTGGTTTGACACAAAACACATGGAAAGAAACCCTTTGGTAGGAGCATTTGCAGACCACAACTCGCTCCCACCCACAAACTGTTTTGAAAGTCGGAAAAAGCATGAACCTGGGAAGAACGACGGCTTGAGACAAGGGCACAAGAGTGATTATGGGTAATTTGAAATTGCACATTCACTGGATTAATCAATTTAGCAAGGGGAACCTCAAAGAACGATTCGTCAAATCCATGAGAGATTATTTCTTCGATTATCATGTTATCGAACCAATCAGAGAACTGCCTTTGGTATTAGGTAATGAGGAAGGAGCTATAAATCATATTGTAGCACAGGATCATCTTAGAAAGAGTGAGCGCAACATGCTGTATTTTCACATTCAGACTGTAACAGTGAAGACAGAGTTACATTGGAGAGGTTTAGTATTGGGCAATGATAATTATATTGGCCTGACGAGAGGATTGGACTGAGTGGATTTGGCAAAAAGATGAAGGGGTAAAACAGTTGAAGAACAGTGGCAACTCGTTTCCTCCCACAGTCCAAAGATGTGCAGGCCAGGTGAATTGGCCATGCTAAATTGCCCGTAGTGTTATGTTAAAGGGGTAAACGTAGGGGTGGGTTGCGCTTCGGCGGGTCAGTGTGGACTTGTTGGGCCGAAGGGCCTGTTTCCACACTGTAAGTAATCTAATCTAAAATCTAATCTAATCTAATCTAGTTGGGGAGATAGTCAAAACCTTTCCATTAAAGTGTAATCCTGAGTGGAAGAGGAATTTTCAAAAAAAGATGAAAAGTGATCCATGTCCGAACAAGGAAGTCAATAATAACATGGAAGTGCTGGCCTGGTGTTATTATCGCTGACTGCTTATTCAGATAATGTTCTGGGGACTCAGGTTCAAAAGCCGCCACGGCAGATGGTGGAATTAAGAGTTTATTGATGATAATGAATCCATTGTTCATTGCTCGAAACACCCATATGTTTCATGAATGTCCTTTATGGACGGAAACCACCATTCTTACCTGTTCTGACCAACATGTGACTTCAAACCCATACAAATTTGATTGACGTTTACATGACCTCTGGACGAGTGGGGACGGACAATGAGTGCTGTCTAACCAGTGATGCTCTCATCCGATGAACGAATGAAAGAAAAACGCTTTAATTGTCAGCAGTTACTAAAAACAAAATCACAATGGTTAAGAAGGAAAATGAGTAGAAAACATAAGAATTGATAAAGAACACTTCTCCGAGTAGACAAAAAGTAAATAATGCAGAAAGTAAATGTTGGCCTTTTAGAGGATGAAAATGGTGAAGTAATAATAGTAAACTCAGAAATGGCAGAGGCGAAACCAACGCTTCCTGATTTCATACTGGAAGAAAATTTCTTCTCAAAATTTACAATAAGTGCAAATGATCGTGATAGGAGTACGATGATGGGGAAGAAGATATTGAATACATTGATTGGATTAAAGGCAGATCAGGCCGTCGACCTGCACTCTATCACATTAACGGAGGTAACAGCAGAAGTACTGGGAGTGTTAGTTACGATATTCAAAAAATCATTGGATTCTGGAACGGTGCCAAAGTATTGGAAAATTAATAATGTCGCACTCGTATTCAAAACAGGGGATAGGCAAACATTCACAAACTATAGACCAGTGATTTAACCTCTGTATTGGGGAAGTTGCTTCAGTCAATCTTAAAGTAGGAAATAACTGAACATTTGGAAAAACAAAGATCAATTCACCTGTGTCAGCACAGTTTTATGAAGGACAGGTTGTGCCTTACAAACCTGCTGGAGTTCATTGAGAATGTAATCAACAATGTGGATAATTGGGATGCAGCAACTGCTGTGTATCTAAATTTCAGAAGGCATTTGAAAAGTTGCTGCATAAAGGACTGATGTAGACGGCTAGATCCCGCGCGTTCAGGGTAGAGTATTGACTTGAATAGAGAATCGGCTGACTGACAGAAAGCAGAGCATGAGGATAAATGGTCTTTCTCTGGCGAACTGAAACTAGTGAGGTTCTGCAGAGTTCAGTTCTCAGAACTCTGGAATAGATTAGATTAATTACAGTGTGGAAACAGGCCCTTCGGCCCAACAAATCCACACCGACCCTCCAAAGAGCAACCCACCCAGACCCATTCCGCTACACCTAACACTACTGGCAATTTAGCATGGACAATTGACCTAACTTGAACATCTTTGGACTGGGGGAGGAAACCGGAGTACCCGCAGGAAACCCACGCAGATACGACGAGAATATGAAAACTCCACACAGACCGTTGCCTGAGGCCGGAATTGAACCCGGGTCCCTGCCGTTGTGAGGCAGCAGCGTCAACCACTGTGCCAGCTCAAGTGTTGACAACCTATCCAAATGACCTGGAAGGAGAGACAGAGTGGAGCAACTAAATGAACAAATGGTACTAAACTAGGTGGCAAAACAAGCTGTAATGTGGAACTAAAGAATTTACAGATGAATATTGATAGGATTGGAAAATGGAGCAGATTGCTATACCTGCAGATGGTGTGTTTAATTTGGATAAGTGCAAAGTTGAATTTCCTATCGCCACTCCAAATTCTTGCCTTGCTCCATCTGCAGTTCTTTGAATATTATTCACCGTTGGTGGCTGGGGGAACAGGATTTGAGGGGTTTGGTTGAGGGAGATGCCGGTTGCTCTGTGTGTCGGTAGCAAGACAGTGTTGTGAAGAATAGACCGGAGTCAAGCCTTGTTGATTTCTACAGCAGGCCTGGAAACCACATGGTCTGTCCCCGTTCTTATTTCCTGATGTTTATTTGTCTGGAGTAAACCACATCAAAATATTGCAGTCAGACAGACACTCTGTAATTTTTATGCCTATTTCATAATAAAGGGACAAATGATCATATAGATTGGAAGTAAAGACTTGGCAATTCTTTTGAGATTTGATGACCATTTGCTACAACTGCAGTGTGGGAAGTGGGTGATTGGTAGGAATGACATTTTTATGGAAAGATTAAAGCAGTACAGAGTGAATTTAAGAGGTGAGGTAGAGGACGAAAAATAAAAGCTTAAAAACAATAATTTCTGGTTCACTCCCGATGCCAAACTCAACTGGGAAGGAACAAAAGATTAAAGGAGAAAATTCAATGGCGGAGGAGCTGCTGTATTGTTGAGGCATTTAGATTGGAAAATTGGAATCTATTTTAGAATTGAAATGACCGGATCAGAAAGGATTGGTCTAATCTAAACTGGAAAGCAACCAATATCTTAGCAGGGAGATTTGCTCATTCCATGTAGGGAAAGTTTACATTGATAGAGAAGACAACGGGGGCGGGGGAGGGGGGGGGGATTCTAAGTATCAGTACAAATGGTAGGATGAATGGAGACGTTTATTACTGTGGGGAGAACACATCAATTAGACAATAAAAACGTGAGACTATATAGTAATTCTGAAGCACTAAATTGCATTTATTTCAATGTCAGGGGTCTAACAGGAAAGGCTGATGAACTCAGGACATGTTTAAGAACATTGAATTGGGACATCGTAAGAAAGTTGGTTGAGAGATGTTCAAGTCGAGAGTGTAGTGCTGGGAAATCACAGCAGGAGAAACTGAGAACTGCAGATGATGGAGGTCAGAGCTGAAAATGTGTTGCTGGAAAAGCACAGCAGGTCAGGCAGCATCCAAGAAGCAGGAGAATCGACGTTTCGGCCATAAGCCCTTCATCAGGCACTGACTGATAAAGGGACGTTGCCTGAAACGTCGATTTTCCTGATCCTCAAGTGCTGCCTGACATGCTGTGCTATTCCAGCACCACACTCTCGACTCTAATCTCCAGAATCTGCAGTCTTCACTTTAGCCTGAGAGATGTTCAAGACTGGCAATTCATTGCTCAAGGTGTTAAGTGTCATAGAAAGGATGGGAAAAGGCATAGAGTGGGCGGGGAGGGGAGGTTTGCCGTTTATTATTGCTGGAACTGGGGAAATTCATTGGATAGAATATGAAACTGAAGGTTATCTCAGTTAAGAAGATGTTGGATATTTTAATCCTCTCAAAGTGTCGTGTATTTGTGAACTCTCTTCCCAGATATCAATGGAGGATGAAACACTACACACAGAAATACTGAATTTACTATGAACATGTAGTATGCACAACTACATCCAGATTCAATTTATGGTATTCCCATCAATGACTGCCTTGACCTGTCTTTCAGTTCTCGACAGTGCATAGGCAATCATGTTTTCAAGACCTGCCACATGCATAACTTTCAAATCAACTGACTGTACCTACAGTCTCTGGCTAAACAGTCCAGCATTTCCGTTCTTAAATTTCCACAAAAAAACTTCAATGTTTTACGATCAATGTATATGGTTGTCTCAGGTGTGTTGCTGGTAATACAAACACTGAACTATTGTAGTGGAAACACGAAGCTAAAAGCCTCTTTCTCAGCTGTCAAATATTTCTACCAATGAACATTCACCTCCTGTAGAATTGCCCAATACGTCTTTCGATCCTCTCATCATCTTCCTGCAGCAGCAACACCCACATCACTCACATTTATAACCACCTTGGAAGACTTTGTGTAATTAGGTGTGACTCATACTGAGGTGGTGGTTAACACACTTTTCGTGCTGTCAAATCCCTTTTGACTGTCCGTTGTCCACTGACACTCCTTACCTTCTTTCACAATTCAGTGAGTGGAGCAGCCACGCAGTTAAAATAAGGCACTAACTTGTTGATAAAATCGACTCAATCCCAGGAACCATAGTACTGCTCCTTTGTCAATGGTATGGGAAATTCCCCAATTACCTTCAGTTTTACATCCAATGGTACCATTTATCTGTATGCAATAACATGGCTCAGGAAAGTGACTTGTACTTTGGCAAATTCACGTTTATTTCGGTTTACCAGAAAGCCTGCCTTCCAAAGTTGATCGAAGAAGTCTGGTAAGCGCTGTAAATATTCCTTCCATGAGTAACTAAAAATCACCAGGTCATCAATATACACCAAATAGTTGGATAATCCACCATTTATTGGTTAGTCTCTGAAATGTGGCTGGCACGTTTTTCATAACAAATATAAATTGCTTGTACACATTTTTAACACAGTCTTACAACCAAGTGAATATGCATCAGTCTTTGTAACTACAATGTAACTTGAGGAATGTCCAATTCAGGATCCTCTGAACTTGGTTCTTGTTTCTTTGTTGGTATAATTAAAACCTTGTCCTTTTACTTTCCTTCCCTGTCATAACTCCTATTGACCATATTAATATGACGCAGTCTGTGAGATATCTTTGCGTCTGGAGTCCCTATCAAGTAGTTACCTCCACTCAATTTCCTTTGCATTTGATAAGGTCCACTAAACCTTCCTTTTCAACGTTCCCCTTTTACTGGAAGTAGTACTAATATATTATCCCCGATAGCAAAATTACAAATGTCTGATTTCCTATCTGCTTCCTGTTTTATTGCATGTTGCAATACTTTTAAATGCTGATAAGCCAACTCTACAGGGCTATTATTCGTTCTCTAAAGTTTGAGACGTAGTCCAAATGTGTGGTCTTTGAATTTTGATTTGTAAATTTCTCCTTAATCAATTTTAACGGTCCTGTAAATTGATTTCCAAAACCTAACTCAAATGGACTAAATTTGGTCGATTCGTTTGCTGCATCTCTAATTACAAAAAGTACACGTTGAATTCCCTTACCCTAATCATCAGGATAATCCTGACCATAAACCTTCAACATGGTCTTTCATATTTGATGTCACGTTCCAGTGCTCCCTGCGTTTTTGGATGGTATGCAGTAGATTTGATTTGCTTTATTCCTAAGTGGTCCATGACTTCCTTCAATATTTGGGCGTGAAGATTGAACTTTGATCTCACTGTAGCTCTAATGGTAGTCGGTATTTTTTTTTATAAAGTATAGCTCCTCTATAATCATTTTAGCTGTGATATTGCATCTGGGAGAACCTCTGGAAATCTAGTCGATACAGCCATTATTGTAAACATGTACTGATTCCCACTTTATTGTTTGCAGCAGTGCACCTAGCCAATCAATTACCACTCCTGTAAAAGGTTCCTCAAATGCAGGAATAGTTGTTAAAGATACAAGTTTTATTAACATCTGTGCTTTTCCATTTACCTGTCATATATGCCACGTCTGGCAAACTTCAGTTACATGCTGGTGCAGTCCATGTTTGTAAAAATGTCTGTGTATTTTAGCTTGTGTTTTCCTCATTGATAAATGACCTCCAGGTGGATGCTCATGCGCCACTCACAACAACTGCTTTCTATACTGCATTGGCAATACGATTTGATGCATTCATGCCCATTTCTCATCACCTTGAATATGTGATAGTTTCCATTTCCTCATTAGGACATCATTTGTAAGGTATTAACACTCAGGGAAACATGCAGAATCCCTAATGTATATGCTTTTTTGCGACAACTGCTTAGAATTTTCATCTTTCTGCTGAAACGAAATTAGTATTGGCTGAGCAAAATATATTGCATGATAACCTAGTTGCTCCTGTTTTGTCTCAACGATCTGATGGAATAAAATGTCTGCTAATGCCACTTAAGCTTCCTTATTTTTATATTTTTTCATCTCTCTTGTTTCAACTGGTGACATTAAGACATTGTTACCCCATAATCAGGATAAGACTCCTGCATTGCTTCAGTTGCCTGTGTCTCCGCTGGATTTTTAACCAGAGTAGGCAACACTCCTACTGGTGAATCAGCTGTACACTTCCCAAAGATAAATTGTATTCCTGGAGCTGACACTGTACCCAATACTCCTAACACGATTTCTCCACACTCTTCTGAACATTCTGTACTTGCTTTACATAATTGTGCACTTTTTGTCTCACCCGTGAATTCCCTTTAGCAGTACCTTTCCTGGAAATAGTTCTTCAAGAGTACATATCTCCTAATTTTTCAGCATCACAGACTGAGAAGATCCTGTGTCCCTTAATATTGAATTCTTTTTATCTCCTTCTCCTGGCCTATGTTAATAAACATTGCATGTATATTTTATAAGCAGATCTGGCACTTCTTCCTGAACCGACCACCTACCAGCTTGCATACTCTTATGCAGATTTCTAGCTACCATAGTGCTTTTTGTCTCCACTCCAACAAACCTTCGAGGCTTATCCTATTTACTACATCTGCTTTTTTCTTCCCGAGCCCACAAATAGAGTGATTTCATGTGATCTAAGTTGTTACATTGAAAACATCGGAGCTTTTCTAACTTAGAGTCATAGAGATGTACAGCATGGAAACAGACCCTTCGGTCCAACCCGTCCATGCCAACTAGATATCCCAACCCAATCTACTCCCACCTGCCAGCACCTGGCCCATATCCCTCCAAACCATTCCTATTCATACACCCATCCAAATGCCTCTTAAATGTTGCAATTGTACCAGCCTCCAACACATCCTCTGGCAGCTCATTCCATACACGTACCACCATCTGCGTGAAAAAGTTGCTCCTTAGGTCTCTTTTGTGTTTTTTCCTTGTCACCCTAAACCTAAGCCCATTAGTTCAGGACTCCCTGATCCCAGGGAAAATACTTTGTCTATTTATCCTATCCTATCCATGCCCCTCATAATTTTGTAAACCACTGTAAGGTCACCACTCAGCCTCCGAAGCTCCAGGGAAATCCGCCCCAGCTTATTCAGCCTCTCCCTGTAGATCAGATCCTCCAAACCTGGCAACACCCTTGTAAATCTTTTCCGAACCCTTTCAAGTTTAACAACATCTTTCCGATAGGAAGGAGACCAGAATTGCACGCAATATTCCAACAGTGGCCTGACCAATGTCCTGTACAGCTGGAACATGACCTCCCAACTCCTACACTCAATACTCTGACCAATAAAGGAAAGCTGACAAAACGCCTTCTTCACTATCCTATCTACCTGTGACACCACTTTCAATGAGCTATGAACCTGCACTCCAATATCTCTTTGTTCAGCAACACTCCCTCGGACCTTACCATTATGTGTACAAGTCCTGCTAAGATTTGCTTTCCCAAAATGCAGCACCTCACATTTATCTGAATTAAACTCTATCTGCCACTTCTGAGCGCATTGACCCATCTGGACCAGATCCTGTTGTAATCTGAGGTAACCCTCTTCGCTGTCTACTACACCTCCAATTTTGTGTTCTCTGCAAACTTAATAAATGTACCTCTTATGTTCGCATCCAAATCATTTATGTAAATGACAAAAAGTAGAGGACCCAGCACGGATCCTTGTGGCACTGCACTGGTCACAGGCCTCCAGTCTGAAAAGCAACCCTCCACCACCACTCTCTGTCTTCTACCTTTGAGCCAGTTCTGTACCCAAATGGCTAGTTCTCCCTGTATTCCATGAGATCTAACCTCGCTAATCAGTCTCCCATGGGGAACCTTGTCGAACGCCTTATTGAAATCCAAAGAGGTGGCATCTCCTCCTTTCCCCTAATCAACCTTCTTTGTTACTTCTTCAAAAAACTCAATCAAGTTTGTGAGACATGATTTTCCACGCACAAAGCCATGTTGACTATCCCGAATCAGTCCTTGCCTTTCCAAATACATGTACATCCTGTCCCTCAGGACTACCTCCGACAACCTGCCCACCACCGAGGTCAGGCTCACCGGTTTATAGTTCCCTTTTTTGTCTGTACCGCCATTCTTAAACAGTGGCACGACGTTTGCCAACCTCCAGTCTTCCGGCACCTCACCTGTGACTATCGATGATACAAATATCTCAGCAAGAGGCCCAGCAATCACTTCTCTAGCTTCCCACTGAGTTCTCGGGTACACCTGATCAGGTCCTGGGGATGTATCCACGTTTAACCGTTTCAAGACATCCAGCATTTCCTCCTCTGTAATCTAGACATTTTGCAAGATGTCACCATCTATTTCCCAACAGTCTATATCTTCAAAATCCTTTTCCACAGTAAATACTGATGCAAAATATTCATTTAGTATCTCTCCCATTTTCTGTGGCTCCACACAAAGGCCGCCTTGTTGATCTTTGAGGGGCCCTATTCTCTCCCTAGTTACCCTTTTGTCCTTAACATATTTGTAAAGACCCTTTGGATTCTCCTTAATTCTATTTGCCAAAGCTATTTGCCCTCCTGATTTCCCTCTTAAGTATACTCCTACTTTCTTTATACTCTTCTAAGGATTCACTCGATCTATCCTGTCTATACCTGATATGTACTTCCTTCATTTTCTTAACCTAACCCTCAATTTCTTTAGTCATCCGGCATTCCCTATACGTACCAGCCTTCCCTTTCACCCTTACAGGAATATACTTTTTCTGGATTTTTGTTATCTCGTATCTGAAGGCTTCCAATTTTCCAGCCATCCTTTGTCCTCTTCAGTGGTTTCCTTTTTGTCCAGTGGTAAGCTATCATTATGATCTTCTCTGAGATCCACCTTTCCATTTCCAAGTGATGATTTCACTTTGCCCCAATTTCTATCTTTGATTTACTGACATTGATTCTGGAAGCCAAACCGTCTGGTATGGATCAATTCATAATCATGGTGCTAACCTTGCTGTTTTAACTCTCTGCTCCTCCAAATGAGTTTGCACCGTGTCAGGCAAGAATTTTTGAACTCCTCCAAATTAATTGTCTCTCGATGAGCATTATGCGTTTGCTTGATTTTTAAACCCCTTATCCATCTATCAAAATTACTTTGGTTGATTCTTTCAAACTCAATATAGGTTTGACCAAGATCCCTCCTCAGATTCCTGTAACGTTTTCTATAGGATTTTGGCTTTAGAGGTTCGGAGGTCAGAAGGGCAGAAGGAGGGGGAGAGCATCTAATTTCAACAGTGACCCTGACTCAACTAACCGCAGACTGACCTGACCTGCCCAACTAGGGAGCTGGCCACGTCCTCTTGATTATACATGTTTCTTTTAAAGACTTGAAATCTGCCTGCCTGGGGCATTATTGTTAGGTTAAAACAAAATGACGCCAATAAACCGTTATGTATTCAGACAAATTGGAATCTTAGGTCATTTAGCACCTCTCTTTTAAAAAAATCACGAACAACATAACCTTGTAACGGGACCGGCATTGTGACAACATGCCACATTTGATCTTGACTGAATTTAATACATATAAGTCTTACTGTTTTGAAGCCAATAAAGTGTATTAAGGTGTTTGTGAGTTTATACAAAAATGGTAAACGCACTGTGTGCTGAAGATGCAAACTTGCTTTATTAGAGCAATGGGAGGAATGCCCAGGCAAAGACACACTTCCTGTGCATGGTTAGGGCAAATATGCTCACTATAAATCTCTTGGTTGGTCCGTGTTCCAGTGACGTGGAGCACAGTAACAACATCTAGATTGTGTTTTGGGAGTGGTCGTAGGAGTTTCAGGTGGTTGCAGCATTGCAAATGGACAACACAGCGGAATCATTGAGACTGTGATAAGAAAACATCCATCATTCTCCCTCATAACTAACTTCCCTCGAGCAATTGGTGATGGGAGGTGTGACCAATAGCCAGTTGGTCTTGTGATCTGAAGATACCATCGTGAAAGGAGTTAACTGCTTTGTTTTTTCAGTGACTGTGGTTGATGTCAGTCTCCATGGATCCTAATTGTGACACTGGATGGCTTCCCTCTTCTATTAGTACGGGGCTTCTTGCAATGCTTTATCCCATTGTAGCAGCAGATGCATCACCTCCGACACCTAAAGGTTTCAGCAGCTGCAAAGACAATAAGAAGACAGATAAACAGCTGTGAATAGTCTGAAATGTTCCATTAATGAATCAGAATCTGAGAAGATTATACTGGAATGTTGCAACAATGGACAGGAGTTTATCCGAGGGTCTTTTCTATTTTTCCTGATCTTGGTCAACATTACCAGATCGAATATATGATGTACTGATGATTATCCAGGCGGGTTATTATCCCATCCTCGCTATTGTTGGTGTTCCTGGCAAGTCTCTCCATTTCTATCCATTAACCAATCCCATAAGCCAAGGTGAACTTCACTCCTATTTCTGTTATGTATATTTGGCCAAGTCGGAAAGTATTGTCTTCAGTTTCACATACAAATTCCATTCATTACCTTAAACCTCTGAACCGCCCAAATTCCTAGTCCACATAAACATCTGAGACTAGACTGTTCACAATCCCAAATTACATTTTGCCTTGAATTGATTTATTTCTCGGTATTCTCTCCGTTAGCAAACCTGCCCACTTCCAGCTCCGTAATATTTCCAGTTCCCATCTGGACGTCAGTGTGGGGGCTAAATATGCCTTGGTAAAATTCAGACTTTGTGTTTCCCGTTCTCTTCTAAGCATCTTTCTGTTACAAATATGACCATCAGAACCTTGTTTTTCTCTCTAAAGTAAATTCACGACAAGGACAGTGTGTCAGAGAAGCTTTGTCACTGCACATGTAATTCAGAGGCCCAGGTTACGACAAGAAAGGCACTGTTTCAAATCCTACCTCAGATGATGTCAGAACGTAAATTCAAATGACAGGAATTGGAAATAAAAGCCTGTTTCACGGATATCAATAAAAACAGTGCAATATTTTTGTCAATGCGTTTACCTAATTCACTGATATCTAGCATTATTACCTGGTCTGGCTTAAGACTAACATCAGACCCACAACAATGTGCTTGGCTCAAGATTACCGGAAAAAATGACCTCACAGTAAAGAGCATTTAGTGAGGTCATTAAATGCTGCCCTGACCAGCGATGTAGACATTCCATTCATAACAATTTTGAAGTTTAAATAAAACAAAGAAGCATGCAAGAAATCAGAAAAAAAAACGAGAAACAGCCACAGAAACTAAGCAGAATTGGCAGCCTTGTGTTGAGGGAAAAGTAGAACTGAGATTTCGAGTCCACTGCCCATAAATCATAACTGAATAGTTTGAAAATATTGTGATTGATGTTGGTGACAGGGATGTTTATTATAAAGGGGAGAAGGAGGGAGATGAACAGATAGAGAAAGAGAAAGTTAAAAGAAAATAAGCAAACAAATGTATTGAAGGTGATCGGCTGGAATGGAAATAAAAAATGAGGTTAAACTTATTTAGTTTCCTTCTGTTCACATAATACTGAAAATCATGTGCATTTAGGGTATATATCAGAGTCACTGTTTGAACTGAGTTATGTCCCTATGTCTCTCTTCCCTGAGTGTATTCATTATCTTCCTTTATTCATTAATGAGATGCTGGGCCAGTATTTAAATTTCCTTTCGTCATTGTCCTTCAGAAAGGGGCTGTTGAGCTGCCTTCCTGGCCAATGCAGTCCTTGGGCAGTAAGTAGTCAGTGCTGAGGTCCGTCCGGTTTTTATTTCTTTGAGACTTTGTAGTGAGCAATATAACTGACCGGCTGGCTTGGCTATTTCAATGGGCAATTGAGAGTCAAATGCATTGCTGGAGTCACATGTAAGCCCGACCATCTGAAAGTGATAAATTTTATTCCCTTGAGTACATTAGTGTACCAGATAGGATTTTCTGACAATTTCTAATGGTTTCATAGCTTCATTTTATTTAATGAATTCAAATTCCACCGTTTGCCGCGGAGAGATTGATTCCGGGGTGTGGATCAACACCTGGATCCGTGGATTAATAAACTGGAAATAGTACCACGAAGACATTGCCTTCCTAGCATCTCCTACCTCCGCCACTGGCAATAGTGGTGCTGCTGTTGGTGTGGCTGTGATTGAAGCACAGCTGTTCAGGAGGCTAAGGAATAATTTTGCAAAACATGCCATCCTTCATAATTTTGTATTTATTAGAAGTTAGAGGATCGGATCAGCCATGGCGCAAATGAGCTGGGTGTCGTTGGTCATGAGTCACTGACAGAATTCATACCAGGTTGCAAGTAATCAACACAGTAAACTGAATACTGTCCTTCATTGCAAAATGACTCAAGTATAGGAGTGAAGACACCTTCCTGCTGTGGTAGAGTGTTGTTCAGAAAAGGAAACTGTGTACAGATTACCTCTCCTTTATAATGAGTGATCACCTTGCCACAGAGAGTCAGTGTAAAGGGGTTTCACCGGACTAATCTCTGTGGTGATGGTATCATGGGGAGACTGTGAAGGAAATAATCTGTATCACGACAAAAGAATAAAGTGTAATTGTATTAAAACTTAAGGGTAATGGACCAACACTCATTACTTTCAAAGCATAACATTTATAGCGTTATCTAAAACATTTGTTTTTCTGCAATACATGTTTTCGCAATTGGGCAAATATATAGGAAGGAAACAATTAGAAGGATATGGGAAAAGTGAAAGGAAATTAGGTTAGTATGGATGGTCAGCATGGAGCAGTTTGGACTGAACGGCCTGTCTCCTTTCTGCCGCACTCTGTGACTCTATGATACCATATTTACATGAGTGGGGCCTCATGTCATTTGAGCGTGAGCTTCAGGCTCTGAATGAACTCTCACCGCCTCAATGTGCATTTGGTGTGTGACCCTGTACGTTGTTCACAAATCTGTAGGCAGCCACACTCTGAAAGAGTGAGCCATTCCCACCAGCCTCTGACCTCCATACAGAACACTATCCTGTCTTCTCAGAGATGGGAGATGCCTCTTTGAGACTTGGCACAAACTATCCGTTGTCCCTCTTCACTATCAGCAAACCATGGTATCGTTAACGTAACAGGTGTGTACCATTAGGAAAGGAGACAGGAGGAGCAACATGGAGCAGTCTGTCTGTGCAGGCCATACTTCTTTGATTTGTCATGTTGGAGCATCAATGACATCCTCCTTTGTGCTACAGTCTGGTGGGGCTGAATGGCTTCTTTTCTTCATGCATTAGTGTTCCGAGGGGCCGAATGTCCTCCTCCACGTCCCGTATACATTATTGGGCGACCCTTGGTTCCTGCTTACCAGCGTGGTGCACTGACTAGATTATTTATCTTCTTGTGTAATGTTGAACAGGCAGGGGTTTGGCAGAATACAGCAGGCCAGGCAAAATTGCATTCTCCAATTTCAAATAACCTCCCTTCCAAGCCGTGAACTCGCTTCCCAGCCCATCCCCCTCCATTCCATTCCGCTGATCAACCCTTCTTCCAGCTACCAGCCGGATTCAGTCCTCTCATCTTCCAAACCAGTGGTACACCTCTCTCTGTGTTCACCTATCCCGACCTCACCATCCTCTCTCGCCCCACATCTTTATCTGTAGCTCCCTTACCGCTACTATCAGTCCTGAAGAAAGGTTATACCCAAGGTGTTGACTTCTCACCTCCTGATGATGCCTGGCTTGTTGTTCTCTTCCGCCTCCTGCCTGCATCCATTGGATTACAACGTTTGCAGAGTTTTTGTTCAAAATCTCTTCCTTTGTAGTAGGCCAGAGAAAGATATTGGCCCGTGTCTCTTCTTATCCAATTGTTTTGATGGGCAGATGACTTAGTCACATTCCTGTGAAAACAACTTGAGATGTTGCATGAGCTTCTTTTTTTAACATGGAAATATGCAGGGTCTCGGAGTACTGTTACATGAATGTTGCCGCTCAAGATCAAATATTGTCTTGGATTGATACTTAAGCACCTGAGGAGGTGACACATTGTTCTGAACATTGTGTGATCTCCACTGAACATCCCCACTTCTGATCGTATGATGGAGGGAAATACAGTGATGCAGGAGCTGAATATGTTTGTGCCGAGAAAGTTTCCCTGAGGATTCCGCCCAAGATAGCCAGGGACTGAGAGGATTGATGTCCATCAGCCACATTGTGTTCTGAATGACCCAACAAGTGGGGAGTTCACAACTCATTCCCATTGAGTTCAGTCTTGGTCAGGCTCCTGGTCAACTTGATCAGTCAAATCGTGACGTGATGTCAGGGCCACTCACACTGACACTGTGTTAATATCTTTTGTTCATGTCAATTGGTCAGGATATATGTGTGGGGAGTGTTTCCTTCTCTCAGAGGGTAGTGACTGTTGAGGCCTCTCTATCCCAGTCAGCTACATCGATGCTCCTGCCCCTCTGATGCTGCCTGCCCTTTTTTTTTCAGCACCACACGTTTCGATGTCTACCGACCCACTCTAGTCAACCTTCCTTTTCACGTCATTAAAGAACAATTTCGGCAGGCGTGAACTTCCACTCACAAAGCGATGTTTACAATTCCTAATCAAATCCTGTTTTACAAATGCATGTATATCTTATCCCTCAGAATTTTCTCAAACAGTTTACCTACAACAGATGTTAAGTTTACTGATCTATAGTTCCCATGCTTTTTGTTTTCAGTCCTTCTTGAATAAAGGTACATTTGCTATCCTGCAGTCTTCCGGGACCTCAACTGTGGTAACTGATGATCAAAATCATCAGCCAGGGCCCCCGCAAATTCTTCTCCGGGCCCTTGCAGTGTTCTTGGACATATATGGTAAGGACGATGAGACTTATCCAACTTCAAACATTCCAGTACATCCAATACCTCCTCTACTGTCATATGGACTGACCCTGAGATATCACCACTAACTTCCCCAAATTCCCAAGTATTCATGTTTTTCTCCACGGTAAACTCGGAGGAGAATTGTTTTTTAGGACATCGCCAATCTCTTATAGATCCACACATACATGTCCACTTTGGTGTTTAAGGGGTCCTATTCTCTCTATAGTTAATAAGTTTTCTTTAATATACTTAAAGTACCTATTTGGATTCATCCTGATCTTCACAGCCAAAGCTACCTCATGCCCCCTTTTCGCCGACCTGATTTCCTTCTTTAGTAAACTCATGTATTCCCTGTACACCTCTAGGGATTCCCTTGATCCCAGCTGCCAGGAACTGAGCCATGCCTCCACATTTTTTTTCTGGTCAGAGCCTCAATGTCTCTTGCCTTCCAGGGTCCCTCATTCCTGTCAACATTCCTTTCACTCTCACTGGAACACATAGATCTTGAACTCCAACTCTCACTTTTAAATGCCTCCTACTTGCCGGAGGTCCCTTTGCTTGCAGACTACTGTAATCAACCCTTTCGCACTCCTGTCTAATTCCATCAAAGCACATCACCCCCAATTTAGAACCAATTATTTTCCATCTCCATAACTATTTAAAATTAATAGACCTACGTTCACTGGTCCCAAAGTGAACATCTACTGTCACTTCAATCACCTATCCTGTCCTATTTCTTAAGTGTAGGTCAGATTTTGCCCCTTCCTGATTAGGACCCTCTATATACTGCTTGAGGAAATTTTCCTGACGCACTTAATGGACTCCATCCCATCAAATCCCTTAACACTTTGGAAGTCCCAGTCTGTGTTTTAAAAAATAAAACCCCTATTGTGATAACCCTATTGTTCCTGCAAGTCTCCCCAATCTCTCCACATATTATTGTTCCTCTAATTCCGGTTGACTATTTGGAGGCCTATAATGCAACTCCAATAATGTCACCATACCCTTCTTATTTCTTACCTCCACCCACAAAAACTCACTGGTTGATGCTTTAGTTATTTCATCTCCGATTCGTGCTGTGATACTCGCCCTAATCAAAAATGTATCTCCCCCTCCCGTCCTTCCACCATCTCTGTCCCTCTAAATGCACTTTACTCTGATAGATTAAGTTACCAGTTCTATCCATCCCTCAGCCATGTTTTTGTAATAGCTATACTATCCCAGCGCCGATTACCTATGCACACCCTGAGTTCATCAGCCATACCTGTCAGTCCTCTGGCATTGAAACAAACGCGATTTAATCCATCAGCCATTCCTTGCTCCCTATCATGTTCCAGCCTGACCTGTCTCTTCACTTTACTGTTTTTGATTACGGTATCTCCTTTCAGCCTCGCGCTTGCCTCCCTGCTCTTGAGGACAACAGCCCCACCAATTTGGTTTAAACCCTCCTTTGTGGTTGCGAGGATATTTCTTCCCTCCTCCATGTCATGTGAAACACGTCCTTCTTGAACAGGTCAACTCTGTCACAGCAAAGATCCCAATGATCTAAAACTAAGCAATCACTCCCCCCCCCCCCCCGCAGCAATCTTTAGTCACGTATTTTGAATGCGATATCCTCCTGTTCTTATCTTCACTCGCTTATGAAACTGGAAGGAATATGGAGATTACCACTGTCGAGGTCCTTTATTTTACTTTTCTCCTCAGTCTCTATAATCTTCCTATGGGACCTCATTCCTATATCTACCTGTGTCATTTGTGCCAACGTGCACAGTGACTTCTGAATGCTCCCCCTCCCCCTTAAGGGAGTCATCCTGGACTCTGACACCTGTGAGGCAACTCACCGTCCTGGATTCCCTTTTCAGGCCACAGAATCTCTGATCTGTCCCTGTAACAATCGACTCTTCTATCTCTCAGACCCTGTGTTTCCTTATCCTTTCCATCTGTGCCCCAAAGCCAGTCATAGTGCAACCAACCTGGCTACTGTTGCTTTCCCCCACAGTCATTTCCTGATACACTTCTCTCCACCCCACAAAATCAATATTCAGAATAGTCTACTTGTTTTTGAGGGGAATGACTACAGGGGATGCCTGCGCTCTGTTCCTACTCCCTTTGCAATTCCTGGTGCAAGCCCAGCTACTCTCTGCCTGGAACACGACAGGAAGCAAGGAATGCGCGTTGGATTAAATTGCGTTTATTTAAATGCAATAGGGCTGACAGGTAAGGCAGATGAATTCAAGGCGTGGGTCTTTACATGGGACTGGAATATAACAGTCATTACAGAAACATGGCTAAGAGAGGGACTTGGGTGTGACCAACTCGCTAAAGCTCTTAACGATGAAGTTCTCAGTATCTCGAAAGATCCTGAGTGCATCCAGCTCCAGCTCCCGAACACGGTATCCTAGCTGCTGCAGCTGGCTGCACTTTCCACACATGTGTACGCATCAAGTTGAAATCTCCGTGAGCTCGCACATCCTGCAAGAGGAACGTGCGACTGCCCTAACTGCCATCTCGACTGCTCTAAGACGAGAGTTGAAAGGAGCTTACCTGAGCCTACCTGCACCTTTTGCTGAGTTGCTGCTCACTGAAGCCTCTTGAACCAAAGCATTACTTCTTACTCTGCAAATAAAAGGATGTCTATCGACCGCTCCATAAATCGTTTTGGCGAGGGAAGGAAGGGGACACTATACTGATGTAGCGTTAGGGCCTTAAACACTCCTTGAGACCAGGCCTGTGATGACCTGTCCTTCAGTGCAAGTCGCTTCTTGACCTTGGAGGGTATCTTGCTGAGGTCTTCATTCTTGTAGTGGTGACTGAGCCGATGAAGATCTTCACCCCGACAGCCTATCCGCGTTGTCGCATTACTCTGGTCTTTTCTGCCTATTATTACTGCATTTATGAATTCCTTGAATCAATTGATTGCATTCCAAACCGTGTCTCACTTCGGAGGGAGAGAGGTTGAATTTCCAATGAATACAGGCTATTAGAAAAAGTTTACCATTAGTCATATGAGCGACAGTATGCCCATCCGCTCGCTGAGGCTGCTTTTCTTTTCAATTTGTATAAAGTTATTTCGTTAACCCTTGTTTAAACGTCTGTCCAGCTCAGCCTTGACGATAATTAGTGATCCTTCACAATTTTCTACAATCATTTCTCTTCCACTGTTGTAAGACTCGGTAGTCTTAAATAACATGGCTTTTTTTTCGAGCATTGGTTGGAAGTTGAACCCACATTAGATGTTATCCTTTTCGATCACACCACCTCCGTGGCCAGTGGCAAAATAAAAAAAACACAAAGTATAAGAGCCTGTAATCTCTTCCCTCATCTTTTCCACATCAGCCGAAGTACAAAACATCTGGATCTAGGGATTTACCTGGATACTTTCAGTACTGGAGGACATGTCTTAGGAAGAACGATGGAGGGAGCTAGGACTTTCCTCCCTGGAGTATAGAAGAATGACAGCTGAATTGATATAGGTGTCCAAGATGTTGAGATACAAAGATTGGTTAGCCAGAGTCTTTTCAACAAGGGACATAATTTTAAGGTGGTTGGAGGAAGGTTTCGGGGGGATGTCAGAGATAGGTTCAATACACAGAGTGGTGGGGGCGGAATGCACGGCCAGTGGTGGTAGTAGGGTCTGATACATTAGAGATAATTAAGAAGACCTTTGGATAGGCACATCGAAGTTAGTACATTGAAGGTTATGTAGGATAGCCTGATCTTAGAGTAAGATTAAAGACCGAAAAATCATTGAGGGCTGAAGGGCTCTTACAGTGCTGTACTGTTCTATATTCCAAGTTTCACTCAGTTTGTGGATTCTCATCAGTTGGTGAAAGTGTGAGGGAGTGAGGTGTGTGAGAGAGTGAGGTTTGTGAGGTAAGGAAGCTGGGGAGGGGCGTTAGACCAAGACTTCCAGTTATGGTGTGCCAGAACAATGTGTTGTTACCTAGGTCAGACAAAATCCACAAATTTCAATTATTAAACTGATTTTTGACTTGCCGTTATCTCCTGGTTTCTTCAGATACATTCTGTTGGGTGACCCATGTATTAATATCTGACCATCCGCAGACATGTACAATTTATTTTGATACTGGTGAATGTGAAGGTACATTTATTGGATATAATTTCAGAGGATTGAATGTGCGACACAAGATGCTGCAACATACTGTCAATTGCGAACATTTTCACCCAGTGTCTGGTCCAGGGAGCAGATGTATGGAGTATGTGAGACATGCTAGGTGTCAGCACCATAAGAAACACCATGCGATTCTGAAACTCCATGTCCATACAACTGCTCTCTGGGTCTGGATTTGACTGGGGATGACATTGCAAGACCGAGTTCCTGGTCAATCATTGGTATCTAATTTAGAGAGTATTTGTAACTACACTGAGAACAGTGATAGTCTGTTGGCTAGTTTCCTCCTGCCCAAGGTGGAATCCAAATGATTTACTTTGAAGGAATGTTTGAATGATTGCCCTGACCCAGGTTGGATATTACCTGGACAGATTCAGGAGCAGGTCAGTGTCTCACTGAGTGCCACAGGTAGCTATGAGGTCCAGTAGCACAGTGTCTGAAATGAAGCCTTTTGGAAACCATTTTTAATGTCCGTCATGAGTGCAACATCGTGGGTTTACAGACATGAACAATAATCAGATGTTTGCCATGTTTATGAATTGGGCAATGATGAAATATTGACTACAATTATTCAACTGAACAATAACTGCATTATCTCTGAAAACAATTATTGATGGAACTAAAATATAAACACGTGACAACACTTCATAATGCAAAAGTAAAGAGTGCACATTTTGTTTTGTACAGGAAAATAACATGTTGTCTGGATCGATCGAATGAATCCTGAGAAGAGGAAATAGGCAGTATGAGTATATTTAAGAGGGAAATTAAGAAGGGGACATGAGATAACATTTGCAAATAGAATTAAGGAGAATCCCAAATGATTTTACATAGACATTAAGGAAAATAGAGTAAATAGGGAAAGAATAGGGTCCCCTCAAAGATTAGCAAGGAGGCCTTTGTGTGCAGCCGCAGGAGATAGGAGACGTAATAAATGAGCATTTTGCATCAATGTTTACTGTGGAAAATGACATGGAAGATATAGAATGTCGGGAAATAAATGGTGACATCTTCAAAATGTTTATATTACAGAGGAGGATGTGCTGGATGTCTTAAAACGCATAAAAGTGGATAAATCCCCAGGACCTGATCAGGTGTACCCCTGAACTCTGTGAGAAGCCAGGGAAATGATTGCTGGGCTGGTTACTGAAATATTTGTGTCATCGATAGTCACAGGTGAGATGCTAGAGGACTGGAGGTTGGCGAATGTGGTGCCACTGTTGAAGAAGGGTGGTAATGAAAAGCCAGGGAACTATAGAACAGTGAGCCTGACAGCGGCGGTGGGCAAGTTCTTGGAGGAAACCCTGAGGGACAGAATGTACATGTATTTGGAAAGGCAAGGATTGATTAGGGATAATCAACATTGCTTTGTGAGTGGAAAATCCTGTTTCACAAACTTGATTGAGATTTTTGCAGAAGTAACAAAGAGGATTGATGAGACCAGAGCAGTGGACGTGATTTATTTGAACTTCAGTAAGACGTTCGACAAGGTTCCCAATGGGAGACTAGTTAGCCAGATTAGATGTCATGGAATACAGGGAGAACTAACCATTTAGGTACAGAACTGGCTCAAAGGTAGACGACAGACGGTGGTGGTGGTGGATTGTTGTTCAGACTGGAAACCTGGGACCAGTGGAATGCCAGAAGGATCTGTGCTGAATTCGCGACTTTTCGTTATTTATATAAATGATTTGAATGTGAGCATAAGAGGTACAGTTAGTAAGTTTGCAGATGACACCAAAATTGGAGGTGTAGTGGACAGCGAAGAGGGTTTCCTCAGATTACAGCAGGATCTGGACAAGATGGGCCAATGGGCTTCGAAGTGGCAGATGGATTTTAATTTACATAAATGCAAGGTGATGCATTTTGGGAAAGCAAATCTTAGCAGGAGTTATACTCTTAATGGTGAGATCCTAGGGAGTGTTGCTGAACACAGAGACCTTGGAGTGCAGTTTCATTGTTCCTTGAAAGTAGAGTCACAGATAGATAAGATAGTGAAGAAGACATTTGGTGTTCTTTCCTTTATTAGTCAGTGTTGAGTATGGGAGTTGGAAGGTCATGTTGTGAGTCTACATGAAGTTATTTAGGCCACTTTTGGAATATTGCGTGCAATTCTGGTCTCCGTCCAATCCGAAGGAGTTGTGAATCTTCAAATGGTTCAGAAAAGATTTACAAGGATGTTGCCACGGTTGGAGCAGTTGAGCTGTAGGGAGAGCATGAATAGGCTAGAGCTGTTTTCAATGGAGCGTCGGAGGCTGAGGGGTGACCATACATAGGTTTATAAAATCATGAAGGGCATGGATAGCGTAAATAGATAAGTTGTTCTCCCTGATATGAGGGCGTCCAGAAGTAGTGGACACATACTTAGGTGAGAGGGAAAAGATGTAAAAGAGACCTAAGGGGCAACGTTTTCACGCAGAGTGTGTTATGTGTATGGAATGAGCTGCCACAGCAAGTGGTGGAGGCTAGTTACAGTTGCAACATTTAAGAGGCACATGGATGGGTATATGATTGGAAGGGTTTGGAGGGATATGGGCCGGGCCCAGGCAGATGGGACTAGATTGGGTTGGGATATCTGATCGGCATGGACGAGTTTGACCAAAGAGTCTGTTTTCGTGCTGTACATCTCTATGACTCTAATTTAGAAATGACAATAATTTAATATGCACTATCTAATAAATAAAGGTTTTATGTTATTAAATTGTAGCATACAGTAAGTTGAAAACTTGCAAGTTTTAGAATGAATAATAAAGAAAGAAGAACAAGGAGAATTTCAGTATAGAAGTAGGCCCTTCGGCCCTCTAAGCCTGCATCAATCCAGATCCTCTATCTAAACCTGCTGCCAATTTTCTGTGGATATGTATCCCTCTGCTACCTGCCCATTCATATATCTGTCTAGATATATCTTAAATGATCCTACCACAAAATACTCCAAATATGCTCTCATCAGAGCCTTGTAAAACCTCAGAAATCCATCCTTGCTTTAATATTCAAGTACTCTCAAAATAAATGCCATCACTGTATTTGTCTTTCCGACCGATAGGCTACCTGAAACAATGAACGTATGATGGACATTAATAAACTTATCATGGAGTTACAAAAATGAACAGTGATGTAAGCTGGCTGGAAAATGGATCCCAGCCATGTCTAAAGTCTCTGTGCTAATCCGCATGCTGCAGAATGCACACAGGCTGCAGTTCCCGACAGATGGTTTGCAAACAAACCTGATAGCTACAGTACAGACCCTGCAATACCCACCTGATGATGGACTTTAATGGGACAATGGAATGTCGCCCTTGGGCCATTAATATATCAACGTCTTTTTGAGTCAAATTGATCAGGTAAATGAACCTGATCATTCTATTCACAGATCCTCCATACCCTCCGAAGGGCTTGAAGACTTGGAAGGATAAGAATCACCTCAAAGCCCACAGAGTGCGGTAACTGGAGAATAACCACTGAGAAAGAAGACAACTCCAATACCATCGGAAGAATAAGAAGGCAACACCCCGTGGAGCCTGGCCAAGTTCTAGTCTGGTGGTACACGATCAGCCAAAGTTAAATTAAAACATATGACAGTTTGCAGTTTTTTTCATTATTTTACATAAACTGTATTGTACCAACATTGGCTGTGCTCAATAAACAAATATTATTGTTTGTAAGAGTTGACTCACAGTTCATTTGCTAAATAGAAGACTTTAAACACACTGTGCGGCAGATACAACACCTTCCTAACTATTGACTCAACCTGTAGGTTAACCTTGAGACAATCCTGTACAAGAACTCGCAACTCTGTTTGCACTTCAGACTTCTGAATTTTGTCCCCATTTATAAAATAGTCCTTGCCTCTCTTCCTCCTCACAAAGTGCATCACCTCATGCTTTCCCAAGATGTACTCCATCTGCCACTTCTTTGCCCACTCTCCTATTTTATCTAAATCCTTCAGCAGCCTCCATACCTCCTCAATGCTACCAGTCCCTCTACCTATCTTTGTTTAATCTAAAGGCCGACCCACAATGCCCTCAGTTCCTTAATATAGATTGTTAATGTACAAAGTAAAAAGTTGTGGTCCCAACACTGAGCCTTGTGGAACACCAGCTGTCATTAGCTGCTATCCTGAGAAGGACCCTTTTATCCCCACTCTCTACTTTCTGCCAGACAGCCAAGCTTTTGCACACACTAGTACCTTCTCTCTAACAAAATGGGACCTTACTTTACTCTGCAGCCTCCTGTGTGGCACCGTTTCAAATCCCTCTTGAAGTCCAGGTGGATAACATCCACTGGTTTTCCTTTGTCTCACTTCCTTGCTACATCCTCAAATGTGCTGAAAATGTGTTGCTGAAAAAGCGCAGCAGGTCGGGCAGGATCCAAGGAGCAGGAGAATCGACGTTTCGGACACAAGCCAAAGAAGGGCTTGTGCCCGAAACGTCGCTTCTCCTGCTCCTTGGATGCTGCCTGACCTGCTGTGCTTTACCAGAAACACATTTTCAGCTCTGATCTCCAGCATCTGCGATACTCACTTTCTCCTCGAACATCCTCAAATGACTCTTACAGATTTATGAGGCACGACGTCCCCTTGATGACACCATACTGAGGTTGCCCAATTTTACAATTCACTTGCAAGTATTCAGAAATCTCATCCTTCACAACGGATTCCAGGATCTTACACACGACTGAGGTTATGCCAATTGGTCTGTCACTTTCTGCCTTTTGCCTTATTCCCTTTTTTAAAGAGGGTGTCACGTTATCAACTTTCTAGTCCTCCGAGCGGCTCCCTCATTCTAGAAATTCATGAACGATCTCCACAAATGTCTCCATTATTTCTTCAGCTATCTCCGTTGTAACTCTGGGATATTGTCCATCTCGTCCAGTTTATATACCCATTTAGTTTATCGAGCAACTTCTCCTAATAAGCTCTGTCCCCTCTCTATCTTGGATTTTTGTGATACTATTCATGTCTTTCACTGTCAAAAGTGACGTGGAATAATTGTTCAGTTTCTCAGCCATTATTTGTCCCCCATTACTATATCTCCAGCGTCGTATTCCGCAACCAATGTCTATTTCTGCCTCTCTTTTGCCCTTTACATATCTAAAGAAAGTCTTTTATATTACTGGTTAACTTACCCTCATATTTAATTTTCTTCCTCCTATTTCTTATTTTGTTGCCCTCTATCGGTATTTGTAAGCTTCCAAATGCTCTGGTTTCCCACTGCCATTTGCCATGTTTTCTGATTTCTCTTTTGCTTTTACCCTGTCCCTGATTTCGCGTGTCAGCCGTTGTTGCCTCATCCTCCCGATACCATGCTTCTTTTAGCTTGGGATGACTCTCTGCTGTGTCTCCTGAATTACTTCCAGAAACTCCCGCCATTACTGTCCTACTGTCTTTCCTGCTAGCTTTCTCTCCCAGTCAATGTAACCCAGTTCCTCCCTCATGCCTTTGTAGTTGCTTTGATTCAGCGGGAATATTGTTAACTCTGATTCTACCTTCACCCTCTCAAATTGAAGCGTAGGTTCAATGATATTATGATCACTGCCTCATAAAGGTTTTTTTTACCTTAAGCTCCCGTATCAAGACTGCCTCATTGCACAACTGTAAATCCAGTTTCCTCGTTGCCTGCACCATAAGCTGCTCCAAAGAAATCTCGTAGACATTCCACAAATTCCTTTCCTTGCAAACGACTGCCAACTGATTTTCCCAGTCCAGCTGCGTATTGAAATCTTCCCTATCACTATAACTTTGCCTCTCCTACACATCTTTTCTACCTCCTGATGTGACATCCGACCCAGCTCCTAACCACGGTTTGTGGACCTGTACATAATTCCAACTATGGTTTTTCATCTTTGCCGTTCCTCAATTCTAACCACACAGATTCTACACCATCTGTCCCTACTTTGAGGTTTGGGAACTGAGTGATGGGACTGCAAAACAATTTTGCATTGTCACAAGTTCATAGTTTAGACATTAATTTAAAAAAATACATTGTCAATTCCATTGGAATGTGGCCACAATCTATTTCATTGGCCAAATATTCTGTGTGTGCTTTGGAAGAATGCAGACTTTTGTAACTGTTAGAAAAAAAATCACATGAAGAGGACTTGAGTCTATAAAGCTATTAAGATGGGTCAAGTGAACAGAAAAATATTGTTGTATGGAGCATCGTACGATGTATTATCTGTGTGCTCAAAGATGTTGGCGGGTTGAATGGAAAGGCAGTGTTTTATTTCAATGGAGATATTAAGACGAACCGGGCACCTGGATTACAAAACAAAAACTTTATGTGTGCATAAAGTTTTGTGGGTGGTAAGATAAATGTAGACATTTTCAGAAACAGAATACATTCAAAATTAGGGAAGATTTTCTTGAGTTTTGCAGAGTAGTGGCGAGACCACATCGAGAGAACAATGGGCATGCTGACACACAAATCAGTCCAGAGAAGATTAACTAAACTGACTGCTGAGTGAAACGTTTTATTTCAGTTGGAAACCTTGAACTGACTGACTCTGGATCTGCTGGCGTTTAGGCGAACAACATGTGATCTTGGTGACATCAGGATATTCCAAGTAGTCTTTTCATGTTGAATTCTGAAACAATATTTCAGCTTGTGTAAGAGATTACCAGGAGTGGATGGACTATGAAACTGAAGGTTATCTCAGTTAAGAAGATGTTGGATGTTTTAATCCTCTCCAAATGTCGTGTGTTACTGAACTCTTTTCCCAGACAGCAATGGAGGATAAAACATTGAATATTCCTAAGGCAGAAGCAGGCAGATTCTTGACTAACAATGGTGCACTAACATTGTAAGGGCAAAGGAGGAATATGTGATTGATGTCACAATCAGATCATCCACGATCTTTTCACAACACTGAGCTGCTTTGGTGACTTACCCCTGATACTAGTTTCTGCATTTTTGTTGACTTTAGATACTGAAGAAAATATGAGATGATTCTCATGAACATGGAGACATTTCCTTTCAGATTATTTGGCGCAGGTTTCCATATGTGACATTTAAACAGCACTCAAAAACACTCAGGGAAGTTTCATGGTATTGGAGAAAGGTCAGGGGCATAAGGCAAAGTGAAAGTCTGCCTTGAAAGTGTTTGAGAAATCAGATTGGGTCGAATGGATAACTTTAATTCTGCTCATTCCTTTTAGTTCTTGTTGTGAGGTGAGTTTCATTACGAAGGCCAGCATTGTGTTGCCTATGCGTATGTATTCAGAATATGGTGATAAAACCCAGGGGTTCTTGTGGTGCAGGAACACGAGCAGGTATGTTACACAGAGAGAAATGGGGTTCTGATCCATTTGATAGAGAAGGCAGAATGATTTATCTCAGGTCGGTGTGCTGTGTGACCTTGGAGATTGCATTCCTCAGCACTTGATGCTCACAAGTTGTCGAAATAATGAGACAACAATTAAAGTGATAGTCATACAGCATATAAACAGGCCCTCCAGCCCAATACATCTTCGCCAGCCAGAAAACACCATTATTTCCAGTTACCTGAAGACCGAGAGCCAACTATGCCCTGGCGGTTTTTGCTTAAGTGCTGCATTGTCTTCTTATACACTTAATGGTAAGGTCCTAGGGAGTGTTGCTGAACAAAGATACCTTGGAGTGCAGGTTCATAGCTCCTCTAAAGTGTTTCGCAGGTAGATAGGATAGTGAGGAAGGCGTTTGGTATGCTTTGCTTTATTGGTCAGAGTATTGAGTACAGGAGTTGGGAGGTTATGTTGCGGCTGAACAGGACATTGGTTCGGCAGCTGATGGAATATTGCGTGCAATTCTGGTCTCCTTCCTATCGGAAAGATGTTGTAAAACTTGAAAGGGTTCAGTAAAGATTTACAAGGATGTTGCCAGGGTTGGAGGATCTGAGCTACAGGGAGAAGCTGATCAGGCTGGGGCTGTTTTCCCTGGAGGGTCGGAGGCGGAGGGGTGACCCTATAGAGGTTTATAAAATTATGAGGGGCATGGATCGGATCAATAGACAAAGTCTTTTTCCCTGGAGTGGGGGAGTCCAGAACTAGAGGGCATAGGTTTAGGGTGAGAGGGGAAAGATATGAAAGAGACGTCAGGAGAAACTTTTTCAAGCAGAGGGCGGTACGTATATGGAATGAACTGCCAGAGGATGTGGTGGAGCCTGGTACAATTGCAACATTTAAGAAGCATTTGGATGTGTATATGAATAGGAAGAGTTTGGAGGGATATGGGCCGGGTGCTGGCAGGTGGGACTAGATTGGGTTGGGATATCTGGCCGGCATGAACGGGTTGGACCGAAGGGTCTGTTTCCATGCTGTACATCTCTATGATTCTATGACTCTATCTGTGACCTGAGCGTTTTTTGTTCTTTTATGTACAAAATGGTTTCTTGGGTATAGGTAACACAACGATAAGGACAGTGACAAACTCATCAGATCAATAAAAACAGACTCTGCATTATTCAGTCATTATAGAAAATCCAATTGTCGTTTCAATTCATTTGGAAGGTTAAAGGAGCTAGACCAGCATTAATTGTCCTTGAGACGTTCCAGTCCAGTTATTGTTGGTCCGTCCAAGTGGCTGGTGGGAAGGAGTGCCAGCAGCGCATCTCATGTACTGGGTTAGTTGGGAGTAAATATTGCTGGAGGTGGATGGAGTGTTACACAAGCCGTCATGCTGTGATGAACAGCTCGCAGGCAAACAGGAAAACGGACTCATTGTCAAAGCAAACATATAGGATGGAGTTTATTATTTTTCTGAGAAATAGCAACCTTACAGATACAAGTATATATAGTAATAAAGGGAAGTCTTTGTCTATGTTATTGGTTTCCTTAAAATAATTGTGTCAAACAGTTGGAATTATGTTATTGCTTTTGAGGGACGATGCTTGTATTGAGCATGTGATTTTTCTTGGATGTTTTTAGAGATGGCTGAGCTGTCCTAGGTTGAGTCAGTGCTGATACGCCATGGGATGATGTTGATTTGTTATCTCGCCACTTACTGAGCACAGTTCGCCATAACAAACCAACAAGTACCGTTGGTTGGTGTTTCAGAATGTATCAGAGCTTTCATGGCTGCCACCACATGGAATCATGTATAAAGACAAGGTCAATCAAGTCTGCACCATCCAGTGCTGATGTTCCTGCTTGAAAACTTTTGTGAGGTTACCTTACTGAACCATCCTCCCAGGCAATGCATTCTAGACACAAACCATCCTCTGGGTTCAAAACAGATTCCCCAAATCCTCTCTCAATATCTTCTCTTTCGCTTCAAACATGTGTCCCTTGTTTTTGACCCTTTGATTAATGGGAACAGCTGCTGTCTGTTCACTCTGCCCATACCTCTCATGCTCTTATACACCTCTGTCAGGTTCACCCCTCACCCTTCTCTGCTCTAACCTATCTTCATGGTTTGAGTTCTCTCTTGTTGAAAATGTGTTGCTGGAAAAGCGCAGCAGTCAGGCAGCATTCAAGGAGCAGGAGAATCGACGTTTAGGGCATGAGCCCTTCTTCAGGCTCTCTTCCCTTGTCCTTCTCTTCTCTTGTCTTGTTACTTCTTCCAAAGTGCAGCATCTCACATCTTTCAGTGCTAATTTTTATCGGTCATTGATCTGGCCATCTGAACAATCAATGTGTACCCTCCTGTAACCTAACACGTTCCTCCTCACCGTGAACCATCCAGCCTATTGTTGTGTCATCCACAACATTGTTTATCATTCTCCAACAACACCCACCCCCATCTCCCACATTCATATCATCAACATTTCGGAGCAGCGAGAGGGGGGACCCGGGAGGAGGTGATGTTGGTGCAAAGTGATTGTCGGGAAGGCCGCTGTGTATATTAAAACTTGTTACATTCAGGCCAGCGAGTGAGAAGCGAGCAAAGGACTTCTGAATGGTAAGTAGAACAGTTTATATTTGCGTGATGGCGTTACCAGAGACATTACTCGGTAACTAGTTTATTTCCTAATCCGTTATTTTAGTAGTCACTTCGGGAGTGAGAATAGTGGGAATGGAGTTTAGGGCAGTGGAATTCTCCTCTTGAAGAATGTGGGAAATAAGGGCACATGTGGCACTAATGTCCCTGCTGATTACATCTATGGGAAGTGCACTCAACACCAGCCCCTCGCAAACTGCGTTAGGGAAACTGGAGCTGGTTTTCGATGAACTTTGGATAATTCGGAATGCAGAGGGGGTTATTGGCAAGACTTACAGAGAGGTAGTCACTCCCCAGATAAAAGAAAAAGACAGATGGGTGACAGTTAGGGGACAGAAAGGGAACCGGCAGGTGGTGCAGGGATCCGCTGTGGCCATTCCCCTCAACAATAATATACCGTTTTGTATAGTGTTGCGGGGGATGACTTACCAGGGGAAAGCAATGGGGTACATGCTGCTCAGAAGGGAAAGGGAAGAGGAGCAGAACAGTAGTCACTGGGGAATCGATAGTTAGTGGAACAGATAGGAGGTTCTGTGGGGCGAGAGAAAGTCACGGTTGATATGTTGCCTCCCGGGTGCCAGGGTCCGTAATGTCTCTGATCATGTTTTTGGGATTCTTCGGGGGGAGGGAGAGCAGCCCCAAGTCGTGGTCCACATTGGCACCAACGACATAGGGCAGGAGAGAGATGGGGACTTGAGGCAGAAATTCAGGGATCTCGGATGGAAGCTTAGAGCTAGGACAAGCAGAGTTGTTTTCTCTGGTTTGCTGCCCGTGCCACGTGCTAGTGAGGTGAGGAATAGGGAGAGAAAGGAGTTGAACATGTGGCTACAGGGATGGTGCAGGAGGGAGGGTTTGGGGTTTTTGGATAATTGGAGCTCTTTCTGGGGTAGGTGAGACCTCTACAAGCAGGATGGCCTTCATCTAATCCAGAGGGGTACCAATATCCTGGGTGGGAAATTCGCTAAGGCTAATAAGGAATTCGCTTAAACTAATACAGCAGGGGGGGATGGGAACAAAAATTGTAGGACAGGTACAGAAGAGGATGAGAGTAGGGAGTTCCAAAATCAAGTATCTGACACTGGCAAGCGAGAACCTCGATTGAAGTGTGTGTACTTCAACGTGAGGAGTATCCGAAATAAAGTGGGTGAACTGGCAGCGTGGGCTGGTACCAGGGACTTTGATGTTGTGGCCATTATGGAGACATGGATAGAGCACGGAGGGGAATGGCTGTTGCAGGTTCCGGGATTCAGATGTTTCAGTAAGAACAGAGAAGATAGTAAAAGAGGGGGAGGTATGGCATTGTTGATCAGGGACAATATTGCAGTTGTAGAAGGGATGCTTGAGGACTCGTTAACTGAGGTAGTATGGGCTGAGGTTGGAAACAGGAAAGGAGAAGTTACCATGCTGGGAGTTTTCTATAGGCTTCCAAATAGTCCCAGAGATGTCGAGGAAAGGATAGCAAAGAAGATTCTCAATAGGATTGAGAGAGGCGGAGGTAGTTGTCTTAGGGGACTTCAACTATCCAAATATTGACTGGGATCACTACTCTACGAGTACGATAGATGGGTCAGTTCTTTGTCCAGTGTGTGCAAGGGGGATTCTTGGCAGAGTGTGTAGACAGGCCGACAAGGGGCGAAGCCACTTTAGATTTTGTCCTGGGTAACGAGCCTGGCTTGGTGTTAGATTTGGAATCAGGTGAGCACTTTGGAGTCAGCAATCACAATTCTGTCAGGTTTACTTTAGGGATGGAAAGGGATAGGTGTACTCTACTGAGCAAGTGTTACAGCTGGGGGAAGGGAAATTACGATGCAATTAGGAATGATTTAGGTAGCATAGAATGGGGAAGGAAACTGCTGGGGATGAGCACATTAAAAATGTGGAGCTTATTCAAGGAAAAGCTCCTGTGTGTCCAAGATAAGTATGCAACTGTCAGGCAGGGAGGAAGATATAGAACGCGTGAGCTGTGGTTTACTAAGGAAGTGGAATTATTGGTCAAGAAGAAGAAGAAGGCTTATGTTAAAACAAAATGTGAAAACTCAGGGCGTCTGAAGGTTACAAGGAAATCAGGAAAGACCTAAAAAGAGAGCTCAGAAAAGCCAGGAGGAGACATGACAAGTTTTGGCGGATACGATCACAGTTAACCCTAAGGCTTTCCATAGGTATGTCAGGAATAAAAGAATGACGAGAGTTAAATTAGGGCCAATCAAGGATAATAGTGAGAAGTTGCGTGTTTAGACAGAGGAGATAGGGGAAGCAATAAATAAATATTTTTCGACAGTGTTCACTATAGAAAATGAAAATGTTGGCGAGGAAGATACAGGAGTACTTGCATCTAGACGAGAAGAGTTTGAGGTTCACAAGGGTGAGGTATTAGAAATACTGCAGAGTGTGAAAATAGACAAGTCCCCTGGGCTGGATGGGATCTATCCTAGAATCCTCTGGGAAGCAAGGGAAGAGATTGCCCGCTTTAGCATTGATCTTCAAATCATCATTGTCTACAGGAATAGTGCCTGAGGACTGGAGGATAGCAAATGTGGTTCACTTGTTCAAAAAGGGTAGTAGAGACAACCCTGGTAATTACAGACCAGTGAGTCTCACTTCAATTGCTGGTAAAGTGTTGGAAAAGGTTATAAGAGATAGGATTTATAACCATCTAGCAAAGGATAATCTGATCAGGGACAGTCAGCACGGCTTTGCGAAGGATAGGTCATGCCTAACGAATCTTATTGATTTTTTTTGACAAAGTGGCCAAACAGGTAGAGGAGAGTAAACTGGTTTATGTGGTGGAAATGGATTTCATCAAGGCGTTCGATAAAGATCCCCACAGTCGGCTATTGTACAAAATGCAGAGGAATGGGATTATGGGAGACATAATAGTTTGGAACACTAATTGGCTTGCTGAAAGAAAACAAAGTGTTGTAGTTGATGGAACATGTTCATCTTGGTGTCCAGTTACTAGCGGCATACTGCAAGGGTTGGTATTGGGTCCACTGCTGTTCGTCATTTTTATAAATGACTTGGATGCCAGCTTAGAAGGGTGGGTTACTAAATTTGTGGACGACACTAATGTCGGTGGAGTTGTGGATAGTGACGAAGGATTTAGTAGGTTGCAGAGAGACAGAGATAGGATGCAGAGCTTAGTTGGGACGTGGCAAATGGAGTTTAATGTGGACAAGTGTGAGGTGATACACTTTGGAAGGAGTAATCGGAATGCAAAGTACTGGGCTAACGGTAAGATTCTTGGGAGTGCAGATAAGCAGAGAGATCGCGATGTTCACGTACACAGATCCCTGAAAGTTGCCACCCAGATTGACAGGGTCGTTAAGAAGGCATACAGTGTTTTGGCCTTTATTAATAGAGGGATTGAGTTCTGGAACCAGGAGGTTATGCTGCAGCTGTACAAAGCTCTGGTACAGCCATACTTGGAGTATTTTATACAGTTCTGGTCACCGCATTATAAGAAGGATGTGGAAGCTTTGGAAAGAGTGCAGAGGAGATTTACTAGCATGTTGCCTGGTATGAAAGGAATAGCTAACGAGGAAATGCTGAGGGCCTTGAGGCTGTTCTCGTTAGAGAGAAGAAGGTTGAGAGGTGAGGTAATAGAGACATACAAGCTAATAAGAGGGTTAGATAGGGTGGACAGGGAGAGGCTTTTTCCAAGTATGCGAACAGCAAACACGAGGGGACACAACTTTAAAGCGTGTGGAGATAGGTATAAGACAGATGTCAGAGGTAGTTTCTTTACTCAGAGAATATTAAGGGTATGAAATGCTTTGCCTGCAACGGTAGTAGATTCGCCAATTTAAGTGCATTTAAGTCGTCATTGGACAGGCATATGGACGTACATGGAATAGTATAGGTGGGATGGGCTTCAGATTAGTATGACAGGGCGGAGCAACATCGAGGGCCGAAGGGCCTGTACTGTGCCATAATGTTCTATTTCTATTTATGAATATCTGATATAAACCTTGATTTTCTACCTGTTCTACAGATCTGTTTCAGAGGAAGAATTGGGAATTCCAGTCTCTTGTTTTTCATATTTTGGTGAATTTACAGCGTGATGCAGTTGAGGTCTTTTATGAGGAAGCCAGAAATAATATTTTGGACATGGAACTGTATTCTGCTTTTACACTCCGCCACTCTGCATGTATTATTCATAAGACTTGTATGTCATTAAGTTTGGACTAGCTTTTGTCACTGTGCACTGCGACAGTTCAATTTGATTTTGGCCTGCAGCTTATTATGTAAGAAATTTGCTACAATAGTCAGAGTTGAAGATTTTTCTTTTCATCTGTAGGATTGATGCAGGATCATTCTTTAAGTTTATTTGAAAGAGCTAGAGTGATGAGGATAAAGATTAAATTAATTTCTACATTTTAAACACACTATAGAAGATCAATTCACATTCTCATTTCTACGTTGGATTGGAAGCAAATTAAAACAACAAGGAGCCATCGTTCTTAATATTGTTTTAAAAAGTGACATCATGTTGCAACAATGCATTGGGTAAAAAGAAAATGCTGTCTGCATTTGATAGAGATACAGAAATGCAGAGTGAATGTCCAATATGAACAAGAATCAAGTATTAATAAAAAAAGTATGATAAATCTTTTCTTAATTTTCAAAGGAAACCAGATCCCACTTATCCTGAACAGTGATGTTGATTGTCCATCAATCTCACTTTTACAACTCTATGCTTTTCCTGCCACTGATGCGCCTTCTGGCATACCTCATCCTCCATTCCTATTCGATCCTTACACTCCTACTGCCCTTGCATCGACCATTCTGATGCTACATACGCTTCCACTGACCATCTCCCTTCACACTTCTCGCACTGTATATCACACCACTTCCCGTTAACCTCCCTTTCCCTTTTTGCTCTCACACTAGATGCTGGAATCTGCTGATTTATGTTCTCCTACTGGTCATCAGTTAATGATGAGTTTGTAATGATCAATGTCCAATAGCAACAGACAATAGGATGCTTGCAACTATCTGATGCACGGTGAAAAGGACAGTTTTGTTCACTGTTGGTACAGACTGGAGCTTCTTCCTGTCCGTCTGTCACAATGCTTAACCAAACAGCCTCATCACCAACAGGACAAACAACTTCTGACAGAATCGTACGACCATGTATCAATTGTCTTTTGAATATTGCGAGGACATTGTTCTAACTGATCTTCCCATGTAATTTAAGCTGAGATCAGAGTGACTTCCCTTTCAATCGAAGCAGCAGTTGACGGGGGGCGGAATCGAACTCCCTGAGCAAAACTGTGGTTAATGGTAATTCGAGAAAATTCTGCAATGGAAATGGGAACAATGGAAAAAGCGGTCTCTGCAAGGTATCTTCCAAGTTGCATGTCATTCTGACTCGGGACTAATATATTCTTACTTCATTATCGGTTGTTAAAAATCTTGAAATGTCCCAACAACAGCTCTGTGTGGATCTGCATTACTTGGATTGAAGAGGTTCAAGTAGGCAGCTCTCTGGCGCCATTTCAAGACCTACTTGGGACGACAAATAAACTCTGCCCTTGCTAGTGCCTTCCGAAACCCTGGATGACTATGCCCTGTTTAAAAGAAAAACAAGATATATTATGTTTACGCATTCTCATCTGAAGTTTCGGAAGGATATGACCTTGCTGGATTAGTTTGATGCCAGTGACATCAGGAGCATGACAAGACATTGATAACAATTGGAATCGTTAATTCAGTTAGTTACTGACAGATGATTGATTGTGTGATGTCAGTGCCACGGAGTTCAGCATTTACATAATGCTTAATGGTAGTCATTCTCATATATTTAAATTTTTCATTCAGAAGCCACAAACAAATACTCGAGAGCCAACAGAAATGGCAGCTTCATTGTTTCCTTTCAGATCAGATAAATATCCACAGTCCAAAAGACTGAGTAAGTTGAAAGTACTGGGAAACCTTAACAGGTTCTGAGCAGAGAGAAACAGATTTAACGGATTGAGTCGAATATGAGTTTTTCCCAAATAGGGTAATATCAGGCTTAATATTCTAACTCTCTTTCTCTTTCCAGATACTGGCTCATCTGCAGTGTTTTGCCACTGTTTTCTGTTTATATTACAGATTTACATTTTCCCCAGTATTCCCTAGCACAGTGATTCATTGTGGGGAGCAGAGTGGGAGTGGGAGTGGCATGGTGTCTCAGTGGTTCGCACGACTGTCTCACAGTACCAGGGCCCGGTTTGCTTCCACACTCAAGACTATTTGTATGAGTTTTCACATTCTCCCCCTGTCTGCAAGTGTTTCCTCCAGGTGCGCCAGATTCCTCCCACAGTCTAAAGACTTTCAGCGGATTGACCATGCTAAATTGCGCATTTCACACAATTTTGAATAAATGCAAACACACAGGTACCACAGACCTGTGGGGAAGAGAATTCCAACTCAAACGGTCGGTGGGGAATTTCTCCTCATCCCTGTTCCTGCCGAGGTTGGAGAGTCGTCGTATCTTTTTCTAGTCCCACTCCTCCATCGGTCATGACAAATTATCAGCGTAACCAAGTGTGTTATATGGCAAATGATATCAGTCTCAGACTGGGTCAGGTATAGTTTTAGGAACATGTCAGACATGTTTCTTACATTTGCAAAAGCAATTAATCTAAAACAAAAGCAAAGTTATTCAAAAAAAAACGATGGAAAGATAAATGACATATAGTTTGGACATTGACAATCTGTGTATCATTATTTATTTTTTCTATAAATCGGAGACACACATATACGTCTAAAAGCAAACAGAAAAAAGAAACAAACTCTGCAGAATATTAGTTTGGAAGAGTTTTGTTCCGATAATAGATAATTTCATGGCAAAATGCAAATTGAGATTGTCGCAATTGTAATGCTGTCTCACAGATGCTGATGGCAATGGGGTTTCTTCCTGGAATAGCTGGACTTGGCTGAATTCCCTTCTCTACTGGCAATGTGGAGATTCCAATGAATCCTCAAAAGGAACCCTCCATGAGTGGGAAAGATGACTGATGGATTTCCTGCTCTCTCTCAAAGAGGAATATGGTGTGTTAGATTTCATTTGTTGAGCGATTGAGTTCCGGAGCCGTAAAGTCATGTTGCAACTATACAAAACGCTGGTGCCGTCACACTTGGAATATTGTGTGTAGGTCTGGTCCCCATATTACAGGAAGGATGTGGAATCATTGGAAAAGGTGCAGAGGAGATTTATCAG